>NC_081837.1:9757894-10068815 GCF_030867095.1 Alligator mississippiensis
CCCCCACTCATTGATCAGGACCGGTGCGGGGCGCGCAGTATCACGAAGTTTGAGAACCCCTGGTCTAGCTCCATCCCCTTTGTAACCACCCTTCAGGTAATTAAAGGCTGCTATAAAATCCCGTCTCGGTTTTCTCTTCTGCCCAGTTCCCTGAGCCTCTCCTCATAAATCATGTCTCCCAGCCCCCTAACTATTTTTACTGGTCTCTGCTGGACTCTCTCCAACTTGTCCGCATCCTTTCTGTAGTGGGGGGCCCAAAACTGGACACAGCACTCCAGATGTGGCCTCCTCGGTACAGAACAAAGGGGAATAATTACTTCCCTCAACCTGCTGGCAGCACTCCTACCAACGCAGGCCAGTATGCTGCTAGCCTTCTTGGAAACAAGGGCACAGTCTTTACTCATATCCAGCTTATTGTCCACTGTAACCTCCTGGTCCTTTTCTGCAGGGCTGCTGTTTAGCCAGTTGGTCCCAAACCTGCACCGGTGCATGGGGATTCTTCCATCCTAAGTGCAGGACTTTGCACTTGTCCTTGTTGAACCTCATGAGATGCCTTTTGCTCCAATCCCCCAGCTTGTCTAGGTCACTCTGAATCCTAGCCCTACCCTCAGGCATATCTCCTACTCCTTGCAGCTTGGTGTCATCTGCAAACTTGTTGAGGGTGTACTCTGTGCCATCTTTCAGATCATCGATCTTATCTGGAAGGGGGGATCTGGGGAAAGGCCTGCATAGAAACTAGCTCCCCGCCATATTCCACACACTATGGGCAAATTAGGAAGGTTTTCAGTCAAATATGCTTAGGGTATGCTCTGCCCCAATCCTCTGTGTGCTGCTGCAGGGTCTGTGCCAAACAAGAGATACAGAAGGGAGGGCAGGACAGCTGCGCTGGCATGAAAAATCTCCCTGCACTGACGCAAGGAACTTTTTTTCCTATGGGATTTTATTAAATGCATCAGAGAAAATCCATCAAAAATGCGTGGGCTTCCACTCAGCTTCTGCATATTCCAAGCCTGAGTGCACTGCACAGCATTTGGTTACCATTTTCCCAGCCTCGGGGCTCTGGAGGGTTTTGCCTTTTCTCTCTCCAGAAGGTGCTAGGCACCACCTGACACCCTCTGGATAGAGCCGATTCATATAATCATGCTCCAGGCAACAGGGACTCGATAGATTCATCCCAAACAGCACCAGCTAAATTATCTGAGTTATCCAAATGCCGAAAGAGTTTGCAGAGACTAGCTTTTTTACCCTGTGCACGTGGCTTGTGTCAGCAGAGCCAAGTGAACCGGACTGGGTCACCTTCCTGGAGAGGAAGCTACAGCAGACCTGTTGGAGGAACTGATTTAGGACTTACTCTACGTTCCCATACATGGATGTTCAGCTGGCGCCAAGGCTTTCTCCCGAGTCTAAATGTCAGGACAGATCTACTGTATATTATCTAGGGATCCTAAAATGTAGCATCAGATTCAATCCGGCTGGCACATCAACAGCAGCAGAATCACGGTGACCTGCCGTTTACTCAGACCTCCCGTGTAGACACGTTGGGGCTGGCTCAGGAAGCGAGGCTCCTCTTGCTGTGGCAACACCAGACCGGGGCCAGGGAGGCTCTCGGCTGTGTGTTGCTAGCAGGTGTATTTATCAGCATTTACGTTCATCAGGGAGTTGTGCCTTGTGCTGCAGGGAACGGCTCTTCTCCAGGGGTTTCACTTTCTGAATGGAGAAGGCACCAAGCAAAGAGAAGACCTTGCATTGTTTGGGTCTCTCGTGGCTCCCTGGGCACAGAAACCCCACTCAGTGCCAGATCAACGCTCTGCTGCATTTGCGCCTGTCAGTGCAATGGCAGTGCCCCTGGGACCGGGATGCACACATTGAGGATGGAAGGGATGCCCCAATTTTGGGGGGTCCTGGCTTTGGAAAGATCCATTACTGGAATGATACACATTGCAGTAGTGCCTGTGAGCCCTGTCCCAGGCCAGACCCCATGTGACTAGGACTGCACAAACAGAACAGAAAGTGAGTCCTTGCCCCAAGACATCTAGATACAAGACATGAGACAACAGGTAATGCAGAAGGGGAAAGAGGCACGAGGAAGCCAGAAGACGGTATCAGGCAGCACTGAAGGCAGTGGCCTCTGCACTGCACAACCAGCTGCCTAAACTGCTGCCTAAGCTTTTCGTAGGAATCACGACCAAGGCAAGACTTTGCATAAAGCAGACGCCAGGTCCTGCCTGTTCATCGTTATTATGGATCCCCAGGCATTTTTTGCAAAAACAGGGCTCTTAGTCCCAGCATCCTGGACAAATTCCAAGTTGGGCAATTACATTCTGCTGACCTACATTTCCGCCGGCCCTGCGCTCTCTTTGCTTCCTCGGCTCTGCTGCATGCAGCAGACCAGCTGCGGTGCCCGCTCTCAAGCGAGACCTCACAGAAACAGCTGCGCTTTGAGCAGACATTTGGGCCCGTACGACTGTAGGTCAAGGCCAGCGGGGAGCGTACAAGCAGACTCCCCAGCACCTGGCAGGAGCAGAGGAGAAGTGCAAAAAGTAACCCCTGTAAGAAAGCACACCATGCCTGAGGGAGGGGAAGGGTGGTCAGATATTGGCCCTGCCTGGGGGCACAGGGAGCTGAAGAGTGCACATGGGGGAGTTGCTCCTGCCCTCAAAGGGGTGTACAGACACTGCCCACTCTCCCCTGTGGAGCCTAAGGCCAGGACGGGCCAGGATCCATGCCATCCTTCCTTGGAGTATGGGCACAGACCTAGGCTAGGCATTAACACTAGCCTTTTCCAGAGACAGCTGTCCCCCTGGAAGCGTGCATGAAGCTCCCATCAGCATTGGTTGCAATCACAAGCAGGGAGACTGCCCTTCTTGTGTACCTGAGAAATCCTGGTCTAACACAGAAATAATGGGAGGGCAAGAACGACAGCAAAAGCCACAGGGGCCAAGGCAGATTCGCCCACGCTGAAGTGCCCGCTGCAGAGCTGTGGCACAGACAGGCATCCTGGCACTGAGGTGCTGTGAAGTGAAGCTGGAGGAAGTTATTTCCTGCCTCCCTGTGTGTGAGGGCGAGGGTAAGGAGCTTGGAGCGAGAGGTGCGAAGTCTCGCTGCAGTCGGCTGTCAGTGCTTGCAGGGGTGCGCTATTCTGGGAGTCGCCGAAGTCGCTGCCACCTTGCAGCATGGTTGCTCCACATTCAGCCCTGAGGTCCCAGATCCCATTTCCATGCAGAGGTGGCATTCGTTTGAGCGAGGCCCACCCTGATCCAAATGTCTCTTTCTCTGGGGGCTTTGGAAACTGGACCTTTGATTTGGGGCTCTCATGTTCACTACCCTCGGGGCAGGTCACATTGCTTCAGGGACTCCACCGCCCATCTGCCACCTCCCTGCCACTGCTCTCACACTCGCTCCATCTTGTGCTCATCACAATGGCTCTTGTGTCGTTGCTGTTTTAACCAACCGAGGCCCCCTGATGCTCAGGGCAAAGTCCCTTTGAAACCAAATTTGCCAAACCAAGCCCTTCATATGCACTTTGATAAGGGCAAGGCACACAACCATGGCACACTCTCACCCCCGTGCCCTGAAACCAGAGCAGAGATTGATGCATCGTTTCCTCTTTGTCTAGGCACTGATCAGCAGATGATCCTATTTTCCTCTTGGCTCATCTGAATTTTTTTCACTATTAAAATTAAAAGCTGACAGCATTTTCCCCCTTTTCCTCTGTAAGAGCTAACTTGGAACGTGGCTTCCAGCTTTATTCGCTTCCACCTCCGATCCGGCGCTGACAGATCCACCTGAAATAACTCTGCTCTTCTCCTTCTAGGGTTGAATTTGGTTTTGGAAAATTGTAACCACTTCTCTGGGTTGTTTCTCCCCCACTTTTAAGGACTTTTTTCTAAATGGTTTTGCTTTTCCATAACTCTTCATTTATGTAGAAGTGTCAAACTTCACTGCTTTCCAGTAGGACAGCAGGGAGATGAATAGAGATCTCGGTCCTATTGCCAGAGAATTAAAGACTACCAGAAAGTGCGTCACTACGGAAAAGTTTAACCATCCACTTATATATTGGAGAATAAATGGTATCGAAATACTGGGGAGGCCTACGTATCACTCAGTGTGATAGATGACCTGTTGCTATCAACCAACAAAAGGCCATGTTATTTTGGCTTTTGGCAAATCATGAAGGAGTTATATAGAGGACAGGACTATCACAGGGGAGGAACTGGATGACTTCAAGGGCTGGAGCAGTAGAAGGGGACTGAAAGCACCAAGATCTGGGGGAGCAACTCTTTAGAAAGGCACCCCTCGAGAAGACGAGGATCAATGGTCACAAGCTAACAGAGGGAAGATTTAGACTGGACGTAAGGAAGAACTTCTTCCCCGTAAGGGTAACTAGGACCTGGAACACACTCCTGGCAGAGGTGGTGCGGTCGCCATCCTTGGAGGTTGGATAAGCACCTTGTTGAGCTAGTTTGAGCTCATTAACCTCCTGCATATGGCAGGGGACCGGACTTGATGATCTTCCAAGGGATCTCCAGTCCATTGATTCCATGACAGCTCTGGGAGCACTGCTCTAGACTGCCACCTTTAGCCAAGGGACCTGCTGCTATGTGGTAGATTTTAGGAAAATACCTAGAGTCCCACTGAGTTTCAGCACTTATTTCCTTCCTGGAGACTGCCCCCCTTCCTGTCCCTTCAAGTGATAAACTGCTCTGCTCCAAACCACAAGCTGCAGTTCTTCACCTTGGGACCGCTTCCCAACTTGCAAGCCTTCTCAGGGATAATGCTATTGATGCATATTGAATTCACTTGTCAAAAGGCTTTCTTCACCATCTGCTTCCACCTCCATCATCATACTGTTTATTTAACAACTCCTTCCCTTCAGCGTAAGGACAAACACAAGGCTTTTCCCGTCGGCGGAAGGCACACAACTGGCACGGGACACTCGTCTAGCCCAGCTCTCCACGCCGAGAGCGCTGGGGCTTGGCAGACAGTACGTATTCTTTCCATGAGAGAGACCACGAACAAGCACAAAAAATTACAGATGGGGAAATCTCCACGTTCTGCTTTCTTACAGCTATAGCCATGCCTTTTTTTGCAATAGTGATCATTCCTGCTCTGGAAAATCCCTTTCCCCATCGTCACCTCAAAGCAATTGCCACATGTAAGGCCAAAGCTTTGACAAATGATGTCAATGAAGCTCTCATGTCTTAGCCACTAAGGATCAGACCCTCAGATGGGGAGGAACTGTAGAGAAATAAAGGCACAACGCTCCCTGCCATCCTGCCCAGGACATGCACGCTCCTCATGTAGGTGCCCCACCTGCAGTAGGAACAGGAATTGTTCTGCAAGCTGGAGAGCCTGATATTAAAAAGGCTGACAGGCAGGGAGGGACGAAGGGGCACTTGATATTGAGCTCAGCCTTTCAAACCATCAGATCCTGCTGCTGTGGAGGGACAGCTTGCTCCATAAGATGCTTCATGGTTTCAGTTTAGTGCTGCACACCCAGGCAGGCTGGTGGTAAGATGCTTTGAGCCAGAATCTCAGCTGGCACAAACAGCTTCAGTTCCTTCATCCACACCAGTGCCTGGCTAAGGACTGGGCTGCCCAGACTTCCCACCACAAAGACCTTCCCAATCCATCATCCTATGCCTCTGTGTGGCGCCAAGCTCAGCAGGGCCCTGACCCAAGTGGTGCATGTGGGCAAAAGCAGGAAAAGCCAGAACGCCACTTGGAACAAAAGACCGGAGACAGGCAAAGTGTGTCTCCGCTTCCCCTGTCCTTACTTCAACCTGCCTGTTCAGAGGGAAAGCTTCCATAGCATCTAGCACAACAGGGGCCATTCTCCTAAACCAGCACATTAAAGACACCCAAAGAAAGCAACTCAGAGATGCCTGCTGATAGGGCACAGCCGGTGCATCAGTGACTCTCTAGCATCCTCATGTTCCTCATTCTGTACAACAGGCAGACAAGGTTCCTTGGGTGAATCTGATATCTTTTATTAGACTAACCCAAATAGTTGGAAAATAATTCTGTACAAGCAGCTCACGTACAAATCAAGGTAAAAGCTGCCAGAACAAATTCTTCCATGCAAAGGTCCCTTTTCCACCAGCCCCAGACAAACACATACACACACACATCTACCCTTCCTCTTTTTCCAAGAGGAAAAGGCAACTTATTGCTAGAGAGGAAGGCAGTGGATGTGTTGCTAAACTATCACTTTAAGGGGCTTCAGCTGAAATGGTGATTCATTGCACGTGCCTGGTCTGCGATCCATGACCATCTCTGCTCTGAACAGATCCAGTTAGGGAATAAGGAGGCACGTATGAGTCATACCCTCCCTGGCTATGGCGTCAAACCTAGTAGGAGGGGTAATCAATGCAGCCTGTGGTCTGGGTGAGTGCCCAGCTGGCTCACCAACGGCTCCGCTCTACCAAAAATACCCTGGGATGGAGGAAAGGGGTGGCAGCCAAAAGGATTCAGACGTGGAAGTGGCTAATCTCAAGGAAGAGACTGTAGTCCAGTGGGGGCCAACCTTTTGGGCAGATGTGCCAGAAATTAGCCCTGCACTGTCCCTGGCTACCACTCCAATCCCCTTCCCCCGGCTGACCTGCTGCTCTGCTATCTGCCACTGTGCTGCCTGTCCTCTTCCTGCTCCGCCACGTGGCATACAGAGGCTGTCTGTGCCACTTGTGGCACTCCTGCTACAGGCGGGCCACCCCTGCCGTAGTGCATAAACAACCAAGGGCCAGGTGCCCTACTAGTGTATACTGGCTGCCAGTTTTACACCCACTGGCCCCATCATAGGAAAAAGCCCTGCTCCAAACCACTGACCAGGGGCACGTACTGGCCAGGCAGCCATCACGGGGAAGACCCCTATTGTTCTGAGCTTGTTCCTCCTTCCAGGATCTCTGTCCACAAGTTGGAGACTGGGTTGTGTGAACAGTGATGGCCGGGCAAGGAGAGCAGAGGTAATTCCAGAAATACAGCAAGAGGTTTGGGCAGTGCCCATCTCACAGGCCTGACCAGAGAGGCACAGAAAAGAAAGCACGGAGCAAGGCATGAGGTTGGGTTTGCTTCACAACCGGAGCATACAGGGCATCACTGTACGGCAAGCTGAAAGGGATAAGGCAGAGAGGGGGCAGAGGTGGGCAGCAGCTGTGAGAGGCCATGCGAGACGCAGAATGAGGATAAGGGACTTCCCAAAAGCAGACTTCAACCAAGACCGGGAACAGGTAGGTAGGTAGGGAAGAATATCTGGTTGAGAAAGGAGTGTGGGAGGATTCATATTTCCTGAAAAAAACTGTATTAAAGGGACAGAAGCAACCTATTCTGATGCAAAGGGAAGAGGAAACACAGCAAGAAGCCAATGGGGCTCCATCAGCTCGTCTTTAGAGACCCGAACAATCAATCACACCAAACATGGAATCAGTGACATGGGCGTACGGGACTGCCCAAGCAGGGAGGGCTAGAAACAGAAAGGCTAGGACGTAAAATGAGCTTTCATTAGCAAAAAGCACAAAAGATAACACAAGGTCTATACATGTATCAGAAATAAGAGGAAAACTATGGGAAGTAAAAGGTCAGTTGCTAAACAGGAAAGGTGAGCAGAGATGGTTTCAGTATGCAATGCCTTCTTTGCTTGAGTCTTAAAAAAAAAAAGCAAATGGTGAACTTAATCTCACCAGGCAGACAGAAGTGCAGGCCAGAGAACACATCAAAGACTATTTAGATAAAAGAGATGCCGATCCAATTGGCAGTGCCGGATAAAATTCACCCCAGAGTGCTTAATCAACTGGCTGAAATCATCTTTGAATCACCAGTAATTATCTTCAAGAACTCGTGAACAATACCGGAGACCCCAAGGGCTGAAGAAGGGCAACTTAGTACCTGGCCTTTTTTTTTTTTTAAAAAAAAAAGGGAGCTGATGGGGCTCTGGACCAGTCAGCCTAACTTTGATCAAAATGCAAACGCAGGGTTGCATTGAGGAAGCAAAAAAAACCCCACATGCACAGCAAGAGGAGGTGACCAGAGCTATGAGAGGTTCAGTGAACACGGCCTGCGAAGAAAGGCTGGATACATTGGGCTTTTCTCGACAAAAGATGGGGATGAGGGAGGACATGACAGCAGTCCTTCCCGTGGGGAAAAAAGGCTGTCATAAAGAGGACACTGAGCAACTGTGCCCCACAGTCACAGGAAGAAGAGTAAAAGGGAAAAATTTAATTTACAGCAAAGGATGTTTAGGCTGGATGGTAGAAAAAGCCACTTAGCTGTTTAGGCAGGGAAGCGCTTGGAGAGGCTGCACTGGAAGTCTTTAGCAAGAGGTTAGACAAACATCAGTCAAAGAAAGTCCAGGAAGACTAAGTGCAGGAGGTCAGAGAAAAAGTTCTTGGCCTTTCCGGCCCTCCATATCGATGGCTCTTCCTTCACGCCCCAGAAATCGCTGCCTACCTCTTTCCCCTTGTCGGAGTGGCATGAAACATGCATGAATCCCTTGCTTCCTCCCCAGCTACCCGAGTGCCAGACAGCATGGTGCGATGGTGCGGTAGTTCATGCTAGGGCTGCGCGGTGCGCAAAATAGGTCACAATTAATTTTTAAAGAGACACGATAAAGAATTCATGCTGGAGTTCAGCAGGGGGCTGACCCAAACGGGAGGTTATCCACTGGCCTAGGCTGGAAGAAGTGACACTGAGATCTTGGAGACTCTGTCCAACAGACCCTTCACTTTGCCTCCCAACCAACCCTGCCCAGGGTCTTTCAAAATTATTCCTTAGGTGGGGAAGATGAAGCCACAGGACTGCCAGTGCCCAACCCCCTGGACCACCAGGAGCTGGGCCTCCAAAAATCCCAGCATAGACTTAACAGACAACGAGTGTTTTCTAAAATATTTTTTGGATCTTTTATTTTCTTTGTCTTCTTCCCTTTTTTTTTTTTTTTGCAATTGTAAGACCCAGGAAACTTTCTTTTTTAAAAGAGAAGCTGGAATTTCCCTTTTAATTCCCAGAATCCAGGGGCTGTAGCTCGAAAGAAATGCCAAATGTCATGAGACCCCCAATGAATCGTGCGATCTGGCACCACTACGGGTGTTTCGTGGGGGTCACGGTGGCAGGCTGGAGTCTGAATCGGGAAGCCCGGGCTCCGATCTCAGTGCATCCGTCACTAGGAGCTCAGAGAGCCCATTCTGGCGTGCAGCGTTGCTGCTACTCCAGCCCTTGGCCACTTGTATTCAGCCCCCCATCCAAACAGGGCTACTCAAACAGGATCCATGGACCCCCCCTTGAAACTAGTACCGGTCTTTCTATTGGGCTTTAGCTCAAGTCCTTGTGCCCAGCAGTATTTGCAGCTACAGACCCTACTCCGCCAGTATGCAAGAACATTGATTTTCAGTGAAGTAAACCAATGGCATGGCACAACTAGATTGGGAAGGGAAGAAAGACAGTGTGGGTGTTTAGTATTCCCAGCAGCAGCCACCACACTGAAAATGCAAAAGCAATCGCTTAGGTGCGCCCAGCCCTGAGAAACCAAGGAAATGCTGTATTTTATCATCAGGCACCCAGTACGTGTGCAGATCGTTACAGCCCGCAAGCCTGAATAATTCTGCGCTGAGCAAGGTGATCGCTGTTCTTCACATATAAAAAATGAGGCCTGTTCAGAGCCCTCTAGACCAGAACCTCTGTTTTCCACCAAGTTCAATAAATGTTTGCTTTTAAAAACAGGATCTTTTTCAGACGCAAACGTAGCCTATGGAGGGTGATGGATTGCAGTCTAGTTACTCCTGTCACCTTATCTGTCTGCTGTGATTAGCTAGGGGTTTCCCACCTCCAAATGGACTGGACTATTAAACACAAAACACCAATGAAAAGCAAAAGAGAATGTCTTATTTGTAAGACGGTAAACTGGGTTCTTAGTAATAAAATGCAGAGATGATGTGGTGGTAGGTGCCTAAGAAAATCCCAAGGCTGACAGAGTATTACAGGTATCTCCTGACATGCACCAGATCCGCTACTAAAAGTTAGCACAAAGCAAATGTCCCATGGCACATGCTTATAAATGGACAAACTCCTAAGGTCTGAGTGAATGGAAACAAAATGAAGGAGGAACTCTTGTCATCTAACCATGCTTCTTGCAGAACAGGTCTCAGTATCCAAAGCTTTTACGCGCTGAGAGACTGCTCAGCCCAAACCAAACCTCACACAACTTATAGGAAGTAGGCTAGGGAAAGACATGGGAAGAGACATGGCGCAAGCACTTTCTACGGAAACAAGAGCTGTACACTAAAACCTGAATCTCCCTTAAGGACACTTCTCAAAACCTCCCATCATTCACCTCCCGGCACGTCAGCCACGCTCCAGAAAAACTAAGCCAAGGATCAAGCCCAAAATCCACTGAAGCCAATGGAACAACTCTGAGTGGCTTGGATCAGGTCTCAAATGAAGTGGCAAAAAGACAAAGGAAATCCCTTCTAGGCAATTAGGACGGGAACGTCAGGAACAGTAAAGCCATTGCAGTCGACCAGATCTGCAATACTATAAATCACCAAACATCATCACCAAAGGTCGCGGTTCTTTGCAACTGGCTCGACAGCTGAATCTGGAAGAAGCATCGAGCAGTATTGACGGCTGTGGCACCAGGCGTTTGAGAGGCTGAATGTAGCCCCAACCAAAATGTCTTTGATGCAATTCTTTCTGTGACTGAATTGCTCCTGCGACTTTCACTTTAGACTCCCAGCATGTATTGGAGGACAATATAAACCTGGGTAGACAGCTTTGGGACAGGAGCTGAGAACAGGAGGTGCGCCAGGAAGAGCAAGAGGATATAAGAAGTCATTTTTACTAAGGAAAGCATCACTCAAGAAGCCCAAGCAGGCTCGGGCAGAGAGGCCTGCAAAACATCAAAGAGCAGCAGCCATATTGCCTAGGAAGCCCTTGGGTTTTTTTGAGAGCAGAGAGTTATATATGATTATGGATTTAAACCAGAATGTCAGCTCATTTATTTGAAAAAAAATGTAATAGAAAATCCTGAGCAAAAGAAAATACAATGAAAAATTTTCTTTCACCACCCCTCCTAATCAATAAAGCCAAACAAAATCACCCAGTGTTTCCAGGGAAGAGAGGTGACATTTCAGCAGCAAGGGAAGGAAGGGCAGTGCCAACAGGCACGGCTCATGCTAATCCTGTTGCTAAGAGCCTCAGTGCATTTTGTCTGGAGGCAGGAGAGGCAAAGAGCAATGGGCTCAGCTCTGATTATTTTTTGTAACTGGATGATTGTGCCTCATTTAATCTCTTGTGCCATTTCTAGTGTATTCCAGCAATAGAGTCCGTCTGCAAAGAAATCCCAGTAGTAGCTAAATGATCTAGTGCCCAAAATGCTGGATGGAGAGAGCCAGGAAAGCCCGCTGTCTGCTCCGGGACCCGACTCGCATGCACTGTGCAGCCACCAGCAAGGGACACCTTTCCCGCTGTCATCGCCAGGTGACCTTCAAGCTCTTCACACTGGTGATGACATTGTTTTATGATGGCTCAAACAACATGCTGAAACCGCATATGCTAAATAAAGTGGAAGGTGAGAGGATCAGGGCCCCGTTGAGTCCTCCACTGCTGGCTGCCCAGGAGGGGAGCTACAGACACTAAAAGAACCCGAGTAAAACGTAAGATATGACAGCACTTTTAGGGGGGAAAAATCCTAATATCACCCAACAGATTCTCACCGTTCTAGCACTGGGATAAGCCAGAGGGGCTTGGGGACACTGGGAAGTACTGGGATTGTTAACCAGGGGTTTGAACAGGAAGGTGGGAGTCGGGCTTCTTTGGCTTTGTGCTCCGTGGTATCATGGGTCAGCTTGCAGCACCTCGCGGCATTGCTCCACGCCTTGGTGCCTTCCCTGGCGAAATGGTTCGGAGGGCTCTTCCTTCCACTGTGCAGCTTCACTGGCATTTGCAATCCACCTGGAGATCCGCTGAGGAACTGGACTCATTCAAACTCACCTGGGACATAAGTCCCCCTGAGAGGCTATTTTCAAAGACCAACAAGGACCCGGGTGCCTAAGTCCGTCAGGCCTCTTTGGAGGCTTCTTAGTTTCCAGCCTCTACTGAACCTGCAAGTAGTCAGCAAAAGCCACGGCCACCTGAAAAGCGATGCAGCGGAAGCAGTTACCTTGGTCCTTCACGGAGGCACGTCCCACAGCACAAAGCTGGTGCTTAGTAGTGACTTTCAAGTGCGGCCCCAGTGGGGAGGGTGCCGGGTTTGCTTCAGCCACTTGCTGCCTTTGTCCTACACTTGCTTGTCCCCGCCAAGGTATCTCTGCTGAATTGCACTCAACTCCCACTCCTTTTGCCCGCCAAGCCCAACCGTAATTTTCCAACCCATTTGAAGCCGTGAGCAATGAGAACAGCTTGCAGCAGAACGGCTGCCAGCCCCTCCTGCGCCCAGGTCTCCTCGAAGCTGCCCGACCGCTGCAGCAGGAGGATCAAGGCGCAGCCAGACAACGCAGCCCCATGAATGCTTGTGTTAAAAAGCAAGGGTGTCTTTTGTTGAAAGGAAAAATTTCAACCCACTCTTCTGAACTGCTCCAGTGGTCCCAGTAGAGACTCATTCCAGTCCACTACAAAAGGTCTCACTAGGTCTGTTGTCCTGAGCTTTTAAAGTGGGAGTCCCCCTAGGCTGCCTCATCACACAGGGAGGGAGAGCTCTGAAAGAAGCTTTTCAGGCACAGGGTTTTCACAAGGGACCTTGCTGAGGTTGCCTTTCCATTAGTTTGGGCACTCCTTGGGGAATCTGGCAGGGGTTGTGCCACTGGGCAAGAACAGGAACAGGGATGTGAGCCCAGTGTGGCAGGGGAGCTGATGCCTGCAGAGGGGATGGCAGAAACAGAGGAAGAATTGATCCTCTACGCTAGGGCTGAAGCACGAGTAGGGCTAAGCACCTACAGCTCAATGCTCAGGGTTTGGTTTGCACAGGGCTATTTTTCTGGCATTGCAAATGCACCTTCCTGGCTTCTGTTGTAGGGGTATGGCCCAGGATCAACTCTCAGCAGGACACGTACAGTCAAGTGCCAGCAGGGCCTGGAGAGGAACAACTCTCTTCTTTCTATGTGGAGTGCTTCTTATAGGAAAGGCTGATTTACTTGTCACGGGATGCTGGATCTGGGCCTGCTGACACCCCCTTTCATCCTCCAGCACTGACTCAGCCATGATCTCACTGCGGATTCTCTCTCGAGCTTTGCTTAAAGGTCCAGCTCCTTCCCACACAGGCACCAAGGGGGGCTGGAAACGCACAAAAGACAAATTTGTGGCCACTGATTTCCAGCACTCAGGGGTGGCAGACTTGGGACAGCAACCCTGGAGAGTTCAAAGCTAAGCCTCCAGAAAAGGACACAGCAGTCAACTGCAAAGCAACGCTTTTCAGAACCTGAAAGTTGCAGTGTACAGCGTGTGTGTGTGTGTGTGTGTGTGTGTTCATGCATGTGTGGGCGTGCACACACACCTCCCCCCTGCACCCCCCTTAGGGTAATCCTGTATAAAGAGACAGAATAAAAAAAATCCTCCCTATCGTAAAAATACCTCATTGCTCTCCTCCTTTAGAAGTCAGACAGAATTTAACAATGATTTTAACCATTATCATCTCATTAAAAATTGCGCAGCGCTTTTGCTATTCAAGAAACTATATTATTCTCCAAACCTATGCGTTTCATGCAGGATAAGATTCTTGCTACAGTTTAGGAGTTTACTCAAAATTACCTCTAGAGCCCTGTCGCAGGGAGCCATGCAAACCTGGAAACGTGTACGTGTATGTGTGCTGTAGTTTGCACACTGGAAAATAATTCGATTTGTAGCAGTTGGGCTCTCACTTGAGCCTACATTTGGCCTTTATAATCCAAAGGAAACAGACACCCAAACCCTTAAACAGAGGTTCTTTGCTGCATGGTTACAAAATCTGCTTTCCTGGAGAGCTGCTATCTGGTGTCTTTATATTTGAAGACAACTTAACTGGTTAGAAGCATATGGAAATGGGGTTTTTTTCATCACAGGGGAGGAGAGAGTGCACCGTGCCAGGTAACCAGACCAGGCACGAAGCAGCGCACAGAAAGGGAACAGGTGCTGCTTGTACCTGAAATGCAGCACCCCACCTCCTGCGAGACCCCTGCTTAGTTTCAGCAGAGCTTCGAGATCAAGGATGGTTTTAAAAACAGAAGCGGAACAGGAGATAGTTGTAAACCAAAGCAAAGGAAGCAAATAAGGCGAATCCTTTCTTTTCTTAACGATGCAGTTTTTTTCTCTAGCACTAAGCAAACCCTTGATAAAGTCTTATCTGAAAGAGAAATTCCCTCCCTGACAGCCAGCTCCACTCTGCGCAATGGACGTTTCAAAAACGCTTGTGAGAAAGAAGAGGCTGCCGCTTATCTGAATTCCTGGCTATAAAACTCTTTTCATCTTGCCTGCTGAAAAAATAAAGCTCACTGCAATAAAAAGCTCTAAAGACTAAAAGCCACATTGCTCCAGCCTCTCTACGGGTAGGTAGTGATGTGTGCGGAAGTCTGACTGACAGCCCCAAGTAGCAAATAACATGCCTCTGAGCAGAAATTGCTTTTGTGGTTGAAGGCTAATTGAAGGTTTATAGTGTTAATTATCTGCAACACTGGACTGAGAGCATGTCATGGAAGCAGCATTTCTCCTCTGGAATAACTTACCAGGGAAGCCTAAAACACTGGCCCAGGCATCACTGAAAAGTGCCACATAGCAGATGACAGGTAATCATCACCTGGCATGAATACTATCAGCCAGAATGGCTCCAGTAATAATTGGTGTGCTGCCTAGAGCCATGCAAAGCACTCCTTCCAAACTGTGCAAAGTGCTGTAGACAAAGTTGCAATAACATGAAAGGATTAATGCATGTTATTAGTCATTAATCCCATGTTTCATCGAACCCTCAGTAACCTCCATTTCTACATCAAGAGGATTATTTATATGATCTAAATGGTTCCCATCACGGCACTAGTACTTATATTGTGCATTTCAGTCAAGGTTTGCTGTTTGCAAGGGCAAACAGAGAGATTATCCTGGTTTTAGAAACAGAAGAATACTTCAGGCTTGAGTCTTAGAGGGGCTGCCTCTTCACTGCCGGTGAAAGCCAGGCTGGTTGGGATTCTGCTTTGTGACGGGTCGCACTGGAAGGGCAGGGGGAGAAGCTGTGTGCGGTGCAAGGACTAAGGAGCTCCTTAGAGTGACTTCTGCCCACGACTCTTCCACCCTATTGTGGGCAATGCCCTCTGTCGGTGTGCACCCTGCAGCAGCGCATGCAAACCCAAAAGGGCTTAGGAGGAGCAGGAGAAGGGGACGCTCGTACTGGAGCGCTACTCGTAAACTGGAGCCTGACCCCCAGGATGAGATTTCTGTCCAAATAAACTGGACCCGCTTGCAATATTCTGAACTTTTTGTGCCACTTTTCATTCTGCGAACGGTCACAGGACCCTGCTTTTAATCATGCGTCTGTCTGGCTCCGTCTGCATAACCAAACCGTTACAACAAAACAGAGACAAGCGCTGAAAACCCAGAGTCATTCATTATATCTAAGATGTCTCTGCAAACAACGGGCTCTCCAGTTAATCCTCATAGCCTGCGCAGAATATCAAGCAGACAATAACAAACTCCCTCGCTATCTTCAGCTCCCACCCGTGTGCCACGTGTCATGAAATGCAAAGAACCAGGATGGAGAGAGAGACGGGGAAGAGGCTCCAAAGTAAAGTATTGTACAGGCCGGGGCGGCCTCGGCAGCTGTTTAAATGAAGACCTGGTTGGTTACAAATGGGGAAAAAGGGAGTTTCATATACTCCCATGAGAGCCAAGCAGACCCCTAGTGTAACACCTCTGAAGGCAATGTCCCCTTCAGATGCTGGTCCCCTTCTTGCACACTCACTCACCTCCCGATACCCCTGGACAAGTCAGCAGTATTTTTGCCAAACCCCAAAGTGAAGGTTGTTCAGATTCTGGCCCAAACTTCTCCAAATCCCTGAAGTGTTGGGTGGTGGATCAGTCGCTCTTCATTTGGCCTGATTCTTGCAAGCCTGCATCTCTATGCAGACAGAACTGCTCACTAACATGGACGAAAAATTTCATACTGGGAAGGTTGCATCCTTATCTGGGTCAGCTCCTGGGTCAAACTCCACTTGCAAAGTCCAGTAGGCCGACGGTGTCCTTCTGCCCCAAACTCTGCAATGCCCCAAGCACCTTTAACTCCCACCAGAGTCAGCAAAAGGATGGGACCTTAACACCGATAGGCAAAGCAACAGGTGTGGGGCAAGGTGCAAGCACAGCACGTGGAAGAGGTGCGAGTGCCGCACAGGGAGACGGTGCAGAAGAGGGTGACCCAGGATCCAGCCCAGCAAAGGGTTGTGGCCCTGCAGACCCCCCACGCACACTCTGCAAATCATCTTGGGGAAGAAGTCACGTAGCCGGCACGCGCACCTGCAGGGCTCCTGCCCCCACAGCAATTACTGTGCCATAAGCTGCTTACTCTCCAGCAGGCTCTTTTGTCACTGCTGGACTTCACAATTCCACTTCTCCTCTCCCCGCCTCTGCAAAACTCATTTGACAGCTCTCGAGTGACTAGCCGCGTGGTCTGTCGGTGCCTCCCTGTTCCAGCAGAGTTCAGCAACAGCTGCCCACTCACTGCCTCCGTCCACATGCCATCTGCGGCAAACCCTTAAATTGTTCCGACAAACAGACCCTGATGCTTACAAAACTGCAGCCTCCGGCTCCGCACATGGCAGCGGAGCAAGCACTGCCAGGGCTTCATGCCCTGGCCCAGGCCTTACAGCACCAGTATTGCTGCACATGGGAAGGTGAGGAGGATCCCGAGGCAGAAGAGAGAGGCAGACCTGGGAAAGACAAGGTCATGAAGTCCCTGATTTGGGTGTCAAGAGACACTGAGGTTTATGTTCCAAGCTATGCCACTACCTGTACAACCTCTGGCAATTTGCTACATCACTCTGTCCAGCCCAACCACCTTATCAATGCACCCAGGGGTCCTGATCTGGGCTGAGAACACTGCGCACTAGAGTGGCATTGCAGTAATACATATGATGAAGGCCTGAAAGAGTAGAAAAGAGAAGAGAAGAACAGACGGGAGGTGGGCACACTCTGGAGTTGCACATGAAGAAAGTTCTTTAGGTACCTGCTCAAGACATAAAGCACTTTCCCAGCACACAGGCCCATTCAGGTGTATGGTGTGTGCAGAGAAATCGCTGGGGGAAGCCAAGTGGAAGGACACATCTTACATTATTTCCATGATTATGCCTGTCCTTTTTAGAGTGAACTGCACAAGGTCTGTGAACGCTCCATCAGCCCCACTCACAACCCGGGTGCAGCACAGGGAGACAGGGTTGCCTTGTCAGCTGGCTCTTTTATGGGGTGGGATGAGATCTGAAGTCACAGTGGTGGCAGGAGAGGCTCACTCTTGGAAGATCCCAGTTCGGGGATGATGCACTCATACTGTCTTGTGTTGAGAAGCAGATCAGCTGCTGCATTTTGGACCAGGCAGCTCTTTTTGAGGGTGTGTGACTTCATGCCTAGATCCACCAAATTGCAATGCTCAAGCTTGTGGATCAGTCACCTGGGCAGTGGCTGGTAGGCTGGTGTACAAATCTTCCAAATAGAGGTGGGGAGGCTGTTTTGTCATCACAGCTATTAGAAGAGCTGAAAAGGACATGGAAGACACTTGGTTTTCCTAGTCAAAAGTGAGGGTGTTTCAGAATAACTGCAGCACATGGCAATTTCCTGGGCTTTGCAGTTTACCCTGTGCCCTTTCATACCACTGGAGCCTGAGTCAAAGCCCACTGAGGTTGATGCAAGCCTGGCCACTGCCTCCAGTGAGATGTGGATCAGGCCTTTGCTACCAGGTCAAATATTGATGGGGTCACACACCTGCTAAGCTATTTAGGAATTGCTGAAGTCATGTAAAGCAGGCAAATTTAAATCAATCTGATTCTTCCCGTGAACAAGAAATAATCGCGGGAATCACCTAGTTCGGGTTGGTATCGATTGCTCGTGCAACATCGGCAGAGCAGCACTTGACATTCCAGTTAGCTACCAACGGTCAGAGTACATTAAACCGTGGCAGGACTGATGTGCCAGTGAAGAATAATGTGCAATTCAGCTCTAATGTTTTATATCTGTTCCTGTAAGTGAATTCTGTGCTCAGGGTAGAGAAGCATCTGACTGCCATTCTGATTACTGCAGAGTTTCTATATACACCTACCTAGCAAACAGGCATCTTGTAAGGCTGGCGGGCTCGGCAATGAATGAGGTGTCTCTCTGAAGGGACCGCAGTGAAGGGAAACCCTATTCCGAATAATGAACCCAGCTTTCTCATACAAATAGCACAGAGGAAAAATACAGAGGCTGCTGTTCACTGATTGTGTTTTGCCTTGGGCTCATTACATTCTGCTGCGTCCCCTTGGGAGGTAGCCCGTCCCTGTTTCAGCTGAAAAGGGCAGCTCCATTTAAAGATATCTAATCCCCACCTAATGTGGCTGTAAAGAGCACCATGCTTCCTCCTCAAACATCCAAACTTGTGGTACATGAGTATCCCAATATGGCATCACTTAATCAGACTGTATTTACAGATTCAAGTTGCTAGAGTAAAACCAAGGGTATTAAAACGCTACGAAGAACAGACAGGGACTCAGAGCACTTCAGAGCAAAGCTTAGAGAAAGGTCTGCTACAATAAAGAAGTGAAGAATTAAGAGGAGACCGGGAGAAAGTTATTAGGGAAGTTGATACAGAGGGAGAGAGCTTCGGAGATGCAATAAAGGGACCCACAAAAGAGACAACAGGAATAACTCCAAGTGTAAAGAACAAGGACGATTTTTTATGAAGCATGAGTATCAACCTACAGCAAGGGTCTATGCCTTCACAATCAGAAGCCATCTCACGCTGAGAAACACAGACAAGCCAAAGAGGCCGAGAGACTGGTCAGACAGTGCAAAAAACCGTGCTTGTGGTTTGGATGTGGAGCTTGGTGAAGAAGATGGAAAGGGATAGAAGCACTAAAAATGTGAGAACATTTTACAAGGGGATAACTGATGGACGGAAGAACTTCAGCTGCCTGCAAGCCTAATAATAGGACACAGAATGGGAACTTTAAATACCCAGATGTGAGGATTCAGAGTGAAAATACAGAAAGGTGGAGGGTGCACTATAATGAGCTCCTTAAGGGTGAGCTGGATAAAGGCAGATGACAACCAGCACTTTCCAGCCAGCTGAGCTGCTTGGGGAAGAATGACATTTTGAAGAGATTCAAGAAGCAATCCCAAACGCTCAGTAACAGCAAAGTGCCAGATGCTGAGGAGAGGACAAGCCAAGGCACAGACTTTATAAACCAACTTTCAAGGTAGAGAGGTTTGAAATAAATGTCCCCCAGAAATGGAAGGAGGCTCTCATGAGAGGGACAAATATTGAGTGTAAGAATTATGGTGGCATCTTCCTCCTCATTATAGCCATTAAAATCCTCTCTTGGATACCATATGTACAGACTTACTCCTGTAGAGAGGAGAGGTATCAGAGGATCAGTGTGGGTTCTGGAAAAATCAGTCCACTGTGGATCCAATATTTTTAAGTCATCATCAGCTACTCCAGACAAGAGGGGAATATAATCAAAGTACTTGCACAGCTTTTCCAGATGTTAAGAAACCACATATTAAATGTCACCAGATGGTATCAGGGCCACAGTTCAGAGAATAAAGGCTGGTACCCAGTCTTTCAGACAATATAAAAGGACTCCCATCCTTCCACAACCCTACGGCCGTTCACGGACAGCACTTTTCATCTGTCGCTCCCCTGCCCCTGCCCACGGCAGTATCACGGAGAGGGTACTCTGCTCACAACAGCAACAGGCTCTCTGCACACACCTGGAGTTTGCTCGTGTTAGTGAGAAGAAGCCAGCAAGAGCCAGAAACCCAGCGCGCTCGCTCATTGAAGCTACAGCTGGAGATAGATAAGGCAGAAAAAGAGACAAAAAGTAAAGTAGCACAGACACAGATCCTTCACTGCTGGCTTGTGTGCAGATGCTACGTGCTGGAAGAAGTTATTTGTTGTACATGTATACGCTACACACACGCGCGCTTGCACATAAGAACAGGAGGGACTGCATACAGAGAGAAGGAAGAAGGTGTTGACAAAGGGCGGCAGACAAGCTTCGTTCTCTAGCTACAGATCTCTATCGGGGATGGGCGAGGAAGCAGCACAGCTCAGATCCAGGCAATTTAAACTGCCGTCCACTTCCGATTCAATGGAGACTGAATCCACATAAAGCAAAACTATGCATCTGCTCGGCTGCCATCTAACTCCAGGTCTGGCTAGCCAGTCCCCAGCTGGGCTGGGGTGTGCCCGAGCCGTGGGACTCCTTTCTCCACCCAGACACACAACAGAGATCACCACTCGCAGCTGAACTCTCCTCTCCCCTTCGGCCTCGGCGTTTGAGCTTTGGCGTAGGCACAAAAGAGGGGAAGAAAAGATAAAGAAATTAGGAACAGGAGGCTGGGGGAGAACCAAGCCTGTAATTGAAACGCCCTGGGGAAATCAGGATCCTTCTCACGGGATTTAGGGCTTTAAAGAGAGAGATGGGAAACGGCACTCATAACTACATCTTTACATGACACCGGCTGAACATTATCACTGAGGAGCAACGAAGACCTCACACGTGCTAGTAACCCCCAGGACAATCTTGGCCCCTGTGGGGTCGCATTCCCTGCCAGGGTTACAGCACAGCTGGGTCCAGCCGTGCACGGAGGCAGTGCCTGTTGTGTTTTAAGTCTGTTACCCAGTGCTGAGCACCCCGCAGACAACGTTGAGCATCCCACAGAAACCGGCCTTGACTTCTTAGGCAGAAATCAACCGCCTTGAAGTCAATGCAACTTCTGTACCTTTATTCAGGACTTGGCCCAACACCACACACATCTATAGAGGAGGAATTTGAGCATCTGGAATCGATCAGGTCCCGCCAGCTCTGACGCTGTAGCAGATGGCGAGATGTGTGGGAGCATACTCAAGAGCAAACAGATGCCTCCTGCCTAGATGCGGCATGTGCGATTGCTATAGTGTGACTGTGCTTCTTGCATGCCTCGCTGATCTCGAGTAACAGGAAGCTGTAAGTGGCAGAAATGGCGTGGGCATGTGCCAATGTAAACGGACAGCGTGCCAGGCAGCGTGGCTGTGCCAGCGTGACTGCAAACACCGCAACGCTTTGGACACAGAGAGAAATGCAAAGCGCCGTTCTCTCTGGAGTGCTGACGGCAGCCAGCACCAAGGGGAAGTTTGGATTTGGGGTGCAGGCTTGCCACTTACAATGCTGCGCCCCGGAGGCACCAGTCCCCACTGGAGAGAGCATCGCCTTGGAATTACGGCACCGGACTGGCACTCGCCAGCAGCTCCCTGGGCAACCTCGGACAAGGCATTTGAGCCGTCTCAGTTGCGGCTCTGTAAGACGGGGATACTGCCAAATGCCTTGGGGCTTGATGGAGCTAACTTCAATGTCTGTTGAGCTCTCAGACACCATCGTGATAGGGGTCTGACAAGCAGACAGATGGACTTGCATCACAAAAAGCGTGCTTGTGATCCTGAGACACACTGGGCTGAGCAAATCAATCAAATGGATCCCATCTCCACTGTAGTTTCTTCTTTCATTCTTGCTCAGCCACTGGTGATCGACACTTTCCTGCCTGCTCATGCAATCAGAGCAATTAAGCCTCAGAAAAGTGTCCCCACCCCTAGCTTGGAGGCAACACATGCCGACCGGTGTGCTACTGTTTATCATGGGCGCTCTCTCTACACAAAGCTTTGCTCTGCTGAAGACCTACCAGAGAAAGACCTTCAGCAAATCCTCTTTATTAAATCATTCATCTTTGCAAATCCAATTTGCTGTTGGGCCATCGGTTCACACAGAGCTCAAACTCGCATGGGTAAAGCTGGAGAGAGAGAGATTAAAATGCCCAGTCAAAAGCTTTCACTCCACTAGCCAGTGCCTGAAACACATGCCGGCTCCTGCCTCCTTTTGCATTTACTTTCTTAAGGAAGAGGAAGGATTTCATTGCACAGTCTTTGCTGTTAAATGTAAATAAATCATGAGCCCAAAACAGAGCAGGAAAAGAAATCAATACGTTTCCTTCCTATGCAGTAAATTATGCTGTGATTAAAAGCTAAATGAGCTGAACACAAACATCAAATATCATTGGAAAACGTCAATAAAACATAGTGTTACTATTTAATGAGGTACCTGGTTCTTGATTGCTTATTCCCCTAAGAAACAGGTGAATTACTGTAATGTTCATAGACAAAGTACCTGGCTTGAGCTGGGTGGACAGTTCTGGAATCTGTCCTGGACACTTCTGGATGCTGTTCACACCCAGGATAAATAGAGAATTGGCCTTGGAAACCTCCTTCTACCAGCTCCACATTGAGATGCTATCAGGATGATGCCTCAACGCCTCCATTGAGCCTGCAGCGCTAGGTGCTGTGCATGCCCAATCTGAGACAGTCCTTACCCAAAAAGCTCTGATGAAACAAAGAGGATGAATAAAGGGTTGGAAGGGGAAGCGAAGGGGTAACGGGAGGCAAAGTGACCACTGCAGGTTGATCCATGACTCCAAGGCCAGGCCCACACCGCAGACTTGCACTTGGCAATACTGCACATTCCCTATTCCTCTAAAATGTTCCTGCTATGGACACAGCCTAATTGGTGGTCCAGGCTCACTACAGTCTGGAACGCAGAGAAAAAGCCATAAATACCAAGCAAGGCCTATTAGTCTGCAAATGCTTGTTCAAATAATAAGGCAGCATATGGTATTGTTCACCAGACAATCTGCAGACTCTCCACTCTACTGAAACAAGCCTGGGAAACGCTTTCCCGAATAGCTCAATCTTTCTCCTCCGAGATACATTTTTGCAGCGTTTTTCACATTGGATCTTGTTGGCTGCAAGTGACAGGGTCAGGTGAAGTCCTGACTTGATCCTACTTGGCGTCTAGTCAAAAGGTTATCAGAGCAATCCTCTGACTCGTTTCCCTGCTGACATTTCTTTGGACGGGGAAGGAGACACTGAAAGAAGCAAGACGCGGCGAGCGAAACCAAGACCTCGGCTCCGATGCCCCTGCCTTCATTTGCTCACGCTTTCAGTTCATTGCATCTCACATCGAGTGCAGCAGCAAAGCTTTCCAGCGTGTGAACTTCCCAGCACCTTTGATCCAGAAATCTAAAGACACCCGAGTTGGGCAACTGTCGGGCTCAGTTTGCAGCAAGGGAGGCAAGACATGGAGGAGGTGGGAGGTCTTACCATAAAATTAATTATTTGCATGACAGTAGCACCCAGAAGGCAGTGAACGAGATCTGTCTTCATGGACTAGATGCTATCAGCAAAGGGTAGAAGAAAGGCATGGTCTTCATCCGCCATTCATACAGGGGGAACTGAGGCAGAGAGATGATGTTTCAGGGAGGCTGAGCTTTCGCGAGTGTTTTTATCCTGGGGCAACTAGCACGCATTCACTATCCCGCAGTAACATCCTGTTGGAAACCAAACAGACTGTGTGAGATCAGCGCAGTCTCCTGCGAAAGCACGAATGACCTCACACAGCTGAGATCACGGAAAGAATAACTAGGGTGGCACAGCTGGGAGGCTAGCAGGAGCTCGCTATCCCAAGGCAAAAAACACCCCTTATTTGCAATGAAGGCTATGGCCTGGGGCAGCACCACAGCAACGCAAGTAGGCAAATGCATTGAATCCAAATGGCCTAGTCTTCGCCGCCGGTAAGACGTGTTCTTCACCGCCGGCCAGCAAAGGCAAACCCCAGGGCAGAGCAGGCAGTCCACAGTTTTCAGTTAGCAAAACAAAGTACAGTCTGGGCTCTCCCCCAAAGCCATTAATTCAGTCTGCTAAGCCACACGAAAACTGCCAGGTCTTCGTGTGCTGCCAGCTCTGCACTAGGCTGCTACCTTGAGTTAACGAACTCAAGTTAACAACTTCCCTTTTCCATAGTGGAGACAAGGCCCGTAAGAGATGGGGCAAGAAGAGACGGGGAGTGAGGACGGATCTACTGATGCCTGTCAACTCACGCTCAGAAAAGCATCAGTCGATGAGCAAAACAGCTAGGGAGGAAGCACATGTCCCCTGCATCAATCCCGCTGCAACCCTGTCTCCGCAGAAGTGAGCGTGGGAGGAGGCTCCAGAGGGCTGGGCAGGTCCTACTTCTGACCAGCATCCCAGTAATCCGGTAAATCCCCTTCCACACACAACATGGTCCAATCATCATTCCTCCTTCTGCCAGGATTTAAAACACTTGTGCCGACCTCCTGATTGGAGTTCAGTTCTGAAGTTTACTTTGGGCGCTTAGTAACAGTTGCTTTTAGAGAAAGGATCAAATATTTCCTAGAAGACAACTGAGAAATTGCTTTTTCCTGCTCTGGGTCCCTGCTTTAAGCCTGATCCTTTAAGACAGGACTGCTTAATTAAGCTCCTCATTGACAACTGATGGAGCAGAGTCATCCACGATGCCCTGGCAAAGTCGATGGAGCACAGAAAGTTGTGCAAACAGCGCTGCTCTGCGCATCACTTGCCAGCTCATCTGGCATCTGACATTTCCGAGGCATAGAAAAATGCATCTCAGCACAGACACGATCCATCTCGTGGCATTCAGTACTGTTTGCATGCGACTGTGCACTGATTAGCAGAGGTCCTTTTCTGATTAAGGGAGTCAAGCAAGGGTCGCCGCAACCCTGCCGGCTTGTGCAAAGTGCTGGATTCTAGGATGCCAGATTTAAATTGCCAAACAACGACACATTGCAAAGCATCCTGTTTGCAAACAGTGAGCAATGAGCAGACTGCGTTCCCCTGCCAGCCAGCCTATGGAGAAACATAATTTCCTAGCCTGGGAAAGCACTGCACAGAGAACGCATCCCCTTGAGATATAGGGCCAAGCAATGGTCTGTCCCGCTCGGGGGGAACGGCACCTGGCTTTTCTGACTCCCTTGGACCACTGACTCCCCAGAAAGTCCCATACTCAGTGGAAGCGAGCATGTCCCCGTTTGGATCACAGCGTTTCCATTATATGCACCCACACCAGCTTTGTGACTTAAAGACAGACCCTCGCACAGTGACACTAACCATCCATCCAGAATGAGTGCAAAACACGTCGATGCCCTCGTATAATCCCAACTGGATCAAACAAGATGATTATATAAATTCTCCCCTAACTTTCCAAAAAACTACGGTAACAATTAGAAACTCCAGTTCGTCAGACCGCTACCATAAAAATATTGTTGTTCTTTTGAATCCAGGGTAGTTTTTTGTTTTACTGAAAAAAGGACACCCTTGATTTTTTCCCCCTCCTGCAGATAAATGACTAGCCAAAAGCTGACTCTCCCATACTTGACTCTGGTGTCGAGAAGACCGAACCTGCATCACAACCTGAATTTCCTTCACAGACGAGACAGGCTGAAGCCTGTAAAAATCTGTAATGAGAAATCTAATTCCATTACCTAACGACAGCCGAGTCTTTTGAGAAAGATGCGTCGAGATATCAAGAAGGGGTGCTGACCCCATCAGGCTGCTTCAAACTAAGGGAAAAAAAAACAGCACATGTTAACAGTAGATAGATAATCTCCCGTGCCTTTACAGGAGGCAATTCGGTATGCTACAAACTGTCCAAAACCACGGTTTACAGGAGGAAGTTTTGGGGCAGTCGTTTTGGAAACTGCAAGGCTGTTTTTTCTAAGGGTTGGTATACTACTAGTCTCTTTGACATTTTGTTTTTTAATGGCTTTTACAAAGGACAAACAATGTCCCTCCATTCCTGTTGCAGAGTGAAGTTAAATAAAAAAAACCCCCACATCTTGATATCGTTCCCAGTGAAGTCAGAGATTTTGTGTATTTAAAAAAAAAAACCAACACAAAACGTATCCGAGTATGCTGTGACCACACATTAGGCTTCACTTAATTGGCCTCCTGATAAATAGCTTGCACACTTAACTGGGCTGATGGCCAGGGAACATATTGAGGACATCACACAGCACAGGCGCTAAATGACAGCTGCGTGACACACAGCCTGTCCAGACCTGTCCGCTCGGGATTCCTACTCGTTATCCGTATTGCAGAAATGCCAAAATCAGATTGGGGACTCAGCGTTACGTGCGCGCGCACAGCAAGAGGCAGTCCTGCCCTGGAGGGAGTGGAATCAGAGCAGACAAGGCGGGTGGGGGAATTATTAGCCCCATTTCACAGATGGGAGCATGGAGACACAGACACTTCCCCGAAGTCTATGGCAGAGGTGGGATGCAAACCCAGATCTCTTGGGTCCCAGCCCCGTGCATCCTTCCTCACCTCCTTTCTACCTCACAGCTGTTTGCCAGGGATAATCACTCTCGGAGAAAGGAGACTGCGTAAAGGTGGAGTCACGTGCTCCGGGGTGCATCCCATTTTCAACTGCCCCCATCTCAAAGCTGCTGTAATGATTGATTTGTTTCTTTTTGCAGAAAACTGCAGACCTGGCCGCCTCCGCACTAGAGTGAGCATTAAAGCTTCTTAATTAAATCCCCACAACTGGTTTGCTAGTGGGCTTGAGATAAAACACGGCGGAGAATGCTGTCCGAACGCTGCCACAGACAGCCTGGGCTACTCAGGACAGCCCTTGGAGGGGCCCAGTAAGCTGCCCTACATCTCAGGGAGAGAAAAGCCAAAGCAGAGGATTTATGCGACTCACCCAGGTTCACAGACAGTGTCAGCCACGTTGTAAGGATCAGAAGTTAAGAGCACTCGTGGTCACGACCAGCAGCTGCTTGGCAGGTGAGAGCACATGCAGCAGCAACACAGTACTATTTTCCATTTCTAAATCACGTCCCCTTGAAACACTGAGAGCGCTACCCCTGCCAGTTTAGCAACACGGAAAATGCTTCTTCGGTGGAGACACGTGACACGGAGCCACAGAGAACTGAACCGCGCTGCTTCTGCCTGCTCTGTGAGCCTTATGCGTATCAAGGGGCATCTAGCACTGAACCCCAGAGTGTATTCATGCCTAGGAAGAAAACAGGTGATTGAACGGCCCATTGTGCTAGCCACAGTTATATCACAGAATATAACTAACGCTGTGGGCTGCAAATGACTGGACAACATGGGAGAACCGTATGAATGTACAGTGGGATATGACAACGTGAGCAAATTGATCCTTGTGACCGATGCCGCTATGGTGCAACCTAGCTGACAGGTCCTCAATAGGTGATGGACTGGATTTGCTAATTCTTACCAAGTAGGCTCCTGCGTGGCGGCATGGCTTCTGCATTGCTAGATGAAAAGACAAATGGCTTATCGTTGCCAGAGCTTTCTTTTTGTGACAGTTGTGCTTCAGTCGGTGAGCACCGCTGAAGAACGTGTGTCCTTGAAATAAACCATCTCCTTTAGAGTCGCTATAATTTTTGCATGCTTGAACGTTTCTTTATTTGATCATCGTGTCAGCTGTAATACTGCCATAAGCATTTCATAACTCCATGAATCTATGAACTCCTCGTGAAGAAGTCAAGCACTATTAACCACAGCCCTTTGTGCTTTGATGGTGCCTTTCATCTCTGAGCCGCCCAAGGCAAGCAAACAGCACGGGAAGAAAACCATCTACCGTTCAGATCCAGCCAAGGGGAGAAGATGAGGTAAGTGTTTAGCAGCACACAGGAATATCACCACAGTTTAAGACAGGTAGTGAGAAATAAAAACAGCTGCGATAGCTGCAAGAACTCAGTTCAGCAGAGTCAAAATAGAGAAACCCAATTTTTGCAAAAATCATTGTAGGGTCTGCAATGGTTATGGGTTATCTGGAGTTTGGGATTACGTCCACCAGCCTGGAGGAACAGATTGACGGCAACAGAAGCAGCAGCACTATGCACTGAGCTAGGCCCAACACTGTAAGCCAGATCCTATGTCACAGTTTAGATAAGCATTTCTTGGTGCCGCAGCAAGATCCTTTTAAGGATAAACCCAGAGATTTCAAACAGGAATCCAGAGCCTCAAAAACATTCAGACCTGTTGTGGTCTTCCTGAGTTCTCTGCAACAGAAAAAGTACTTTATCATTTTCTCTCAGTCAAAAAGACAAGTGCATGCTAAAGCCTGGCATTTTCTGAGGGGCGTCTTGAGTCTTAAAAGGTTGAGAGCCACTAACTTAGATATTTTGATGCAAGATACCAAAAAAAGACCTGGTACAACTAAGGTTGCATAGATTATCCTTCCAAGTGGATGAGAATCCAGAGCAAATCCATCATCCATCAAAGAGATTTCACTTGTAGGTGCAAAATTTGTGAAGATCACAGGGTAAGACGGTCTAAAAGTTTTGTGGTTCCAGTTGTTCCAATACTTGCAACAGCCTATTTTGGTTGACGGCCCTGACTCTGCTACTGGGTGTTAGTGATGCTCCACGAGACCACGAGGAATGGACCACTAAGCTTCTAGACCTAGAATCAAAGCAAATGAGGGTTGGAAGGGACCTCAAGAGGTCACATCTAGTCCAACCCCCTGCCCAAAGCAGGATCATCCCAAACTAGATCATCCCAGCCAAGGCTTTGCCAAGCTGGGTCTTAAAAACCTGCAAGGATGGAGACTCCACCACCTCTCTAGGTCACCTGTTCCAGTGCTTCACCATCCTTCTAGTGAGAAAATTTTTCCTAATATCCAGCCTAAACCTCCCTCGCTGCAACTTGAAACCATTGCTCCTTGTTGTGTCGAGGAACCTGCCTCTTTAAAGGTAAGACCATATATCAACCTATACTGGTTCATGGTCACACCCAGATGTCCAAGCAAACCCACTGCTGTAACTCCAAGGTGCCACCTCCCTCCTTTCTGTGGGATAACAGATGTGAATTTCAGGATCACACAAAGCACATCCTTGGAGATAAAAGTCTGCCGTGCTCTCTTCAGGAGGCAACGACCTAGCCCGGTATTGGATCTCAAGTTGGGCTAACTTTTCCTGCTTTGGGTTTGCTCAGCACTGACTGCCAGTAATGGTGTCACTGACTCTTAATGCAGGTATCACCGTTAATCAATTCTAGCCCTAATAAAAATAAACTTTTTTTCATTGTTTCCCAAGCCTTTGATTCGGCCTCTTTCTGTTTTTCCACAGCTCACCCGGAAGTGCCTTGAAGAGTACCTCTCTTTATAAAGAAAACACAAGGTGTGGCATAGCACGTTCAGTTACAAAAAGTCCTGGCATCGTCATTAGTAAAGTATGAGTTTCCTAGCCAGCCTGATGTTGCAAACTATTTTAATGCAATGCAGATGTATTAAATCCCATCAAAGATGGATCTCCATGTTGCAGTGAGCTTGTCAAAAGAAAGGAGTGTTAATACAGGATGCAATTGCCTGAGGCTCTTAGATCATTGTTATCCCCTGGGCTATTGTTTCGAATATTTGGGTATAAGAGGTTTCTCACTTATAAATCACCTTCCCCTTAGGACAGATCTTGCTGAAAATAATAAAGAATACTTTGTGCTTCTATAACTCTTTGCCTGTGAAGATTGCACAATGCCTTCGCAAAGATGGGTGTCACTTTTCCCACATTACTAATAGCAAAAACCAAAGCAGAGAGAAGTCAGCTGAGGTACTCATAGTCGCGGACTGAAACAGTGGCAGAGATTCAACTAAAAGCCAGGATCTCTGAATCCTGAGTCCTTAATGTAACCACCAAGACTGCACAGCCACCTCTGAAAATTTGTGACATGAGCACCACCAAGATAATTAATGCAGCATCAGGATCTCAGCATAACGGCCGAGATCAAGTCACAAAACCTCAACAAGATCAAGTCATTAAACTAGAGGATAGAAAGGCTGGATGGATTACATGGTTGGTAATAGGTTACAGGAGGGTGATTCTGTGATAAAGGCACAGGACAGACAATTGCATTATCTTGGTCATATTCCACTGACTTCCCTGCAAGAAGCAAGTTTATTAACAGAGCATCGGAGCCACAGGCCATAGCATGTCATACAATAAATATGAAAAAAAAAACCCATAAACGTCAAAAATCACCACACTGCAATAGGATGTGCAATGTACATCCATCATAAAAACTAGTATCAGTCCTAAGTTATAACCCCTAGGACAATATTAAAATTAAATAAAATCTGTTTGTGCAACACAGGCCTACAGAGCACAAGATTGATATCTGCTTTCTGACAGTTTATGCTCAGACACTCCTGCCAGCTAAAAGAGCTGAAGCTTTCTACCCTCTGCTCCCAGTCTACCACTGTGGGATTTCAGCCCTGTCAGGAATGCCTGATGATCAGCAACTCTTAACAAGTTAATGAGTTCAAAAGGAAAATAGTTAAAATATCACCTAACGTTTCTTCTTTTGGAAATCGGGTCTGTTAGCTCACCCCATGCCTTACCACAATTCAGCTCTGGTGGAGCCTCGAAACAGAGTGACCTGGAACCTACAATAGCCTTTGCCATTTCCTCCTGGAACCCACCTCAATCAATGGAGGAAAAAACTAATTTCAGACCAACAACAGCTGGGTGCAATCATCCCACCTCCGGGGAGCAAGAGAGGCAGAACTGGTCATGCTCCATGCAACTGAGCTCTAGAGACTTCGCCGCCCTTTCTTCTCCCCTCATCTGGGAAATGGGGCAGCAGTAACACACCTGAGCTCAACAGAGGGTACAGATGGAGGTCATCATGGCCACACGTCCATGACATCCTCAGGTCAGAATGAAAAAGAGTTAAAGAAAAACAAGCTACCCAGAAGCCAGTGCCCAAGAGGAAGCAAATACTCAATTAAATGCATGCGATTGTTAGTCGTTATCTTCCCTGGAATCAGCATAGGAAAACTACCACTGGGAGCCTCTCTCAGTGTAACACCCTCTCACGTTGCAACCTGCACACGCGTACTAAAATGCACTGTAATAACCAGTATCAGACAATAAACGCTGATGGTGGCTCCTATTTGTACAGCTCGGCACAATTATCACGTGCAACCACCACAATGTACGCGTGCATGTGCCACTGGGATCAATCTACTTCAGGTCTGACACTGATCTCAATGTTTAAATCTGGGGTTGCTTTATTAATTCCACGGGAGTTACTACCCATGGGGCTATCTATGATCATGGAGAACAGGACCTGGGCCTTATGAGGAGCTGGTAGCAAGGCAAGAGGGATTTGGGCTTGGCAGAAAACCCAAATCCTGGCTCCTTGTTCCCAACACTCCCAGATTTTGCAGAAGTTTTATTGTAGGAGCCAAATTTCAAGTCACCACCACAACTCTGGTACTTTAGGAAAAGCTGGGGCCAGAACGTAGATCAGAAGTATGCAGCTGAGGCTCATCTACAGCCCCCACGCAAAGCAGGATGGCATCTACAGGAAAACTTGCCCAAATAAAATCTGGATTCAGCCTCACTCAACTCATTCCAGCTTCATGCAACATAAATTAAAAGCTCTTTCACTGCTGCTGTTTTGAATTTATTCTCCTGGACTAAACACATGCTGATCTATAAAGCCTGGGCTAGCTTTTTCACATACGGGAGGATGCGTTTGCTCAGAGTGCAGCGCCGCTATTAAAAACGCGTATTTTAGCTAGAAAGCTTACATGCCAGAAGGTCACCCTTAAGTTAGAGCTGTTATAAATAGACCCTGACCAGAAAGGATAACAGTCTGTTAACTAAAAGCCAGGAGTGGACTAAAGCAAAAAGCAGTCAGCAGGGATAAAGAAAGCAAGAGGCCCCAGTCCCTCTTGGGGGTTGTCATTACTGTCAAATAACTGGGGCAAAATCATTCAAGACATGTACGCCCTCATTAGGGATAGGTACCCCATAAAGGTTGAAAGCCTTCAGGATAATGAAGTGAATCAGGACCTTCTAAACCCTTTCAGCTTCATAGTACATAAAGGCCTTCTTCCCAAAATGAGTGATCACTTGGATGTGATTGCATGGATCTCCAGGATTTTGCTCCTCTCTGTTCTCATGTCTCCTAACTACCACCAAGGTAGACTGCAGGACTGATATTTAAAATGTCCATGCTGGCGTCCAAATTAGCACCCCTTGTCCTGAGGGGCTCCCAACTGCTAGGCCAGTGGTGCAGAGCGGCTGCCAAGGTCATCATAACGAAGAGGCTGGCTGGATCATGCAGCAGAGGCAGGCGGCCTCTTTGGAAACAGGAAAGAAATGGACACTTAGGACCAAGCAGAGTCAAATTGCCTCTTGCAAGAAGTCAAAAGGCTACAAGGACAGGTCAAAGCATGGGCAAGGAGTAAGGGAGTCGGTCACCATTCAGGTCCTTGCTCTACTAGATTAGCAGTTCAGCCTTGCTCCATTCACTTAGCAAGGCTGCGCCTGCTTCCTCATCTCTAGAAGACAGGTAATATCACCAGTCTCAGAGAAGCAGAAGCCCAGCTCTGGATTGCAAACAGCTTTGAGCACCTCAGAGGGGATGCGTGAAAAAACAAGGTATGTTTAATTGTTAGGATTCTTACAGTCGTTGTTAACGTGGAAACACGGACCACCAGCAAGTGGGTAATGCATGTGCTAAGCATGAGGTGTCAGCAGCCCCTACCTATTCTAGGTATAAAGTCCTTCTGTATTGCACCAATATAACAATACTGCCTAGAGCAAACTCCCTTTTTGATGCAATCCCAGTGCTAGGGGACCTTGCACATATTTCAGGCCAGCAATTAATTGCACTAAGCTGTGCTGGCATTAGGCCTTGTGCGCAGCAGCGGCCACTGATTCCTTTTTGTGGAGGGTGCTTTTGTGTGTAGGCTCGAGGACCATTCGCTGCTCATCCTCCTGGAGAAAATGAGGCTGAGAAACAAGCCACATCACAGAAACACGGGTGACAACTTCAGCACCTTGACAGAGCTCTCTGCTTTGAACAAGTGCCTATTAAAATAGGCTCCTCTGGTTTCATGTCTAACTGGGGATGGGGGAAACGCCATTCTCTACAGCAGCAATTTTCAAACTGTGGGGCGTGCCCTTGGGTGGGGGGTGAAGGAACACGGGGGGGGGGGGGGGGGGGGGGGGCACATTGCAAAGGGGCACGGGCAAAAAGTTTGCAAGGACCCAGCACCGCTGCAGCCTTGCAGGGTGGTGTGGGGGCAGCCTGGGCAGGCTGCTGTGCCTCCAGGAGCTTAGTGCGGTGGGCGCACAGCCTAGAGTCACAGCAGGGCCAAGGCAGGAGGTGCTGGAGCCACGGTAGGTGGAGGCCACCCCGCCGAGCTGAGTGGGGCCAAGCCACAGCGGCTGCTAGGATGAGGAGCATCCTGAGCCTTGCTGTGCTGTTCCTCTGGAGTGAGGGGAGCAGAGGGGCAGGGGGGGCGCAAACAAAATTGCAATGCAAAGCTCAAAAACGTTGAAAACCACTGCTCTACAGGAAAAAGCACTGGTACCATTAGAGCTGTTTGCATCACTGCTGCCGATTCAGCTGCATCAGTCAACAGATCAAAAACGTAGGCCTTCCTCTGTGCAGAACAGCTTGTTCCCTTTCAACCAGAGATCTAAACATGTATGCGTACTAATTGCATAAACGGCTACCCTTAATTTGCCAGCCCTTTAAAGGCACCGTTATAGCCTTTCTACTTTGAGCAGGGGTCTCACAGGGATGAAGCAATTTCCTACATATGGCCTTACATGGGTGTCAAGATTGCTTGGGGGCAGTCTCATTAGCAGCCCATACTCAGGGCTCAGGCGATCGTGCGTGCAGAAGCAAGCTAAGAGCTAAGTGTCATATAAAAGCTGCTTGTAAACAAATCATAGCTGCTCTGGGAAACCTCCCCGACTTCCCAGTGTCTGTGTAAGCACTAGGATTCTCCTTGTGGAAGCTCTTTCAGTGTTTCAACCCCCCCCCCCAGTTGCAAACTGGTGGTAGTGGTAGTGCAGCCAAGGCTCCAGCAATGGAAGCACAATGTTCCCTAACCCCTGTTCAGAGCCAGTCAGTGCGACAGCGGCTCTGAATCCACTATGGGCTGCAGGAGGCTTCTGAAAAGCTCCTGCACAGATGCCAGGAATGGTGGCTATCATTGCAGGAGGACGGCCACAGTGACTTCTGCACTTGCTCTGTGCTAAAGTCCAACGCATGCTGCCCCTTGGGGGAAAAAAAGTCTTTAATTGAAAAAAAAATGCAATTCCTTCATTGTTATATAACAATACAGGTTATTATTAACACTCAGGGGAAATTATTGCGACAACAGGTGATGTTAGCCTGACTGTGTCCTTCATAAGCTTTCACAGGGAACCTGGGATACCCCTTGAATCCTCTTTGCATTACAGCAGCCCTGGGTAGCCTCACTGCACATAGACTTGGTAAGAGACAGCCCCTGTGCAGAATACTTTACAGTCACAGTAGTAAACCTAATGTCTGGAGAGAAAACAGGGGCACACGGATCAAGGTCATTCTTGAAAGCATAATGCAATTAAGCTGTCAGTGAAAGCTGTCCTTAACCGTCCGGCTCTAGGATCCACTACAAAATGCTACAAGGGATGCGTGCCACTTTGTGGAAAAAAGCAGCCTTGCCCCACCAAACGCATCCCACTCTATTTATCCTTACACCTCTCCTCTTAGGCAAGGGGATATATTATTGCATCCATTTTCTATATGTACAACTGAGGCACAAAGATGTGGAACCGGGGATCTTGAAGAGTCTGGCATTTAACACCTGCCTACATCAATGCAATTACTAGAACCAAACAACTTTGATATAATCCCAGCAATTAATTAAATAAAGAAACCCTTGGGAGAGAAAACCTCTTGCTAGTTCAGAGCAGCTTGCAATCCCAATGAGAAGAAACATTCCATGTATTTTATTTGCCATCTAAAAGACCCAGGGTCAGGATTTCAAAAGCGTTCGGTGCCCTGCAACGATCACTGATCCTAGGGTGCGGAGGCCTTCTCAGTGTCCTGTTGTCCAAGGAGACAAGCTCCTGGGAACGCAAGCCATTGATGTAGAGACTTGTGACAAAAGCTCCAGCCATTAACACAAAAATGCTTTGAAGGCAGGGAAGGATCCAAGCCAAAGGGAACATTTGTCTGAAAACACCTTGCTTCCTAACTCTGCAGGGCAGACAAAATGCCCAGTCTGTCCTGCCCAACAAACCCGGAGTGCCGAGCTCCAAACCCAGGATCCCCTCTATTTCTGTCCATGCCTAAACTGGAAACAGGATCTAGATTCCTTTTCCAGGAGTGTACTGAGCCAGATCCTCGGAGGGTAGAAATAAGCATTGCGTGTGCTGGGAGCTGCAGAGAAAGAACTGCCCATCAGGCACCAGGAGCACTTTTACATGTGCTCTGGAGTAGGGGGGATGGCGCTTTAATTAGAGCCACTCTAATTAAAGTGCTGCAGCATCTCATGTATCAGTGTCTCTGCGCTTCAAAATGGCAGTAGGGGCACTTGAACTAAAGCTCATTTGATGAACTTTGGTTCAAGCGCCCCCACCACCATTGTGAAGTGTGGGGATGCTGGTACAGGAGACATGGGAGGCTGCTGGAGCGCAGTAATTACCACACTCCACCAGACTCGATTAATTGAGTCTGCTCTAATGCACTGTAATTACAGCACATCGGAGCAGCCTCCGCGCTCATGTATAGGCAAAAGTGCAAGGCAAAGCAGGGTACATTAGGAGGGTTCCTGCCATAATTGCACCTGGCCTAAGGCCCCCCCCGCCATGCTGATGCATCTCTTTGAATGATGTAGGGTCCCATTTCAGAACTTGAACTCCATATGAGGAAGGGGACGTGCTTCCTTCAAGGACAGGATAAATCACAGAATGGGAACAGCAAGCAAATCCCTGTTTTGCCAGCACTGCTCAATCACATCACCACACCACAGATGAGTGCACAGCCCAGGCAAGTCCTTGCAGCTGCTGTGGCTCCAGGCTCTCAGTACTGTCAGCTTTTATCTCCACAGGCCCAAACACTTGCAAAGACAGAGTACACTCTCAGCTGCCTCCCCCCTTACTGGTATACAAGTGTGGCAGCTGGGTACTCCCTCCTGCTACAGGCCACAGTGGGAACCAAAAGGCACCACAGAAGTCAGAGAGACAAAAGGCTTAGGAAGTCATCCTAGTTCATCCCCTTGCAATGCAGAAATATTCCTACAATTTTAGTTGGGAATATAGTTCATCGCCCCAATGGTCCAAACACATCCCCTCCACTCAAGCTTGCAAGAACAGCACTGTGCATGGCACCGATCATTGACAACACGATGCAGTTTCCCGAACGACGGATGGGAGCAGAACTCCTTTGGCCACGTAATTAGAGCAGAAGCGCACAATGGGCACCTACCGGTTTGGGGCAGTGAATGTATCTAGCGAGGCTGATGATCAGGTCATGGGTGATGGGGTCCACCAGGTTGCGGAAGCTGGCATATCGGTACAGGACGTCATCCAGCGAGGTCGACTCCATTCCTAAGTCCTGCAGAAACAGGGTTACAGAAGCAAGGTCAGGCGGACAATGACCCCCAATGGCAACAGTCTCTCTCTCCAAACTGACCTGTGTTGGTAGCCTCGTACAGAAGCCAAGGACTAGAGACAAGCCCTCCCTATTCCCCCTGATGTATGTCCTCAGTGAAGGGAAAGGGGGACGCTGGCATGGTGGCGCGGCAGTTTGCACTCCTGTGCTTTCCCTGTCCCAGAGAGAGGACACATGAGGCTTGAGGGCTGTCAACCTGGCACTTTTCACAAGTCCAAAATTCAGCGATTGAGCTATACAAAGGAAGTGGGACTCTCCTTGCACCCACAGCAGAGCAACCAGATGACTCCCCTGAAACTATCCACTACCCAGCAGAAGGCTGTGAGATGAGAATTTGGCTCAGCTTAATCCAAGACAGACCAAGTGGAGGGATTTTGGCACGAACCCCACAACTGTATTAACTACACTAGTGCACTTACGGACTCTTCTGCTCCCTGGCCTCTATTAAGTGGGTGGGGAGGGCTTAGATATGCCAGACTGAGTCCGCTTCCAGCATTTTTTCTTTTAATCACCTTTTGTTTCTCAAGAGCAACTCCCTGGGGGGTTCCACGTCATCGCTCTTAAATCAGCTGCAGACTACAGCAAGTTCCACCGACAAAACAACTCCTCTTGCCTGGCTCCTGCTCTCCCAAGGGAGTGAGCCTTTGAGAAAGTTTCCAGCACCCAGGCCACACGGGACCTGGACTCTTTCCCTAACTTGGCCACTGATTTCATGTGTGATGCCTTCCCTGTAAACCAACAGTAATATTGCTGCCGATCCACCACTCTCTCTCCATCTTATCTGTTTTATACCAGGGTTACCATACATCCGGGTTTTCCTGGAAACATCCTCTTTTTGGGTCGTCCAATTTCCGTCCAGACGTTTTTCTGAAATCTGAACAGATGTCCAGGATTTTGCTCTGTTCTGCAGGGGGTGGGGGTGGGGGGAGGGTGTTTGGAGGCAGGGGGCACATGCACGTGGCCAGCATGCAGCCAGGCAGGGCAGTGGGAGCAGCTGGATGCAGGTAAGTCTGTGGGAGGCTGGGGGGAGCACAGCACAGGAGCCCAGTTTGGGACAGGGGGTGCTACAGGCATCCCTTCCTCCCCCTCCAAGCCCATGTTGGGGCTGGACTTGCTCCACCATGACCTGCACGAGCCAAAGCCACTGCTCTCCAGCCTGTTTGGGATGGAGGAGCTGGAAGGGATAGGGGGGCTGTGGGTCAGGAGTGAGGGGCACCAGCAGGGCTGGGGGCACTATGGGTGGGAAGTGAGGGGCACTGGGGGGTGGGGGGCTGTGGACCAGGACTGCAGGGCACTGGCAGCACCAAGGGGCTGTGGGTCAGGAGTGAGGGGCACCAGCTTGGCCTGGGGTGGGGGGGGATGGACACGATGACTGTGAGTAGGGAGTGAGGGGCACTGGCAGGGGTCTGCAGGTCAGGAGTGAGGGACAGCAGCGGGGATAGAGGGCTGTGGGTTGGGGGAGAGGTGTCCCCATAATAGATGCCCTCTTTTTTGGAACTGCAAATATGATAACCCTATTTTATACAGTGACCTTGCTGGGTCGAGACAAGCTCTTCTGCTCTGGATGTACAGCTCCACAGAATCATAGAAAATGAGGGTTGGAAGGGACCTCAGGAGGTCACATCTAGTCCAGCCCCCTACTCAAAGCACAACCAGCCCCCACTACATCATCCCAGCCAAGGTTTTGTCTAGCCAGGTCTTAAACACCTCCAAGGATGGAGCTTCCACCACCTCTCTGGGTAACCTGGTCCAGTGCTTTACTACATTCCTCATGACATCATTTTTCCTAATATCCATCCTAAACTTCCCTGCTGCAACTTGAGATCCTTGCTCTTTGTTCTGTTATCTGCCACCATTAAGAACAGTTTAGCTCCATCCTCTTTCCAACCACCCTTCGGATAGCTGAAGATTGCTATTAAATGCCCCCTTCAGTCTTCTCTTCTCCAGACTAAATAAACCCAGCTCCCTCACAAGTCATGTGCCCCAGCTGCCTGACCATTTTCATTGCTTTCCTCTGGACTCTCTCCAATTTGTCCACATCCTTTCTGTAGTGGGGGGCTCAAAACTGGACACCGTACTCCAGATGTGGCCTTGCCAGTGTTGAATAGAGGGGAAGAATCCTTTCTCTTGGTTATGCTGGCAATGCTCCTACTAATGCAGCCCAGCATGCCATTAGCTTTTTTGGCAACAAGGGCACACTGCTGGCTCATATCCATCTTATTGTCCACTCTAACCCCCAGGTCCTTTTCTGCAGAGCTGCTGCTCAGCCAATCAGCCCCCAGCCTGTACCGGTGCATAGGATTGTCTGGTCCTAAGTGCAGGACTTTGCGCTTGTCCTTGTTGAACTTTTGCATGGTGTAGCCCCGAGCTCCGTTGAGGCCTCTAGATTTTACTGTAGATCCTAAAGGCTTCTCCCTCTGAGCAACACACACGCCTCACACTTAGCAGAGTTGCGGTGATCGCTCCATGTACTTCAACACACTTAGGATCACGGGCCCCCTCTCTGCAGCACGAGCACAAACACAACTGGCCTTAGTGTTTGCCTCCTTCTCTATCACATCTTTGTGCAAGATAAGCACTTGGGTTTGGTTAACAGAAGTCAATTCACCCAGGAGAACCTGGAACCCGTCATTTAAAAGTTAATACTGCGTTTGTTAAGGAAGCTATTTGGCAAGCCATCACCAACCATGCTCTCTCAAAACAGCTGCACTAACGCAGACACCTTTGTGTCAGTGGGTACCCATGACAGCTTGTAGTTCACATCTTCTCCTGGGAAGGCGTAAGCCAGTTCAGATCCCCTGGCAGCTGACCCATTCGTAGACACGGAGCCGAGATAGAGAACAGCGTTAGAGTTACAGACATATGCTGCAAACCTGGCCAGGTTCCTCCCCTGCCCTGCGAGAGAGAGCCAAGAGGGGCTCTCACAGGGAGCCAGGGTGAGATGCAGCCACATGCAAAATCTCTACCGGGTGTCCTGAGAGCAGGGTGATGGAGCAGTGCACGAGGATCGCTTCAGAGAGGCAGAGACATTCAGAAGGACCAAACAATCCCCATAAATGTCTGAGACCGTGGCACAGCAGGTGCTTTGAAAAAGGCCTGGATCTCCTGACTGCCCCTAATTGCATCTGCAGCTGTGCCAGCTCAGATTAGTGATCAGCACGATCACCCACAGGCTTCAACACACAAGTTGTGCATTCCCATTAGTGTCAACACTGCACAGGAAGTGGCCGACTTCCTGTTCCAACGGCCACTTCGTTACAGGGAGGGGATCTCAGCCACCCATCTCCTCCACTTCCCCCCAGTCTCCTGGCTCTCAATGCTCATCGCAGGGTGGATGGGATCTGCGGTTTCCATATTAAATTCTGGGTTTGGTGGATTAAGCACCTTAAAGAGGGACTGGACTCTATAGGACATGGCGCCAGCATAATGTGCTGGGCAAGAATAACAATCTATAAGCCACCATACCAATAAAAAGGGTGAAAGTTGAGTGCTGATATCTATTATATGAACCATCTAGAAGGATTGCACAATGCACTGCAATCAATCATCCAGAAGCGATACATGGGGATCAATTCAGCTACGATTGAAATCACCCAGTGATGAAGCGCAGCCCAGCAATGATGGCAGAGGGAGAAGGAATGAAGTTTTACTGGAGCAGAGATTCCCTACACTGGGTGCATACCGCTCTTGGAGAAAACAGGTTTTGGTTTTCATTTGAAATGGCAAGTCAGGAAAGGCTAAGCAAGCAATGACCGAACACATACTCTGCAGCCCAGCAAGCCGACAGAGGCAAAGGTGAGAGAGCAGGCAGACGTTAGGTGGGCTCCAAAAACTTGTTTGAATAGGCTTCCCCTCCAAGGGCAAGTGAAGCATAAAACATTGGTACAGAAACGCATCTTCAGCTCCAGATGCACAATCCTCTCCCCTGTCAAAGTAACAGTAAAATTACAGCCCCTTTACAATAACCTAACCCAAGACGGAGTCGCCCCGGCATGGATCTAGCTAGCCAGTCCACCCACATGCTTGACAACAATGGGTAAAAAGCGCTCCCAATTGACGGTTCCTATTGCGGAAAATTTAGCAAGAGCTGTCCTTGCATTCAGGCAGCCACCTTAACGAAGCAAACTGCCCCTACTAAGCAGTCTCGGTATGTTTTACTGATACAATCACCCAGGCCAAAGCCCGCCCAAGGCATGAGCTTTCAGACTAGATTGTAATAGCATGTCAATGCTGCTTAGTCCTCAGGCTGCCCCTGCACACAGGTGGAAATCCAGCCACAATGAGCTGCCGCCCCATCATACAGCAATTCAAGGCATAGAGGCGGCACCGTGTTCAGCGGTCGCTGATGCCGAGGGCAGGTGGAGGCACGTGATAACAGAAAACAGCAAGAGGCTCGATCTGTCTGAGACCGGTGCAAAAGGCGGCTCTCCAGGGACCCACCATGACGTTCAAGCTCCAGCCACCCTACTTAGGCAGCATTAAAGAACAAACAACGATTTTACTCCAAAGGCTGGAAGGCAACAGGAAAGAGGTGAGAGCTCTGGGCAAGAGGAACACGAATAATACAGAAAAGATACATAAGGGGGGAACCGCTCCATGTTTCTGGGCTCGTGCCTCAGTGCAGTCAGTCGCCCATTGATATCAAACACTGGAAGTGAAGCCCCTGGGGCAGGCCCGGGGCAGGGTTGATCTGCTGAAAGTGAAAGGGAAAAGCTCTTTACGAGGTGCTAGGGCTACAAAGGGGCCATCGGACACAGCAACCATGCGAGAGCTCCAGTCCAGCTAAGGAAAAGAGTGAGATATTTAGGACAACCAGACACACAAAACCCTATTGAAATATTGTCTTCTTCCAAGCCAGCTTGCAAAAGCAAGCCAACTATGACTAATCTTTAGTCTTGGTTGCCACTAACGATTTAGCAGCGAATACAGGGATGTGAAACTCATCTGGCATCACAGCACAGATCCCTGGTGCGCGGCTAGTCCACAGGCTGAATGAATGGTCCAGTGCCAGCCCTGTGGGCTGGATCCAGACTGCGCCCCCCTGCCCTTTGCAAGTCCTGTTTTTCTGTGGCCCTGCAGGCTGAAAGCTGGAATCTTAAATCACTTATTTAAAGAGAAATGGATTTGCTTCTTTCCCCTTTTTTTGACAAGACACTAAACCGAGGAAGTTGGCAGTTAGTTATAAAAGGAACCGGTCTTGCATGGAGCTGCAGCCTCAAACAGGAAGCAGCAATGCAATGCTTCTGCAATTGGACTGTTCCCTATTTAATTTTAGGTGCGCCATCATGGCACCGGGAGAGTTAAGATGGCATTTTCACTATGAACACTCAATTCAGTAGGAAATGTTGACTCCAGACTGAAATTTTGCACGTACCACCTCAGCTGAGAATGCAAGGATTAGACTCTTAAGAATAAAAATAAGATGTCCAGTAGATTCTGTTAATTTAATGGCAGTACATAAAGATCACATTTAACCAGCCGTGCCCCTACCGCTTATGATCAACACACAGCAATTATCCATCATATGGCCCCTGTCAAGTTGGACCTTTAAACAATATAATCATTATAATCTCAGTACACAGATATCTAAGACAGGGGTGATTTTATATACTGTATTCCTTAGATACTGGGCTGTAATTCCTAGGCAAGCCCACTGAGGCTGCACTTCAGTTTTCACTTTTAATTAGAAATGGAAGGGCTCCAAACTCCTACTTTCAAGAGTCTGTTACAACTGTGCAGGTCCTAGAGCGATGTCCAGAGCCAGACGGACTCTTGAGCCTGGAATCTGACCCTGCAAATTCCTGACAGTAAAATAATTCAGTGCTGTGCCTTCTGGAGGACACAGCCATTGAGAGCGGGCCATGCTCTAGCACGCAGTCATGTCAAGCTATGCAGATTCTCAATGGGCTGCAAATCCCTTTTTTAACACGATCTAGAACTTAAAACCACACGAGTCCTACAGTTAGGGCTGTGAGAGTGTTGGGTAGTCTAGAAGGATAAGTACAGACAGTCAAAAAGCCTGAGGCTGAACTGATTCAGTCTTTCTAGGTTAGTCTAAGCTGCAAAGATTGAACCAATAAGCAAATGAACAGACATTCACTTCTAATTCAGGAAATGCCGCCACATGTCTGCAGTGGCTCAAGCCAGAAGCTGGGGGACGCTAGAGCAAGGCTCTCAGGTACGTATCCAGCATAGGTGGTGTATTCACTTCCTCTTCCTGCTGCCCCCAAGGTCTCTGGGATTTGCAGTCCACAATCACAGCAGCACGACTCTACAGGGTAGCTCATCACTTCCTCTTCCTGCTTCCAGGTGCCTCTGGGATTTGTAGTCCACAATCACAGCGAGCAGTAAGTTTATCAGGGAATTCTGTACTCTGGGGAAGGGAAGTTGAACCCTGTTCCCTGGCCCCAGACCTCAGCCAAGATTTGCCTGGGGGGACGTGAGCCAGCCCTCACTGCTCCAGCTAGGGAACAGACGGGCAGGGCCAGCCCTGCTCTCTGGAGCAGACAGCACAGCCCAGCCCGGGGCTGCAAAATGCTGGGATGCTAAGGGACTCTGATTTAACTTGAACCAGGAAGGGGTCTGGGACAGAAGTTTCATAAACTGGTTTGACCCACGTAAGTTTACTACATTCAACCAAGTTTATCTTAAACCAGCTTCAGCCCTATTGAAACTGGTTTATATGCACTGAACTTCTATTCTGTTACAGGTTTAAACCAGTTTCTGATCGTTTAAACTGGTTTATGTGCAACTTCTGTCCCTAGCAGAACTGATTTTTAGATCCCGGGCTGTTACTAAACCAGAGGACTGTTACAATGTTCAAGGTCCATTTAGGAATCCAGTTAGAGGGAAGGAAAGAGAAAGACGGTTCTTCCAGTGGGCAAAGGCTGCTCTCTCCAAGTGCTCCTCCTAGCTTTTTGTTTGCCCTTTTGGCTTGTGTTGCCACACAGCTGAGGTCACTTTGCTCCTGTCCTCTCTTCGGGGCATGGCACTGATTCCCCAAGAGTATGCACTATAACTGCCTGCAGAGTCTCTTCCATTTCCAGTCTCAATTATGCAGAAGAAAAGTCTCCAGACCTCCGTCTCCTGGACAGCCAGGAGCGCACAAAATCCCTACACTGGACAAGTTTGGCTTCCCATCCAGTGCAGTCTCTCTCATTATTTCCGACTGGCTCGCTGCTCTCCTCTGCCTTATGCTGCCTTCAGAGCAAGATGGGAGCAGAACGGCACAGCAGGCCAGTCAACCGAAGCATCTCGGTCACCTTCCAGCCGTGAGGGAGGAGGGCTGCTCTACGGTTCAGCAGCAGGTGCAACCCCTGGAACAGCGGTTCTCAACCTTTTCAGACTCAAGACACCCTCCTGTGACTCAATGCATCCCATTTCAAAAACAAATGCATTTATTTCAGTGTTTATCTCCTTGCAGAGGGGTTAGGCACTGGGGGCGGGGGGGAGCAGCCAGGCAGGGACAAACCTAAGTCTGCACTTACCTCCTTGCACCCTTGGAAAGATCTCCTGGCATCCCAGGATACCCTGGTTGAGAATCGCTGCCATATTGGAGGATTCCTCTAAATTGATGGCAATCCCTAAGGGCCTCCTGGATAAGAGACAGGCGGTTCTCTTTGGTGCTGATGGATCGGTTTTGCTCAAGTGAAAAACTCACAAGATTTTCAAGACTTGGGCTCACATTAGTTCTTCCATCCAGGCACGACCACTAGAGCTAATGGCAATATCTGCTCATGGATTCATGGATTGTAAGGCTGGAAGGGACCTCAGAAGATCATCAGGTCCAGCTCCCCCTGCACCAAGCAGGAAAGATAATGGGGTCAGGTCATTATTATCATGTTTATTCCAGGGCCCACTAGGAATAGTAGCCCCCGTATAACCTAAAGTAGCAGAAAAGAGCTTCAGAGATGAGATGGACCTGGGGCAAACAAAGGGATATAAAGAGACAAGCAGAGCAGGCCATGAGATGACAGCGAGTGTCACATTAGTTCCACAATTTCGGCTGCAGATTTTCCTTTCATTTCCCCTTAAAAGCACATGGAGAAATCCTGGAGGTTTACACTCAGATCAGCTTTCCCACAGAGGAGAGGGGGAGTTTTGCCCAAGTAAATACCTGTTGCTCAGATAATGCTCAAGTTTGAAGCCAGGACCTGCAGGTCCGCAGCACAAATCTCTACCGCCTGTGCTGGAGAAATATCTTTTCTCACTAGTAACACAAGGGCTGTTATTCTCCAGCACCTGGCCCAGAGGGTGACACACCACACCTGGCCAGCGCTACATGTTAGGGCTGAGGACACACTCAGTGTGGCCTTCTGAAGCTCACCCATATGGTCTCACTGGCAAGGAACAGCTGCCACAAGGGAGCTGGTTTCGAGGGCTGGGAACCATAATCCCTGTACAACCAGCTTTCAGCATGCTGGGATCTCTCCGGATGAAAGCAGGCTTGCTATTATGCCACCTCTTCTTAAGCGCCTCAAAAATTTGGCAATTACCCAGCCTGAAGTTTAATAGGAAACCAGAGCCAATACGTTCTGTAATTCTCCCTCTCCTGGGAGAGTCTGAATTTTTCGCCTGACGTGCTCTCCCCTCCCCGTGCTACACAGTTGTGTGCAGAGATGCAACTCTCAGCTGCTCTATAAATCCCTTCACCTCACCAGTGTGACCCTCCATCCCCACCACATGTGATATTTTACAACCGTGCAAGGCTGGAACTTGCTCTCGTCCAAGCGATGAGCTCATCTGCAATTTAATAACTTCACACCAGTCCGTGCTGTCAGCAGCAAATCACAGAGCTCAGACTTTGGAGGAAACGCCCAGGCCCTGACTGGAATCGTTAATATTCCTCTCAGCACATTTAGACTCCAGCATCTTCCCCTTTTGCAAAGGGGCATTCACCCGGGGGGCCAGCGCAATGTTATACAGAGAGCAGTTTGGATGCAGAACGATGCATTTCTCAGGCAGGCAGAGCATGGCCATCTGGGTCCCCTCGCTTTTCTATTTTGTGCAGACACACACATCTCCCTTTGCTAGGGCGGTGTGATATGCAAGGGTTTGGGAGACAGGAACCTCTCCGCTCTCCCAATCTGTTCCCGGTTGCCGGCATCCCCAGAGGGCTTTTGGAGGACCAAGGCTGTAGCTTCCGAGAAGGACATTCAACAAGGACATCCCTCTGTGTGGGTGGCTTACATGACAAACTTAAGTGCCATGCAGAGACATCTGCTTCTCAGCAAGGCCAAGAAGCCTGATCACACTAATGCCGGGAGCTTACTTTGGTATCCACACAGCTCAGCCGGGAACCGTCCTGATCTGCAGATCCACACATCTAACACTAATGTTACAGTCAGACACAACTCAGGATGCAATGACAAAAATGGAGCAGACAGAGGCTGTCCTGCAAAACCAACTGGAAGCAACTCAGCACTGCATCTGTCACCAAGCGAAAGCGCTCGCTGCCACTTGCTTTTATTAAATATCGGAGTTGGCCGTGTGCCCTTGCCAACGTCCTTGCCAGGGAGCCTGCTCTCCTCCTATCCAACATCAGAAAGCCCCAGGACTTTTGATGTTGCCTCCCAGAGACTCGTACATTGAATCCCTCTTATTGAATTCTGCACCTTTCCGAACGCAGCTGTTTCAACCAAACCGTACGTTTGGCCCTGCCACAACAGAGCACTAGAGACAGGGACTCTTTTGGGGACAAAACAGTGACAGTCCAGTTCAAACCATTTTGCTGCCCTCCCTCCCCGATGATCCTATTAGACCTGTACGTATTTCATGTCCGATCCAATTTTATGGTTGCCGAGACAAAGCAGAAGCATTACCTAGTGACCAACTCATCCTGGATGGCTCACCAACTGGAAGGATGCAAGAGAGAAGGCTTACAGCCTCTTTCCACGTGCCGCTTGTATTCAACGCCAGGAGAAGACAGCAGTGCAAAGGGGCTTAGATTTCAGGGAAGCAGACTGTGAGAAATTAAGAAATCTAATAAGTAAGTTTTAGTCCTTCTTCTTATTAGACCTTTCCAGTTAAGGGAGATTAGGGAATCTTCCTAAATGCCATCACTAAAAGGCATAATGGAATATATGTGCGAAAATACGGTACTCCCAAAAAACCAAAGAGCAACAATGACTAACGGGACTTCCCAAAGGACTACTGGGCCATTCTAAGGCTTGTGAGGAAAAGCTAAGTGCAGCAGAAATAGCAGAAAAAGTTCATGCCAGACCAAGGCATCTGGAAGAGGAAACAGGAGGGTCTTTTAAACCGCATCAGGTTGGAAAGTAATTTTTAGAGAAAAAGGTGAAGAAACACAACGGGGAATAATAATCAACAAGAAACACTACATTTTTGAAGACAGAACACGGCCTTTTCTCCATTTAGTGCTGGGCACGCCAGCCCATCTCAAAGATTCATCTCCCCACTCAAAGACTGCAGCACAAGAATGAGTGATTTGTCAGTTTGCTAATGATGCTAATTACTGGGCTTCCACAGCTAAGCAGGAGCATGTAACACTTCTCACAGTGCAAGCCACAGGCACTGGGAGCCACACATATCTTCCCTTATTAAGCCATTTGTCACTGCAAATTGAATTTCAGCTTAAAGAAAATTCAGCAGGCCCTTGTAACTGCCCAGGAGACACGTGATGAAACAGAGTATGGCCCACTGCTTGTGTCATTAGTGATGGGAATGCAATTACCAGCTTTCGGTCTTTATTGGCATGTAAAATCTTGCTGAGCCCCCATGCTCATAAATATCCTAATGGTCAGGGCTATTTAGACAGGGCTACTTTCAAAACAGTTTCTTATCTCTGCTAATTACTGGAGTCAGATCATGACTGTCCAAGCAGAGAGGCTTTTAGCATAACCAAGGAAAAGTGAAGGAGGAAGAAAAGGGATTAATACTGCCTGTAATCAATCATTCACAGCATTTTATCTGGGCAAAATGATCTCACAAGGTTACCATTAGCAATGCAATAATTAGGCAAGGCCACAAAGACAAGGAGTGACAAACAGGAGGCATCGCTCCGTGGGTTAGATACAGGACAAGCGGCCTCACAGGATAAAGGGATGGTTTCAAAGGCACACCCAGGACGTAGGCACCTAAATGCCCTGTCTACCTCCGAAACTAAACCCCATTGTAAAAAAAATGTTTTTTCCTGATCCTGGAGTCATCCCAGTTCCAAAAGAGACCCCCCCAACCCCTCAGACATTGGCTCAGATGGCTGGCAAAGGGACCCTGGACCATTCACCTGTGATCCATCTCCCTGTTCTGCTCTGCCCGGAGCTGGCAACATCTCGAAGCAATTACTGTCTTTTACAGGTGACCGATTGCTTTACTGGCTGGCCATCTGGCAGCTGCTTCTCTGCTAATGCGCAAGGAGTTCAAAACCTCTTCACTTATTTCCCTTTGGGCAGGAGCAGCTACCGTGGAAGCGCCTTCTTGAGAACCAGCAGGAGCAGAGGATTCAGGACGAAGGCTTGAACTATGGTGCCAAGCCAGTCTCCCATGTGTTACTTGTGTACCCGTTTAAGAAATGCAGCCTATACATACTCTGCACATGCCCATGACAGCAGAGACAGTTTGCCTGTTAAGCTTTTACTAGCATGAGTCTGAGAGCGCTACCTTACCCACCCTAGCATGCACCTCATTCCACACAGATGCACTGAAAATTTTGGGTATAAAAACTGCAAAAAAATCAAAACCAAAACCCAAAAAAACACCATTTTTGAGTGCATTAAACAGCTAATTCTTTTTTATTGAAACCATTTTCCCATGTCTATCATCTTCCAACACACAAAACTGTAGGGAGATGGACAAAGAAGAATATAAGAAAATGTTGAAAAATATCTGCAATATCTTTTACCGTGAAAAAGAACATAGCAAAGTTAATGGCTGTCACCTAGGGAATGCCTAAGCAAGCTGGAAACAACCTCTTTCCAGTGATGCAAGACTTCCATGTCCAGCATACAAAAATGAAATTTAAAAATCAGGGCTCACTTTGATTTAGGAAAGAAAATAGCAGCTGATGACTGCTCGTTCTGTGCCTTAAGCAAAGGTAAATTTAAGGAACAGAATCCACATTTCAGGGAAGAAAGAGTAAACATTTCTGTGGCAGGTTGACTTAAATAATAAATGATGGGCAGTTTGAACGCGCTCGAGAAAGCTGAAATGATCGGATCTCACAGCAGGACAAACAAGAAGAGTTACGGTGCCGCTTTACAGATAATATTAAACACGGGTCAGTAAGAGACGGGCAAAGGACTGTTGTGTGTTTAGTTTAAACTGCAGGGGGAATGTAATGACTGCATTTGCACGGAGCCCAGTCCACTTCTGGAAAGAGCTTCTGCACATTGCGTAACTATAGACAGGGCCTTCAATATACACCCCATAAACAGCATGAGTAGGAAAGGGCCCAGCACTTGTCTCCTCTAGCTCTATCATGATGAAGGAACTGCTATAACCAGGATCCTGCGATGATCATTAGAAACCACAACCACAGCAAAGCTCCAGGACTTGTGGCTGTCGCACGCTGGCTGGGGCAGGTGCCCCTCCATCTCTGATCTCTCATTGATGCCAGTCGCTGCCAGCAAATGTGCAACAGATACTAGGAAAAAAGTGCCCTTGTTTTTCTCTCTCCCAGTGTAGAGGACATTCATCAAACCACTCAGCCAGCATTAGCACTGCAGTGACATGCTCCACAAAGGGCAGGCACTGAGGCAGAGCAGGGCACGATCTGCCAAGTCCTTACCCCGCTGCAGGTGCAAGGACACCTTCTGCTGTGCTTCACAGGACGTCACAAGCACAAATTCTTTCAAGCTCAGTTCAGCATCGGCTCAATCCCAGCATGAAAGCGCGGGATGAGTCCTCTCCCCAGTGCCATTTGCTCCTTTTGGAAAGCTCCATCTTTCATTACCAGAGAGCATGCAACTTTGTGTGGCCATGATCCAGAAAAGGCTAACAAATCAACCTGGCAATGCACCCAGCCCATTAACTCTGTGGCTGGAGCTCCCATTAAGGGCTCCTCCACAGAGCATTAGAGGGAGATATGACATGTTTAATGAAGCACCTGCTATTGCCATGCTCCTGTGCCATCTAAAAGAAGCAGTTTGAGAGACCAAGTGCTGGCAAGGGGTTCCCAGATCACAAGCCAGGAGCAGGACATTCATTTCCAGGAACCATTTAAGAGGTGCCAAAGTGGTGCAAAACCATTGCAAAAGATGATTTACTGGTTTTGCAGCAACTGCTGCTCAGTGCTCCAGAGCTTTCATTTCTGAAGAGGCTTCTTCGTTGCAGAGTATGCCGGCAGGCTGCTTAACAAGCCCGGCTCCTTTTCCTGAATAATGAACACTCGTGATTATTAAAAAGGAAGGATTATAAAAGCCCGGTTTCACCCATCAGCACCCAGGTGTCAAGGAGCTGGCCCATGACTCCGCTGTTTTTCTAATGTCCAGACTGGCAATGCTGCCGCCAGGCCACGGTCCTGCTGCTGATAGCTGGGTTGTGCTCCTGCCCCCCTGCTCCCCCAGCTCATGGTTTAGCTTGAAATTTACCCCATTTCTGCCCACCAGTTTACCCTCCCTTCAGCCCCTTGGCTGAAAATGAACAGGCACAGCTTATCTACAACCCGTCTATACCATGCTCAGAAGCACACACGTGAAGCAAACCCAGCCCAGCCACTCCTGCTGTGTGCAGGTCAAATCCTGGAAACTGCATCGCACAGCTCCCTCAGAACAGTGCTAAGCCCTTGCTCAATGCTACTATTAGGCTGCCAGTCTCAGGTGTGCATAATTGGCACCCACTACACACACTTCTGGGATTGTGTGTGTGCAGGGGCAGGAGCAATTGGGAGCGCTGGCACCATGGCAGTACTCATGAGCACAGCACACAGGTGGTGTAGACATGCCCACTGTCACCCCATAGTATCCAGTCCCAGGTTTGGTCTCACCAAGCCAGCACAATGCTCCAATTCTGCATTGGCTTCTAGGACAACTCTTAAAGCCACATAAAAATCTCAACTGGTTTTGTATTTCTACCTATCTAGATAGATCAATCTACCAATCTATCTATACATACATACATATACATACAGACATAAAATCACTGATTAAAAGCATTTCCAATATACCTGTGTCTAGTTTTGGGCCCCCCGCTACAGAAAGGATGCGGACAAATTGGAGAGTCCAGCAGAGGGCAAAGAAAATGGGTGATGGACTGGGGGACATGACTTCTGAAGGAGAGACTAAACCCTGGGAACTGGGTTTATTTAGCCTGCAGAAGAGAAAACTGAGAAGGGATTTAATAGCTGCCTTCAACTACTTGAAGGGTGATTGAAAACAGGATGGAGCTGGACTGTTCTCAGTGGTGGCAGGTGACAGAAGAAGGAGCGACAGTCTCAAGTTGCAGCAAGGGAAGTTTAGGTTGGATATTAGGAAGAATTTTCTCCCTAGAAGGGTAGTAAAGCACCGGACCAGGTTACCCAGAGAGATGGTAGAGTCTTTGGGGGTTTTGAAGACCCGGCTAGACAAAGTCTTGGGTGGGATGATCTAGTTGGGGATGGTCCTGCTTTGAGTAAGGGGTTGGACTGGATGACCTCCTGAGGTCCCTCTATGATTTCTATGATTCTGTGGGGCTGCTTTAGGCCCCCAGCTATTTTGTCTGGACTAAGTTGCAGTACAAGCAACTTTGATGGTAAAAGTAGGTGCTTTATGGTCATTTGAAGGTGCTTTATGAGCAAGGAGGCTCACACACACACACACACACACAAACTAATGTAATATAAAGTTGTGTGTATAGAAGCACACATACATTTATAATAAATACAGAAAGAGACAAAAACGACCATCCATAATTCAGATCTTTGAAATGAACCACGTGCAAAAAAATAAAAAGAGGACGTCAGAGTTGCATTTTATGAACAAATTAAATTTCATTCGATTCAGAAAATTAGATGTTCACAGACAAATCAAAGGACACTGGGAGGGAGCAGAGGAGAGGAACCCCCCCCACTAATCTCTTATAACTTTAAGCAGACTATAAGCAACAGCCCCGCTGCCTGGGCTTGCAGTAACTGAATTATTAGAGGTATCGCAGCATTCATAATCATACTTCATTCGCTGTTTGACATTACAGAAGAGTTTCACTAAACACAAAGCATAACTAGTAAGAGTTCTTGTCATCTTTGAAGTAACACAGAGTCTACGTTATAGGCATTTCATGTGATCTCCCATTCATCCTGCACCTGCACGTAGTGTATTCATTAACAGTAATGAGTTGAAAAGCTTTGGCCCACTTTTCACATTCACACTAAGCATTTCATTTGCAGTGTCTCTTATTAAAGGCCCTGTTTCTGCATCCTCAACATGGGTGAGGTGAGAACAGGACACAGGACAGTCCTGACTTGCAAGTTCCAACTCTTGGCTGGGCAGTGAAAAGGTTGATGTGGGGAGTGGGACAGAAATAACACAGAGCAGAGCTGTCTGGGCATCCAGGAAGAGTGTAAAGACAGACCTTGACCTTTACCGTTTCTATAGTCTAATCCAGATGAGCTTTCCAAGCTGCCTTTGCTGCCCGGATTCTCAAAGCCTAGCATGACCTCCCTTTCCATGGGTTAATCCCTTCAAACCAGCAAGTGTCTAGCAAGGCACAGGATTTACCATTCTGCTTCATTTCAGCCCAGTATCCTGTGCCCAGCTGTGGCTAACAGGAATCATTTTAGAAAACAGATCCTGGGTCATGTACCGTGACAACTGAGCAATGCTGTACATGGGGGGAAGACCTTCCCAACTCCAGCTGGTAACCAGAAGAAAGGTACCTTCACATACACTCGCTCACTCTCTCTCCCCCTCGCTCTCACACTCCCCTTTCCCAACACAACAGAAGTGGCTGCATATCATGCCATGGTGCCCTAGGGATTCAAGAAATCAAAGGTCTGCCAAAGCAGAACAGCCCACAGGGCGCACATGGCCAAGGCGCACCACTTTTTGTAGTCGCTGGCAGAGAAGGGAGTGGCATGGCATCAAGCCCAGCTGCCTTGGACTTGCCAGCTTGAATAGCCAAGTGCATAACAGGGCTTACTCATGCCTTTCGAGTCATGGCTTGACTCCTCCATCTCTCTGCCACCATGCTCAGTGCCCCTGGGACTGCATTTCCTTTCCTCCCTCAGCGTGGCAGTAGTTTATCCCTCAACCTGCACTGTTCTCTGCTGAGATCCACTCTCCATTCCTCCATCTCCAACCTCTCTTGCTTCCTTGCACCCCAGCCTGTGTCCTGCTCCACTTCACCCCACCCGGGTGTTGCTGCACTCGGACCTCTTCCTCTTTCCCTTGTCAGATGTGGGAGATTTAATTCCTCTTGTCATTCACTGCTTAACAACAAATCGATAGCCATGTTTTCAGCCAATCAATCAGTCTGAGTTATCTACCATGTCAGAAAGACTTGGAGGAATGGGGGTGAACACAGGATTGTCCATCATTCATATCTGATGCAGAAATCTTTGCACCTGCCAAACTGAACCCGAGGCATTACAAAACTAGTTCCTACTTATGCACTCATACCACTCAAAGGCTCCTGTAAGAATGAGGACCTCATTGAGCCTTGTACAAGACATGTTCAAATACACATGCCCTGTCCAAAAGAGCTTGCTATCAAGACAGGGTTTCATCTCCACCGCCTCCTCCACTAACTTGTAATGTTGTGGTTTGCCGTTACATGGCTGCTGGACCACAACCCCAAAGGGGGCTTGTGTTTAAGTGGCAAAAGGCAAATAAAAGGTTTGCCAATTGCTATGGGATCCTTCTGGATGAAAAGGCACAATATAAAAAAAAAAAAAAATGCCAGATCTCACTTTTACAGGCTATAGTAAGCGTCAGTGGCTCCCCAAAACAGCTCTTTCAAAGAAGGTTATTCAAGGGAAGGCACAAAAGATGCTTTTGAAAGAGATAAATATTCAATTAACTCATCAGGCTGACAGGTACCAGACGCCTGTGTGAACATAAACAAAAAAGATCATACAAATGAATAAATCCAAGAGGGCTCCATTAGAAAGGTGTTGAACTTTTGCATTTATTTACACTCTGATGGGTGAGTAATGCTGATAGCAACACACGCAGCACAAGGACTCCGCGGCACAGGAGCAACGCAGACCACGCTCTGTGTCCCGAGTCATGTGCTTGTACAGCCACCGATACCTGTGCAAAAGGAGGTGTAAAACCAACACCAAGTCAGAAATGCAGCATTTTACACCTATTTTGCCCAAGTGTCGAGGACAATATGGTGGGTAAAGTCAGGGAAAATAAGGTTGTGTTACACATGTATGATTTTGAGTATCTGTCCATGTCTAGTGCATGGGTACGTCCAGTAATGATTCCCAGTCACAAGAGGGGTCTGAACAAGCATTCATCATGACAGCAAAAAACTATGCTACCATGCAGAAAACACTTTGCAAAGGTCTGTGCGTGTCTCACATGGATCCCTTCCAAAGGGCACTCGAGTGCCTCAGAGTCATTAGTGTGGTTATCCGTGCAACACCCCTGTGAAGTGACATTACCCTCCATTGAGAAGAGAGACACAGGTAGCCATGTTAGTCTGAAGTCAGGCAGAAGGCAGAGTAGATATGTACCTTATAGACTAACTAAATAAGATACCAATATCTATAGAGCATAAGCTTTCATAAGCCCCAAGACTGCCCCTGGACCAAGGAAGGTCATGTGCCAAAGCAACCTTGGGACAGTGGGCATATTTTAGAAACATCATTTTGCAAATAAGCAAAGCTTAGCACATAACGTTTAATTGTGCAGGACTCTCCCCCAGCCTGGGGACCCGTACTGAATCCTAAGCCTCAGATGGGGAGCGTTCTGCCCCAAGAAAGTGCTTCACACTGCCGTGCTGTTTTTCTTTCTTATTTGCACCTTTTGCACACGCCACCATTATCCTGCAGTCCCTTGGCATCATCCAAGTCCATTAACTTCCCAGTGCCTTGCAAGCACTAATAGAGGTTGCAGTATTATACCTGCTAATTAAAGAAATGGCCCTTAGAAATCCCACGTTCTGCTAAGTCCAGTAGCTGCGATACAGCTCAGCTCAAAACAGCTTTTCAGGCACTACCTCATTAGGCTGGATTTCTCCCTCTCTTTTAAAGTGACTTACACGAATCTGCGGTTGCACAGGAAGGACATTGGCTCTGTCTCTCTCCAGCCTGAAAACCCCTGTTCTCCCCTGCAGAACAAAGGAAGTCCGGGCTCTACAAGCCTCTTCATGCTGCTGCTCTGGCGATTCAACCTAATGGCCTAGAATAGCTGAGACGCCAGGCCCGTGCAGCTCTGCTGCCCTGCTGAAACTACCCATAAAGCAGCCAAGGGTGGTGTCACTTTGTTCAGGAGGAGCTGCTCCAAAAATCAGCCCATTTCATACAGGCCACCGAACAAACACAAAGCCTCATTGGCTTTCAGGTGGTACGCAGGGTTGAACGGACAGCCTATCTGGGGGAAATTTCCCCCCATTCCCTGCAGGGTGAACAGGTGTGACGTGGCAGGACACGGCCATACACAAAGTGGGCATGGACTGGGGGGCTGGAGATAGGGAAATTCCCTATCTCCAGCCCTTGGAGAGATCCAAGCAGCCCCAGGGGGCAACGCCATCAACCGGCATGCTTGACAGTGAGTGGGAGGTCAGGACTTCAATTGTGCTGTTCACTCTACATTGATCGCTGCCTCTGCACAGACAGCACCAAGAAGGTGGAGGATTATTTTATTTTCCAAAGTAGTTCTTTCCCTTCCTCATTTTTGAGGGTGACCCTGGCCCAAAGTTACCATATCATGCACTTTTCAACTAAGACAGACCTTTCAGCAGCCACTGACACTCACCTTTCCCCCCAGCAGTGTTCCCCTGAGCATCCCTAGTAGGATCCTTTCTCATCTTCATATATAGTTACTGCCCAGGCAGGTGGCATTAGCCTGGGGCTCTCACAAATTGGAGCTCCACTCACTCGGGTTGATCTCAGGCTGCAGTACTCCCCACGCGTCCCAGGAGTTCAGGCCACCTGGACAGAGCCACTGCCATCCTCTCATCCCAGCAGTGAAAGGGCAGAGGAAGGAAATAGTTGGCAAGCTTTTCCAGCTTCCAGGAGCAGACGGGGAGGGAGAAAGAGGAGACATGCTACATCAAAGTCACAAACAGTCATAAAATAATCCTATTAGCAGCCTGATGTTGCTGTGCAATGGTTCCAAGATGCAACGGTGTAGACAGCCTGGCTGTCACATTGACTCCAGTCCAACTGAATGTGCGTGTCGTGGCTCTTGAAGGGTAAATACTGATAGAAAAAAGTACCATTGACAACCATAAAAGCCAACCACTTATAAAAAGGCAGGCTTTGACTTATGTGAGCCTGGACTGCAAATGCACAAAACAAGCAGGGATCGTTTACCACCATTTAATGTGGTTCCATACAAGACAAATGCATCCTGTCTACATTTCCCTGCAATTTCAAGTGGGCACTTCATTTCTTGCCTGGAACAACCATGAGGTTTTGCTATCGGACAGATGCCAGACGCCACCCTGGCATTGCAGTAAATCAGTGGTAGATGAAGAGGTTCTTTAACAATCAATCCAAGAAGTAAAAACAAGGTGGAGGCATAAGAGGAAGAGAGTGCTGCCTAGTAGCGCTAAGTTAAAATCTACCTCCACGTGGATTTCGCAGCGAGATGTTGTGTTAGCTACTGTAGTATAAAATTTCACCTGTTTTGCAGGGGAGTCAAAGCCCATCTGCATTAGGTCCTGAGTGGTGTTAAGCAATGGATTAACAAACCCATGTTTCAGACAAAACTGATCTTCCCACTCAAAGAAACACAAGAACACCAGTTTCTAATGGCTTGTACAGACAGATAACGTCGCAAAACTAATTAAGACAGACAATGGGAATTTCAATTCTTTCATGTGCACAGTCTGGTGTCACCATTCATCTCAAACATAGCAAAGAGCATCAGGAGAGCAGATTCTAATAATAACATGCAGAGTAATAGTGAATCAATACCTAGCACGCGCACAGGCTGGAATATGGCTGTCTGGCATTGTAATCATGGGAGCAATGAAGACTCACATTTATAAGGAAACTTGCATTCAAGAGGAACCCAGGCCACTTAGTCTATGTGATGCCAACAGGGATTGCTTTCTCCACCAGCGACATGCAGCCAGTGATGGGGTACAGCAGTAGCTGTAGAGCTGCATCGCAACACAACCCAACAGCGCGAGCATCAAGTGAAGCTGCACGAGGAGTTTTAAGTAGGCAGAACACCAGTTAATTTGCCACTCCAATGGGGATCATAAATAGCAAATCATCTGATAGTGACCAATTATCAGGCACTGACATACTATGGGGTGGGGACTGTGCTGGCATGGAATAGCTATAATGGCCAATTGAATTAAAGTAGATAATTATCCCATAGGTGACCTCACCAGCATTTACTGTAATTAGCTATGAAGGGGGAGTAGATCTAGGAAATAGAAACTCCAGTCCCTAGGGAAGGGGAGGGCATGCAATGTGCTGAAGCAACCCTGGCAGAAAGAAGTTCGCTTCCTGGCAAGTCCCAGCCCCAGGCAGCATAGGCTGTGTCTGTATCCAACGAAAAAGGACATGGGCGCACACTCCTGCCTCCTCCAGCCACGCAGTATACTTAGACCTCATTAAAGTCAATTAGCGACTGGCATCAGATTCTGCTGCCAAAAGGAAAGCTGCCCACCTGCTTTCCCACAGACATGGTACCATCATCCTCCATGTGGACCCTGGCATTGCTCTGCAGGTCACAGGTCTCATGCCTCCAATGCACAGCATCACTCTGGACGTACATACTGTTTCTGAGATACCCTAAATACTGAAGCACATTGTCCAAAAGAACTGCAGAAATTAGAGCTGCCCTGTTCCATACCATTTACTGCAATAATTGCTCCCTGCAATAGATTCTGTAAAAGATGTAAGCAATCCATGTAGATACTTAACACAATGCGAGTCCCTAGCAAACATTAGTGAGGATGCAGCTTGAGCAGTCAGCTATCTGGAATGGAGCACAGTAGCAGATACTACTCCATAACAAGGAAAGACAATTAAGTTGCATTACTCTCTATTGCTACAGATCTCATTTTAACCAGTCATTTTTAACTGCACTTGTTCATTATTGACCTGAGGTGCAGATATTACTGTGTACAGCAGGGTTAGTGTCCTGTTTCATACAAGAAAATTTGCACTGGCTTAAGATCTACCGCAATTTGAAGCCATCAGAGACAAAGCAATGCAAAAGACTCCAGAGACATTCTTTTTATTTTGATTTCACTTAGGAACAGATTTAAATTAAACAAAAAAAAACAAAACCCAAAACACATTCAGATGGAGATAGGAGCATCTTTCCAGGACCTGGCACTCTTAGCTAACCTGCAGCAAACTGGCATGCAGGCAAGGCTATACAAGCCCCTGTCAAGATAAGGTAGGTACTGTACAAATATGCACTAAGGGACCGTTCCTGCCTCAAACAGCTGACAGCTAAATGACCCATTACACTTGCTTTTTATTTTTTTTAAAGGACAACACACACACACACACACACACACACACAGCACAGACATTAAGAATATATCAACCCCATCCCCAGCTGGGTATGGGAAGGTACCCCAGTGAAACACAGCATGCTACCCCTAAGCACGCTACCCTCCAAAATGGATGTGATTTCATTGCCTCAAAGCAGGACTGGGCACAGGCCAATAAGTTTGCTCTCTCAGGTATGTTTATTGGCATGTGCTCAACACTGCTACAAGGCAGCTGCATTATACCCATTTCAGAGCATAGGGCACGCAGAGTGGCTGTACTGTGCTTTACTGCACTGTTCCCTGCCGCCACCCTGCGACAGCACAGACATTCCCAGTTGGACCTTTCCAGTTACACAGGAAACCAGAAACTGCTGGAAGAAAAATCACCTGAGCCCCAGTCCAATGTCCTGAGCACAAGAATTTCTTTTCGTCCTTCCTTTCTGCATTCATCCTGAAGGCAGGGCATGCCGAGAATACAGCATGGACTAGGAGTTCCCAAATTGCCACATGACCTCAGAACAGTTATTTCACTTCTCTTCACTCTGGTTTTCCCCCATCCATCAAGATGAGAAACACTACAAATACCTTCAATATCTAAATACCTTGAAAAATCCGGGCTCTAGCTTCTGTGGCTGCTGTAAACTTTTCACACGGCGAGCTGAGATTAGTCTCTTAAAAGCCCTGCAAAAGCTCTCTGGTTTCCAGGCCTTTTGTCTTACCCTGTCTGTTCCAAAGAGCTCCTGGCTGGAAGGTGTGCACAGTTGTGCATCTGGAGCTCATTAATCACTCACATGTTTTCTCAGTCCTACCCTACAGACTCAATTGCCATTTGCTGTGACACCCTCTTTCATTTAACCATCACCCTCCTGCAACCCGGGAACTTTAGTGCTTCTTGCCACTGCAGGACAAACCAAACTGAGCAACTAAAATGATGCTCTGACAGCATTTTACTTAGCTCTGGACTATTCATTCAAACGACAATGCTGAGCAATTGTGGTTTCCTTCTAGTCTTCCACAGGGACTGGATTTCTTCCTATGTTCGCATACAGAGTTGGATACAAGGCGGGTGAAATCCACTGGGCACAGGACGATAGACCATAATGATCGGGGAGGTCCCATCTGGGCTTTGTCTATTTGTAAAAGATCTAAATCAGCCACGTGAAACCACCTCTGGGAACGGGACTATCTGCACTTCTCGTCTTGTTTGCATACTTGCCCATCACACTAGATCAGTGGTTTTCAGCCTTTTTTTTTTTTATGGGTGGACTCAAATGGAGCTGCAGACCCCTTTGAATTGTAAGTGTGGGTATCCACATATTTTTGGTTGATCAGGCATCTTTCATGGACCCCTTAGACAGTCTGCAGACCCCCAGGGATGAAAACCACTGCACTAGACAAACCCCAGGTTGAAAACCAGAGGTTGAAAACCACTGCACTAGACAAACCCCAGGTTGAAAACCAGAGGTTGAAAACCAGTGCACTAGATAAACCCCAAGCGACCATGGTGGGCAGCTTCGTAACAAGTAACAATACACTGCAAGATCTCTGGCCTTCCCATGCCAGACTCTCAATGGGCTTTTCATTATTAAGCCTTGAAACCTCCATGAGGCAGGAGGTATCGGGTAGGGCTTCAAAGAGAGATCCAAAGCCTTGCCCAAAGCCGCACAGGAGGTCTGCAGAAGAGCTGTCCAAGAGCCAGCTGCATCTTTTAGCTATAAAAATCATCCCTTCACTGCCATTTTAAGCTCTAGATTTATGCGAACCTCTTCCAATTCTGTTTCAGAAGGGCCCACATCTGGCCTCCTGTTTCTCCCTTGTGATAATTCACCCTATGTGCTCTGATTCAGGAAAGCTAATCAGCAGGAAGCACATGTTCGAGTCCATTCAAGTCCACAGGATTTAAGTATTTGTCTAAGTGCTCTGGTAACTGGGGCCTCAGCAAAGAATTTCACCAACTCTCCATCTCTCCCACCTGCACCCTGCAGCTGCAAGTCATTTTACTGGTGCGATTCTAGAGCATAACACCAAAAGAAAGCGCCACAACCAGCCAGCTTGGGTCAATACGGGACAGCAATCACTAGTAGTGTGCCCCTCAAAAGATTTGGTTGAAAACAGAGGTCCCACCCACTAAAATCACAAGAGATGTCTGCAATATGCAGGCTGCTCTAGGGCTGCAGAGTGTGTGGTCCTGTGCTACTAGGCAAAGGGGAGCCAGTGTGTAAATTCATCCCAGGTGGTTTCCAGTCAGTGCCATTAAGATCTTCATTACATTGGCAACACCTGGCTGGACCAGGAAGGCATAAATGGCTTGAGGACTTTTATGATCCCTGTCTTCCAACCTCTCCCAGACAGAAGAACATGCACTACACAAAACTTTGCTCTGCAAAGTGGTGTGAGCCTTCAGTGCCAGCTCCTCCCTTTGTCTGGGGTGAGTTATATGGGCTCAGCCAAGCTGCAGGAGGGATAAATTGAACCTTTTGTGCCTCACCCAAAGTGAGAAAAGAGGAACACGGCATTATCAGCTGATCACTGCACACAGCAGAGGCTCAGCTTTAAACCCATGCATGCCAAGGATTGTCTACTGATGGTCCATTTGTTCCAAAAGAAGCCTCGTGTTTCACTTGCTGTGACATGCAAGCACTTCAACAAAATGTCCCCCCTTCCCCTTTGTATGTGCCAGAGCCTTTGTCCTTTGGCAAATACAGGATCCCCTATGAACGGGGACGGCTCTTTCCCATGCTCTCCAGACCCCATGCACCACCCAAGAGTCCTAAAGCTGGAGGATGGATGGGATTTAAAAGCCAGAGAAGCACTAGCTAAGCACCCTCTTGGGAATGACCTTCCATTCCCATCACCTGTGGGACATCTCGTTCAGCAATAACAAATGTCAAAGCCCCCTCTCCGCCTCTCCTCCCCTTAAAAATGAGAACGTCTTTGCTTTGTTTGACAATCGTGGCCATTAAGCTACTTTATCAAGGTTTCATTCCACAACAAACAGGCTCACAGCGTGCGCTGCTCTAAACAGCTAACCAGATATAAACATGGACTGCTGCAAAATCAGTTTCCAGGGAATATAATAAATGTCTGGCGACATGCTGCCCATCAGCAATGCTCTCATGCTTTAACAGACTCCCCTTTCCCCAGCAATGTGTTCCAGCACACTAACCTCATTTTGCAGGATACCTAGGTACTCAATCTACTGTACGCTTCCAAGTATCACACCATGCCAAGTTTAAAGCAATTTTAGGTGATGTAATGCAGATTTTGATGGAGTCCTTGCCTTTTGCATTCTGTAACCCATTAGGAATGTCCGTCTGCCTATGTTTTTCTAGCACACCCCATCGCTGTGATTCAGAGGATGCGGAGAGGGCCAAAGAGGAGCGTCTAATGTTATAAACCCCCAAAGACTGCTATACAATTCCCGATGGTGTGGGAAGTGCTCATCCGGGCTCATTAAACTGGACTAGACAAATGCGTTAAATCTCAGAGCCTGCAAAAGCCTCTTGGCTCTTTCTCAGCAGCCAGCAACATTGACTTTGGAGTATTTAGAGAGGTTCAAAAAATCTTCTGAGTGCATCTCTATCCAAAGAGATTTCCACACCAGCAGAGCAGACCTTGCACTCCAATAGGACATTCTCCAGCGCAGCTACTCGTCGTGTGGAGTAGGCTCAGCTTAACCATGCATTAAACAACCAGTTTGGGTACCAGCTATCACAAGGCATCATCTCAACACCTGCAGTCCCTGACAATAAACTGCTGGGATGTCTCTGTTGGAGAACAGCATGGAGTTGGAGAGAGCAAAAAGTACTGCTCTACTGGTTTTGTTATGCTTAGTCCTCTCTCAGACAGAGGAGCCCGCTTACCGCGTTATTGGCTCCTGGGGACTACGTTAGCAAGAGGTCCAAACTGCCTGGAAAGGGGGTGGCTCTGACGAAGCTGCACACAACTCTGTACAATTGGTGTTTTGAGAACGGGCAAGCGAGTGGTGTTCAACAACACATAGCAACAGGCTATTTTTCAGAGCCAGGTCCGCAAGGTCCTGTAACGATGGGAGAAACTGCATCCTGCTTCCATGATAACCATGTGATTACCAGGAGCTAGCATTTGCTTTGGGCTATACACACAGGTTAGACCAGCCCTCCACGCTCATCCATTTTCTGGGACACCTTCTGAGAGGCTCGGAGGGATGCTCCAGCCAGCCGGCTCAGCACAGCAATGCCAGGTCTAAGGGGTACCAGCATCCATTCCCAGCTTTCCCTGCAACCTGCTGCACCCAGGAGACTGGTTCTCTATGACCACTTCACCCCATGCCCAGATATAAGGCAAAGCATCCTATTAAAGTGCCCCCAACAATCATTTTGCCTGACCCAATGCCACCCCCCACCCTTGCAACACCAACGTTACTACGAGACAAAACATCAGGTAGATTTCCGAGAGTATTTCAATTCGCCAACTAAGTCCCCAGAGCAAATCCATCAGCCCAAGGCCAGGCCCCAGTGCATACCTAGGGATGAAGCTCTCTAAGCCAAGCAGCCACCATGGGGTGGACAGAGGGAAGGGCATGGAGTTCAATTTATGCAACACAGGTAAAAAAAAAAATTCGGCTGGAAGAGAAAGTGATTCCCCAGAAACAACTCATAAGATGCTCACCGCTAGGCACTTCCAGCAAGAGATCAGTGACCCTGAGGGAGAGCTGTCCTCCTGCTGCACAGGACACAGGTGTTTCCAGCTCCCACACAAGAGAGCATGGCAGTCTAACCGAGACAGAAATGAACTGATTTTTCCAAAGCCTCCAGGAAAACAGACTTCATTTGTATCATCAGTTCCCTTTCTTCTCCTTATCGTCACCTGCCTGCTCAGAAAGAAGCAAGCTGCAGCTGCTGAATGTCTTCCTTCACAGGCCCCTTTGCTCAGCCAGGACAAGCATGCTGCCTGGCTGGGGAGAGACAAACAGGTAGGGGGGTCCTGGGGTGAAAGCACCAGATGACCCTTCCCAAGTTCACATGCCATCCCCTGCTCTGCCACCTGCCATCTCAGGTAAGTCACTTAACCCGTGCATGCCTCACTTCCCCATCCACGCAATAAGGGGAACAACACTTGCCTACCTTACAGGAAAAGATGCGTCACATTGTGAGGAGTCCACGTACAATGAAAATGGGAACCGAGACAACATAGACATTGGGTCCCTGACACTGGATCAGCCAAGGAGATCGTCCTATGTAACTCGAATCCCATCAGCCTTCGGTTCATTAGTGTTTTATTTTTCTGTTCTTGCCTCCAGCGTGTCAGTATTTTTCCCCACATACTGAACTTGGCATCCCAAGTTAAGGATAACAAAAAATTGTTTTTCAGATATATAGGGAGTAAAAGGAAGGCCCAAGGTGGAATAGGACCTCTATTAAATGGGCATAAGCAATTGGTGACAGACAGGGGGGCAAGGCTGAACTCCTCAATGAGTTCTTTGCCTCCGTGTCCCTAAATGAGGGGCAAGACAAGTCTCACAATGGGATTGTAGAGAGACAACAGCAGGGCGCCAGACTACCAAGCGTTGACCCTGAGGTGGTGCAGAGTCACTTGGAAGGACTGGATGCATTTAAGTCGGCAGGCCCGGATGAGCCCCATCCGAGGGTGCTGAAGGCACTGGCCGACGTCATTGCAGAGCCACTGGCGGGACTATTTGAACATTCGTGCTGCACAGGCCAGGTCCCGGAGGACTGGAAAAGGGCCAATGTGGTCCCTATTTTCAAGAAGGGGAGGAAGGAGGATCCAGGCAACTATAGGCCAGTCAGTCTCACCTCCATCCTTGGCAAAGTCTTTGAAAAAATTATTGAGGCTCACATTTGCGAGAGCCCGGCAGGACAAATTATGCTGAGGGGAAACCAGCACGGGTTCGTAGCAGGTAGATCGTGCCTGACTAATCTAGTCTGTTTTTACGACCAGGTTACAAAACACCTGGACGCAGGAGTAAGGGTTGACATTGTCTACTTAGACTTTAGGAAGGCCTTCGATACGGTATCCCACCCCATACTGGTGAACAAGTTAAGAGGCTGTGACGTGGATGACTACACAGTCCGGTGGGTGGCGAATTGGCTGGAGGGTCGCACCCAGAGAGTCCTGGTGAATGGGTCGGTCTCAACCTGGAAGAGTGTGGGCAGTGGGGTCCCGCAGGGCTCAGTCCTTGGACCGATACTCTTTAATGTCTTCATCAGTGACTTGGACGAGGGAGTGAAATGTACTCTGTCCAAGTTTGCGGATGATACAAAACTGCGGGGAGAAGTGGACACACTGGAGGGCAGGGAACAACTATAAACAGACCTGGATAGGTTGGACAAATGGGCAGAAAACAACAGAATGCAGTTCAGCAAGGAGAAATGCAAAGTGTTGCACCTAGGGAGGAAAAATGTCCAGCACACCTACAGCCTAGAGAATGACCTGCTGGGTGGCACGGAAGTGGAAAGGGATCTTGGAGTCCTAGTGGACTCCAAGATGAACATGAGCCGGCAGTGTGACGAAGCCATCAGAAAAGCTAACGGCACTTTATCGTGCATCAGCAGATGCATGACGAACAGATCCAAGGAGGTGATACTTCCCCTCTATCGGGCGCTGGTCAGACCGCAGTTGGAGTACTGCGCCGCAGTACTCCAACTGCACAATTCTGGGCGCCGCAATTCAAGAGGGATGCGGATAACCTGGAGGGGGTCCAGAGAAGGGCCTCTCGTATGGTTAGGGGCCTGCAGACCAAGCCCTATGAGGAGAGACTGGGGCACCTGGACCTCTTTAGCCTCCGCAAGAGAAGGTTGAGAGGCAACTTTGTGGCTGCCTATAAGTTCATCACGGGGGCACAGAAGGGAATTGGTGAGGCTCTACTCACCAAGGCGCCCCTGGGGGGTCACAAGAAATAATGGCCACAAGCTAGCAGAGAGCAGATTTAGACTGGACATTAGGAAGAACTTCTTCACAGTTCGAGTGGCCAAAGTCTGGAATGGGCTTCCAAGGGAGGTGGTGCTCTCCCCTACCCTGGGGGTCTTCAAGAGGAGGTTAGATGAGTATCTAGCTGGGGTCATCTAGACCCAGCACTCTTTCCTGCCTATGCAGGGGGTCGGACTCGATGATTTATGGAGGTCCCTTCCAACCCTAACATCTATGAATCTATAAATCTATGAATCTATAATGCTCCAGAACTAGAGTCAAACAGCAAAGTAATGCCTCTGCATGCGCAATCCTAAATTTCATTGCAAACAGTGGGCGCTACTAGGATCCCTCTTGATCTGACCCTCTCCCCCCCCCCCCCAGTATATCTGTTTCAGTTTTATTATCACTCAGTAGTATTACAGTAGTGATGACAGGTTTCAAATAAGACCAAGACCACACACAAGGTAAGTGCAGACTGCACACACTAAAGATTATAAGACAGTCCCCACCCCCAACAGGTTACAACCTAAATAGACAAGCTACAAGTTGGAGAAAGTTTCATCACCCCCCCCCCCACCCTGGACAGACGAGGAAAAATGAAGTCATGCAGCGGTTAACAGATGTGCCAAAAGTCACAGAGAGCATCTGCAGAAGAAATGAGAGCTGAACACATATCTCCCATGCCCTTGTACGGTAGCTTAACCACTAGACTACCCTTCCTCTGACTGTTTTTCCCCCTAAGTGACATGATCGTAGAGTACCCTCGCTGGAATGCAGAGTTCCCATGGATTCCCTGCCAAGCGCTCAGCTGAAAAATCTGCGCTCAAAACAAAACCCAAGATAAGTCCCGCTGTGCCACATCCACATGAGAAAAACATGACCAAGAAAACACTGGGAAAAGCACCGCACAGAGGCAGACAGGTTCACATTGATACTGTTCTCCCGTGAGCAGAGAGGGGCCTGCAGTTTAAATTGTGTGCACACACACACACACAATTATATTGCAGAACGTATTCCTAAAGCACACAGATACAACTCTTTACAGCGAGACCTTTGTCCAGGAACTAGAAACTACTTTTCAGGCTTTAGGTCCATGAAAACAAAATGTAGTGCAATATAAAAATATGTAAACTCTCCCTCTAATTACGCTGAAATTGCTGCCACGTATCTCTTAAAATGCTGTGTACATAATTAACCAGAAAGCTCCTACTCGACAGTCTAATGGTGACAGAGTAGGGTCTCGTACTCCCTCCCTCTTACTCACTCCCTTGTAAAAACGTTAATGGAATTCATGGATGCGTGTCTTATTTTGTGTGCGCTTACATTCAAAATGACTGTAATTAGCAGAAACACTTATTTGGTGACTGCTTGTTCAGCTATCACTAAATACTGCAAAACAACTTGCAAAGCCAGAGAACTAACCTGCAATAAACCTTTCCCCGCTAGCTTTCCGCCACTAGCTCCCACTGAAAACAGCAGGGGAGAGGCTGGGCAGCTTTCAGGGAAGGTGGTGACCGCAGCCTCCTCAGGACAGGCAGCCCTAGGGACTTGTTACACATTACCAAGGATATGGGTTTTCTGTTTGCCACCAAAAAAATGCAGATTTTCTCCTTTAAAGCCAAAAACCACAGGAAATCGTGGGTTTCCCTTTGCAAGTTGGCAGAGTTTCCAGCCTGCAAAGGGCTGCTTGGGTCAGGGGGACGCGGGATGCAGGCAGGAGATGTCACGTGCGTATGCACACGCACACATGCACGTGGCCAGCAATACAGCCAGGCAGCGATCAAGAGCAGCTCCCCCTGGTGCCTGCGGGCAAGTCTATTGGGGGGTGGGGGGTATAGGTGACATGGGGGGAGGCAGACTGGGGTGGCCATGGGGAGTGAGGGAGGGAGTGGGACAGGGTTCGTGGATTCATAGATCATTAGGGGCTGGAAGGGACCTTGTAGATCATCGGGTCCAGTCCCCTGCATAGGCAGGAACAGACAACTGGGGTCAAGTGACCCCATTAAGGTGACCGCCCAGTCTCCTTCTGAAGATTTCCAGGGTAGGTGACTGCACCACCGCCTGAGGGAGTTTATTCCAGTCTGGACACCCTGACCATGAAGGAGTTTCTCCTGGAATTGAGCCTAAAGCAGCCTTCCAGGAGTTTGTATCTATTGCTCCTGGTCTTCCCCAGAGGTGCCCTGGGGAACAGCTGTTCACCGAGGTCTTGATGTACTCCCCTGACGTAGCGGTAAGCCACTATCAAGTCCCCTCTCAGCCTTCTCTTCTGCAGGCTGAACAGGCCCAAGTCCCTCAGCCTTTCCTTGTATGGCTTGTCTTACAAGTCCCTGATCATACAGGTGGCTCTTCTCTGGACCCTCTCAAGTTTTTCCACGTCCTTGTTGAAGTGTGGCACCCAGAACTGGACGCAGTCCTCCAGCTGTGGTCTCACCAGCATGGAGTACAGTGGGAGTATCACCTCCTTAGTTTTGCATGAGATGCAATGGTTAATGCATGCTGGCGTGCTGTTTGCCCTGCTGGCCGCGGCATCGCACTGCCGGCTCACGTTCATGCGATGGTCGATCACTACCCCTAGGTCTCTTTTGGCCGTGGTGCAAGTCAAATTGTCGCCACCAAGCCTGTAGGTACATTGGGGACTGTTTGCCCCCAAATGGAGCACCTTACACTTCCGAGTGTTGAACTTCATCTGGGTCCGGTCCGCCCAACTCTCCAGCCTGTCCAGGTCCGCCTGTATCTGCAACCTATCTTCTGACATGGCCACACTCCCCCATAACTTGGTGTCATCCATAAACTTGGCCAGCGAGCTTTTCACCCCCACATCCAAATCATTGATAACGATGTTGAACAGCACCAGTCTAAGCAGTGGCGACGCGTAGGAGGTGCACTTGCATGGGGTTGCAAAACCCCATGAGAGCACCGATGCACCCCCTGACCAGCCACGTTCACTGTTTAGGCATTGGGCAGGGAGGGCAGGCGGGAGCACCAGTGCCCCCCCCTGCAAGCGCCGGCCGATTGCTGCAGCTGCTCCCAGAAGCAGCCGCAGAGATCGGCAGCAGTGATCAGCTGTCATGGGATCAGCCGTGGGGGGACCCGCACCCCGGTCGGTGGGACTGGTCGTGGGGGCGGCACCAGTCACCCATGGGTCCAAGCATAGACCACCGACAACAGCATGCTGCTGGCAACCTTATCCTAAAAGATGAACCCCTACTCCCATATCATCTTACAGCTCATGACACTGATTTCCTACACCTTCGGTAATATGAAGGGTAAAGACAATGGTGTACAAAGGAGAATAATAGAAATTAATCCTCTGGCCTTTTTTGTTCCTTGCAGTACACATACTCTGAATTTGGTTGTCAATGATGCTGCCAGATGTTGTTTGGAGGCAAGTAGTTTCTTTGACCTAGTGCAACACGTTTATGTGTTTTTCTCAAGTTCAACACACCGTTGGGAAGCTCTTAGTCACCATGTGCCTTCTCTAACTGTGAAACCATTGAGTGAAACAAGATGGGAGAGTTGAATTGATGCCTTGAAGCTTCTTCACTATGAGCTTGGCAATATTTATGATGCACTAATTGAAATTTCTGATGACGCTACCCTCCCAGGATCATCTGACAATATGACATGTGCTGATGCAGAAGCTCTTGCAAATGGCCTTTCCAAGTTCAAATGTGTGGTTTCACTCATTTTGTGGTATAACATCCTTTTTGAGATCAACCTCACTAATAAGCAACTTCAGGCGAAGGACTTTGACAGACACTCTGCTATCCGACAGCTGAAACAAACCAAAAAGTTTCTGGAGGAACGCAGGCATGCCGCACAAGGAAACGTGGAGAAGCAGCAAAGATGTCTAGAGCAACAGGAGGATCAAGGGGGACAGACCGAGGGATACACAGGTGCAGAAAGGGAGAACAGGATACAGAGGAGACTGAATGGGAAGGGAGGGAAATGTTGTATGAGAAGCAGAGAAGGAAATCTGCTCGTCTCTAGTTACAGTAGGGGAGAGACGAGAGCTAAAAGAAGCAGTTCTCCATCCTACAGTGAGGAAAACTTCCTTCAAATGGTGAGCAGGGAGGCCTGCCAAGTGTATGTGTGTGAGCCTGCAGGAGAGGAGGAGACCGAGGAAGCGCATGCTCGCATTTAAGGTTGAAATTTGGACCAGAAAATGCGTCTCACACCCATGCCTGCGTAGGCATGCGACTTTCATTTTTAAAGTGAAAAACCAATGGGCTTTGTTATTTTTCTAAGCAATATTGTGCAAAGAGCAAGTCAATCTTGTGATTTCTGGAGGGCTGACTCACCGTTCAGAAGAGCAGAGCTGACAGGGCTGGCACGGCTCCTAGAAACCCTGACTAGCAGCTTTCCATACAATGCGATGCAGAACCCAGAGTCCCCGCAATCAGCGCTCTCAGGCCGATTTGACCAAACCAATGCCCTGAGGCACACCCAAAAAAGGCATCAGGACAGAGGGCAGTCACCACTCACTTCCCCAAGAAGTGTCAGAGCCCAACATGCAGCGATCAGATGTAAAATTTCTTCTTTTTAACTTCGAGCAAGGAAGCTGCAGTTATCACTGCAGAACACCTGCTGCAGTGCCAGTTTATCCCTGCCTGGGGCATCATCTCATCCAGGTTTGTTCGATTTTAGTTTTTTGCACCCAGCCCTTGCTTCCTTTGAAGGCAGAGCTTGTGAGCGCACGTAGTCCCCCTCCAGAAAATGCATTTGAGTTACACAGCAAAGCAATATTGGAAAAGAAGACCAAAAATGGTTTGCAGGAGATGGCTTTAAACATTCTGCCTTGGTGCTTTTGGAGGTGGGCAGGAGATGAAAGAAACACCAGCAAAAGATGGATTTTTTTTTTTTTGCTCCGTGATTTCTGATTCTCCCTAATTCACTGAGCTAATCTTTTCAGAGACTTGCTTCACATCTGAGCAGGAAACGGTTTACTGGCCGTCAAAGCCTTGCATTGACGTGCAAGGTTTTAGCACACTACTCGTGTGAGACCAAACTCTCTAGCCCTGCTCATTACACACTGGTGAGAGAGAAAAAAAAAAAAAAAAATCAAAAGGGAAAACAGTCCTATGATTTTTTTGTTGCAAAAGTCTTATCACATCTGTGGTATCAATGGCTTTAAACAGTTCGTTCTCAATTGATAACATTGCCAGTCCTGTATATGTGCAATATTACAATATTTTTTTGCAATTGCAATTTTTTTTTTTTTTTTTTTACATTTTCGAGCCCCCTTTCTGTCTGCGCCTGGTTTGCCCATTCCTGCGTCCGGATCTGATGCCGGGATTTTCAGAGGTACAAACTACATTTAGGGCAAGCAATTCCCCACCGGAAGCCAGTGAGTCAGATAATCTGCATGCCTTGGTAATGCCCCTAAACAGAGTAGACAACATAGTGGAGAGAGGTTTTATTGTTACCTCCATTTTACAGATGGGAAAAGTGAGACAGGCAGAGATTAAGGGGTTAGTCAAAGAGAAGCAAGGAAGCTGGGGCTGTGGCAGAGCTGGGAATTCAAGTCGTCATTCCCAAATAGGTAGCCTCCCACGTGCCATTCGGTGTTTGACATGCCTCTCTCTTCTCAACACTGTCACTGGCCATAAACAGGGGACAGCTACTGTGACATCCCAGGAGCTGCTCCTGCTTTCAGCAATAATGAAACAAGATCCTCTCAACAAGGACACACCAAAAGCCACCAAGGAGAAAACAATGCACAGAAACCACAGAAGGAATCGATTAATCTCATTAACATGACCGTCGTTGGGGTTAAGGGTATTCAAATATTTAGTTAAAAACTAGATTTGCAATTTGAAGGAGTAAAGAGACCAGACTAATAAGTCATAACTGACAGTACATGAAGCAATAACAGCAGGAATAGGACAATACCTGTAACAAATGACCAGGTCACAGTGAAAGCCATAAATGCCTCTCCGAAGCAATCAAGGGCAGCCCCATGTTCAGAATGACAGCATAAATAGCAGCTTTTTGTCCAATTTAACAGGCAGGCAGTCTATAATTCTCATTATGGAGCCTGACAGGATGGTAATGGCACAGGTAATAATATATCGATTTTGTCTGCAATATTTAACTTCAAGGCAGTAAACCTGCGGGAGCTGGAAGGGCAGTATTCTTGGGCTTAGAGGGGCGAAGCTTTCAGTGCAACCCGAGAAATGCGGATGCCTGATTGAGCAGAAAACTAGCCAAGACCTCAGCTGGTGTAAGCAGACTTCAGTGGCATTACTCAATACCACCCGAGGGCTCATCCGGTGCAAGCATTTCCTCTGCCCCACAAAGGAGCAGGATTAGCAAATGGTAGGCTCAGGTGGGGCTAAGGCAAAGGGTTAAATCGACAGTGCAGGACTGCTAAAAGACTGGAACCGCCTCTCGTATTTTCTAAGTGCAAAGCCATATTTGCAGCGGTCTCCGCTCTAGAGATGCATAGTGCGGGGCACTTCCAGCTCCCCAGGTGGTTTAGTGTTTCTGCTACCTTTTGGCCTCGTTCTGTCAAGCCAGGTCAGCACAGGGAAAAATCGGAGACTGAATTTACCAGTAGGACTACTTGTTTCATGAGCAAAGCAGGCTGGGGCTCATCCGCTCTCATTCACACACAAACACACGCACGCGTCGTGTCGCGGCACGGCACGGCAGCGTTAAGAGTCAGATTCCAGTGTTTACACAATGACGCCTCATTCACGGCAGGCTGCACAGTCAGGTTTCTGCAAAGTACCCATCTCCCAATTGCTCTCTCAGTTGCTCAGTAAGGCAGTTAACCAGGCAGAAAGTTGTGTTGCATTGCACTTTGAGGATTTCCACAATGATAAAATGGGTGCTTGCGATTCAGAGATTGCATTTACCCAGTCCGTAAAATGCTTGAGCCCAAGTGGGATTTCCCTGGCTCTGTGCTTCCAGGAACACCTACCTTGAGCAAGCAGCTCCGAAACAAACCAGGCCAGTCGGTCAGCATTTCCAACCAAGGACATTATTCTCATTTATACTGAAGTCATTTTACCCAACTCTGACAGATCTGTGTGCCAACAAGTGTCACTTCCACCCAGTTCCAAGAGAGGACCCATTATGCTGGGTTTTATAAGACTCGGGCTCAAAGCATCTGTTCCCAGCAACACTGATAAAATCTTCAGGCTTCCCCTTCCCTAACTAGCATAAAGAAAACAAAGATCAAAATGGCCCTTTAAGCCAAGAGCTCCACAAAAAAACCTAATTTGCTCTTTGCTTGTGCTGAATCTGGGACATCAAAACAGGAACGCTCCATTTACATGTCTGATTAAAGCATTTCATTCAATTCTAAGGATCACAAAGGTCTGTTCCCTCCCAAAGCGCTGCCGGACTTGCCGGCCGGCAAAGTTTGACAACAGCATTACATTTCAATATTATTCCTGTGCTGGAAGAATGCCTGGACATTAAAAAAAAAAAAAATGCACAAAGAAAAAAAGAAGAAAGATGACCAAAGGCAGGTTGCAAGCTCCTGACTTCCTTTTTTTATTCTGTTTTTTACATTAAGTCATAAAATGATTCAGAATTTAAAGCCACAAACGGTCGGTGGGATGAAGGGGTGCAAAAACCAGCCAGGCACCTACTTTACTTCCTTCTGCAGGCAAATAAGGGAATTATTTTATTGGTACCTTCATGTTCGCTCAGCAACTAACTCCCCACCCCTTGACACCCTCTGCAAAGCTGCTTCTCTAAACACACAGGCAGGATGCCTCATGCACTCAAAGATATAACAGCCACCGCATTTATGGAAACAGAGCAATTCAAAACAGACTCCCTGAAGGTCCTGCAGGCTGACACAGATACTCCATCTTCCCTGCCTTGACTTCAATTCAGCACGTTAAATGAATCATGAATCACCCAGGCAGGATCAGACCCTCACTTTACCCATACCTTGCACCTCACCTGGCCATTTACACTTGTGCCAAGCGCGTGCAAGGAAGATGAAAGATGCAATTATGGGTAAAAGGGGGCAGAAGAGACTGATGTGACAGCGTAAATGCTATGGAGGGCAGAACTGGGTGCAAATTGTCCCCATCTTTGCCATTATTATTCACTGTCAGCCTGCTGGACTCCTGGCTCTAGTGTCAGCAAGCTGGACCGGCATATATCAGGGGGCTGGCCTTCAAATTAAGCCTTCTGACAAAAATAATATATTTGGAGAAAGGGCTGATTTATCTTTTGGATGTTGAGCCTTCAAGGAGCACCCGAATCACCTTTTCAAGCCTCTCCCCCCCAGCTGGGAGGGGAAGAAATAATCGAGTCTCGGAACAGACTCGTGCCATTTTGGCAATACTGATTTATGTTCAACTTTGTTTAAAAAAAATAGACCAATAAATCCATCACTATGGTCCTGTGAGAATCTATGCACTCATTTGACTTATGGGAAAACTGAGTGGGGAAGTGATTTGTCTATGGCCCAAGAGAGGATAATGTCAGACTTTCTAGAGCCCTCTGGACCCCTCCCTGGACTAAAGCACCTCCGCTCTTTCCCAACCCCACATCCAGCAGGCGCCCGTGTGTCAGCTGCAGAGGCCTTCACTGTCTGGAACATCCTAATGATCATCCTCCACATTAGCTCGAACGCCAGCTGTCAGTTGGGGGATTTAAGAGGTTTAATTCATTAGCTCGGCTAATGAACCAACTTAAGAGCAAACTTCATTATGCTAGCGGGCAATTCCACTTCTAAACCTCCACACTCATTCTCCATCTTAATCTTGCCCTTCAAGCTACAGGGTACACTCTGCAAAAAGCCTTTGGGGATTAAGTGAGCAAAGCTCCCCACAGCTTCAATCCCCCCTCCCTCTGACACACACTTGTTCTTACACACACACATTGTGCCCCTCAGTATATGAAGGACTGGAAGAGTTGCAGGGGGCTGGCCCATCTCAGAGCTACTGGAAGGAAACCCTGTAAACCTTGAGCACAGTAGTCTTCAGCAGATCAATAGATGGCCCTTGCACAACTAAGTCAGGGCATGCACAGCTCTGTGGTCTAGGCATTATTTTTAACGTTTAAAATATTGCACAGGAAAAGTAGGAAAAACAGGGTTCTCAGCTTCTTGAAATAGCTGCTCAGGCTTTATGTTACTCAGCCTCTTAAAAGCAGCCACCGCTGCGTGAATCACTGGGAATCCCTAGAGTCGCTCAGCTTTGGCCTGTGGCAGAGAGCCAAGCCTTCCTGTGAGGGAGGTCTGAAATCACGGCACGTTTCCTTGCACGCATTTCAGTAACGACGTGCACTTGTGGAGCGCCTCCCGTCCAGAAAGCTTCAGGGAATTCATCCCGATGCCAACCCCTGATGCAGGGAAGTTCTGCTCCCCCATTTCACAGTTAGGCAAAGCAAGGAAGGGAGGGGTGGAGGGACCCAACCAAGGTCACAGTCTGTGGCAGAGCTGGGAGAGGACTCCTGGCTCTAGTGTTAGCCATATGAGCAGCCTTCCTATTCCACACTCTCTCTTGGCTATAATGCGAGCCGTTGCAGCACCCCTAACTGGGGACGGTGTGGTTCCCATGCACTGGTTTTATTGCAAAGCAAAATCAAAAGGAGAGTGCCCAAGTCTGAGGGACTGTTGTTTGCACTCAGACACTAGGCGCTGGGAAGGTGGCTCTTCAAACAGGACTTGGTTCTTCTGGAGTTCACACGAGCCATGCCAGACACAGCGGTAGTGCTGGCTCTACGCATAAGGTATGACTACAGCGGTGTCTGCTGCGAGCTCCATGGATGGTTACAACTGCTCAGTCGCATCATAACCAGGTCCACCACCCAGGAAAGATCAGACCTAGGGAACTTTAAAGGGATGGCTTCAATGCTTTTGTGGGTCACTAGCATAGAGCATGATAGCCATTTCCCTTTAAATCAAGGTGAGCTAATGGCATCGTCCCTGGCCTGCACAGAGGGGAATATAACTGCAGCATCAATAAGTGGGCAGGAAACTCCCATCACAAGCTCACAGTGTGATGGTAGTAAAATCATTTTGCTTCATATTGCCTGTTTCCCCATGTGCAGAACAGAAATACACAGTCACATCCATTTCACTAACGGTTGCAAAATACTCTTCCATCCTCAGGAAGATGGTACCCTAGGAGAGCAAGGCAAAGCCAGGTCCAAATTCAATCCTTTGGAAGTGACAGTCGAAGCTGCTGGGACACCCAAGTAAAGTGCTCTCCTTCATGCTTCCAGGCGTGTTGTTTGTGAAGCCAACAGACCTCCAACCCTTGATCTCTGCCAAGGACCAAAATATATATAAACCTGCTGCAGAATTAGAAAGCAGCTAATTATGCATCAGTGTCCCCCACCCCGCAGCCATCCTGCAAGTGGGTCTCAAATGAATAACCCAAGATTTACCCAAAGAGGAAGACAGCAGTTCTTACTCCTCTGCCTGTGACACTGCCCAATGTCCCCAACCCTAGCAACTGTGTTATGAGCCTTGCTTTCCCCAAGCCATGGAGCTGTGCAAACACAATGGGCGTGCAACTTTCTCAAACCAAAAAGGAAGGTGCCCTCATGCCTGCAGAAAGAGGCTTGAAAACCTGGAGTTCTGAAAAGGTGGAAAAGCCAGAACATGTCAAATATGTGCATTTTTCAAAAATGTCATGCTTGAATATTCATATATCCCTGGCATCACCTGCCTTCATTTGGGGCATGTCACATCTTCATGCCCGGGGGGTGGACCATAAAGAAACACTTTTGAGTAACTATCGCATCAGAGCTGAGGACCAAGGGGGTCATGTGAAGTCTTAACTACTGCAGCCTCTCAAGCCTGCACGTAGTGAGCTCCGGAGGCCAGGCCAGGGGCAGTGCAATGCTGGTGACGGAAGTGCTGCCTGCTGCTGACCACGCTGAGCCTGCGTTTTGGGTAAACACAGATGTCCGGCTGCCAATCCACTGCATTGCTTCTGCACGAAAACTTCCTTTAAAAGTAAAAGAACGCGGCTGTCCCCGCTCTGCTCATCACAACACCCTGGGGAACATATTTCCACTCATAAACACCACGCTCCATTTGCTTGAAAAGTTTTTAATTAAAACTGACATTTTGGCGCATTCTGCCAGCACCTCCGTCTTACTTGAAAAACTGCTGTTTGCAATGCTGACCACCTTGCCAGGATGTAAATGGTTTGCATTCGGCTGGGGAAAAAAATCAGAGGAAGAGCCTTTCCCAGTTTAAATCAGGCAGGACCAAGTTCCACCGCCTGGAGAAAGACAAGCAGTCTCCCCAAGCATGCCAGTAGGTTGACTCTCTGCTGACTTCCAAGTCAGCACCTTCATGTCCCTGAGTGGAGAAACCAACCTGACAAATTTTATTTGAAAGCTAGGGATGGACTTTTAGAGAGTCTCCAGTGCTGGCCCAGATCTCCTCTCACTGAGACAACCAGAGCTTTAGTACTGATTTCAAAGGGAAGAGAGTTAGGCCAACCCTAAAGAGCCTGTGAACATCTCAGCTAAGTGGTAGCAGTGACTTGTTCCATACGGTTTTTGGAGGATGAAATGGGATTTGCACCCTTTCTGGCCAGGAGCCCTCATGTGAGCACTGCCACAAATTGTGACATCTCTGATCAGAGCCCGTGGGTTGAAAAAAGAAAAAAAACAATACATTTGGGAGTAAAGATGAGTAGAAAAAGACACAGTGAAGCTGGAAGCCGCAGGAGGCAGCTCACTGCTGGCCTTTTCCACACATACCCCACACAAGCAGGGAGGGAGCGACTGGACCAACACGTACCACAGGCCTTGGTGGCTTTTCTGGCTTTGAGACAACACTTGGCAAAAGAGTAGGATGGGAGTATGAAACTCTTTCTGCTCCTTCAGGGAGGGTGGGATCAAAGAGCGTAAGTGGGTGAAGAGAAGGGCCATGACACTGCCATGCACATGCTTGTGCAGCATCAGCTCCAGAGTCAATGTGAAGTGAAAACTGCTATACATTGGGCTGACCCCCTCGGGCAGGTCTTGCAGCTCACTCCATTGCATAAGAGCATTAGGCGCATGCCAGGTGCAGCACTGCTGCCCTGCAGGCTGGGTTTCAAGACGGCAGCATCTAGTTACCCTGGCCTACCAGCTGGCTGCAAGGGCTCTACAGGCAAAGGAGAAGTACAGGATTCAGAGGCCGGCTGTTATTGCAGCAGGATGGTGCTAGGACCTAGAATGGTAGCTCTCAACGTATGGCCTGTGGGCTGGATCCAGTCTCCAAAGCAACTAGATCCTGCCTCAACATAGGGGATCAGCAGCAGCAAGCAGCTCAGCCGAATGCATCCCCTTCCCTGTGCTCTGTGGTGTGTTGCTGATCCCTCCCTGCTAACCCTCACTCAATGCCACAGAGTAATGGCCCTTGGCAGGGAAGGAGGGGAAAAACAGGTACAGTCACTCAGCTTGCAGCTCTGAAAGGTTGAGTCCCACTGGCCTGGAACAATAAAATATAGTCATCTATGCAAGATAAGATACGAGTAATTAAGCAGCAGGCTTCAGAGCACATGCCAGCTGCAGGTGGGGACCAGGAAGGAACTTCCTCCTTCGCCCTGCCCAGCCTGTATAGCATTGCAAAATTGCCTTGGTGTCACAAGTAGGGAGAATAACTCTTTTTTTTTCCCCCAGTGATGCATCAGAAATTAGCCATTTCTAAGGACAGAACTCAGAACTGGGGGTGGGGAGGTGGGGTGGGAGGTGTCAGCAAACTTGTCCGGCATACTTGATCCCAATGGCCCAATTCCTATCTCTCACCAGTTTAGCTTCCCTGATTCAAGCGGCATAAATCAGGATACCCCATCCAAGTCAAAGACAGTACTCTGAATTACTCCAGTTCACGAGCTGGCTCTGTACTCTTCAGCACTGGAGCTGTGATGGTTAAAGAACAGTCCACTCCCTCCCCCTAAATAGGTTAGCATTTATTTAGGGTTAGTTAAGCTCAGATAGATAGAGCTAATAAACCTGGCAGCATCTTTCCCTCTGAAGAAACACACAGCTATATTTATTGCACTCAGGAGGCTAGCTCAGGTGGCAGATTTCTTAAATGAATTAACACATTTTTCAGTTCAATTACTGTCAGGAGTCTTTGGACAGCGCCTTAGACCTCATTCCCCCTGTGACTGTGGCTGTGTGTGCAATCGAGTGCGTTCAACTACTGCACACATCTCCATAGGAAAAAGAGCAGGCATGAAAACGCAGCTGGGCAGGCAGCAGAGGCAGGCACATGGCTGTGCAGCCCAGGAACACTTGTTATTTCCTCATGAAATGAAACTCAGACACAAAGAAAGCATCTTGCAAAAGAAATAAAAGGAGCGCTTCATGGAGTTGGTACGTACAGTGTGCCCAGGAATCCCACATCATACCTCTGTTGTACAACCTCTGTTGTACAAAACAACTAAGCAGACATCATGCAACATATGCTGGGTTAACCTCTTTGGAAACTAGACCCACAGCACCTGCATGCATCCAGCAGCTTCACATAAAGAAACCCCACTGGTGTCAAAGCTCAGCCCTGTCTCAGCACAAGTAAAGCAGGACCAAGGTAGCTATGTAGTACAAGGGGCCTATGGAAATTAGGCACTCAGCTCCTGCGGGATTTCAACGGGAATTGCCTAAACTCTATTCAGCTCCTTTGCAAATCCCAGTCAAAGTTAATGAGGAAACCCCTCATCTGAGAAGCTATCCCATTTTCTTGTGCAGTCATAGAGGCTTGGGTTAGAGACTGCTCTCTGCCCAGTTCAAAAACGCTGAGAAAATGCCATGGATTCAGATCAGTACAAGAGAGAGTAGGGGAGCAGGGGAGGACTGGAAAGCACAGTATTTCTATAAAGCAACAAGGTAGGTCCTGGTGCTTGAAAACAGTGGCTCTGCTTGGAAAGGTGCCATTCAACCAGAGCAGGATTTGACACTTCTCATGTGACTACAAGCACAGCAAGTAGTAGCCCCCCTCCATCCCCACCACCTCTTGAGAGAGGCAGGGATGCGCACTGGAACTTAGAGGAAGGGCAAAGCCGATTGCTGCAGGGCTGCAGGGGAAGAGCTTTCCACCGAGACCTTAAAAGCAGCAGCTGGGATACTCAAAGGTGTCTGAGGGAATAAAACACCTAAATTCACAGATTCATAGATGCTAGGGTCGGAAGGGACCTCAAAAGATCATCCAGTCCGACCCCCTGACTAGGCAGGAAAGTCCTGGGGTCAAAGGACCCCAGCCAGATGCCTATCCAGCCTTCCCTTAAAGACCCCCAAGGTCTGCAAACTTCCTCCAAAAATCCCAGCCAGAAGCCTGGGTACGTATTAAAAGTCCCGCAGCCAGCAAGGGATACAGAGGGGTGGAGCAGCACAGTCAAACCCCACTTGGCTGTGAGCTCTCAATGCAGGGTCTGGCTGGGCCCCTGCTTTCCCACGTTGGAGCCTGGGGGTGAGTGCTGCTGTTACAAGTCATCTCCTCCCATCCCCTGCTGTTGAATTCAGCAAGAGGGTTGGGTGAGAGGGGTGAACAACAGCAAAGTCCACCCCTTGGGCTCAGGAGCTGAGCAAGAACAGACCCCAGCCCGCACTGCTCACACGCCGCTCCAGCAGGAGCCCGTGCAAACCATGCAGCGAGCTTACACGACACAGCCAAAATGGGGTGGTCATACCCCTCCTGAACTGTTCCTGGACCCAATACTCCCACCACTCTGACTGAGAAAGATTTGCCCTATGTCTCCTGACCAAGATAATCCACCCCACAACCCTCTTTGGGCTGCTGCCATTTGTCCCAAGGCAGCTTCAGCTCTGCAGCATGTGAACATGCAGAGCTCCTCAGGACCCTTCTGACCCTACGGGACGTGGGACAGGGCTGAGCTGCAGCCAGGGAGAACACATCCTGTGTAAAACACACTGCTGCTCCGGCACTTCCCCGTTCCAGCCCACCTCCAACTCTCCTGCAGGCCCACCCCCACCATCTGGCTCCAAACTTCAAAAGAGGGGCAGTCGCCAGCTATGAACCGACAAGGTCGAATGCTGAATGCAATTCCCTCGGCCACAGGAAGCTGCCGGGGAGCTCGCTTTTCAGAACAGCCATGCAACGCCTACGCACCAAAGAGAGAGTGAAAGCAATCCTTAGACTCAGGGAGACACTGCGTTTTTAAAAGAAGCAGGGAAAATAAAAAAGCCAGCCAGACTGCTGGAGGATGACAGCCCTGAACCCCAGTTGGCTGGAGGATGGGAGCCCTGAGCCGCATCCTGCACTTCATGTCTGCTGTGAAGGAGAGGCAGCCAGACAAGGGGGACAGGTTACTGCATAAATACTGTTGTGCAAATGGACAGAGGGTTAAGGATGGGGTGGTTGGTGGGGGGGGTGCAGTCATGAACCTCTCCCAGCTCTTAAGACAGCTGGCTGTGCTGGATTTTTGGACAGAGCACATAGGAAATGGTATGGGCAGGAACTCCCAGTCTTTTGGGGGGGATGGGAAGTGGTGTCTAACAGACTGTACAATCTCCCTGTTTCTGCAAGTCCCCTGGTAACAAGCTACCTTCCTGCTGGCCATCAGGGAAGCCCAGTCCAATGGACTAGACTAGACTGGGAGCCCAGAGACCTGGGTACTGATCCTAGTAGCTTGATCTGTGCCCCTCTGGGACAAGCTACAACCTCTTCAGGCCTCAGTTTCCCCATCTGAAAGATCTATCCATCCACCTAGGTGCAAACTCAGAGGAACAGTACATATCCACAAGGAGTATTCATCTTCTCAAAAGAAGAAGTTCAACCTGGGCAAAAGAAACTCAATCACTTCTGAATCCATGTCCTCCCTGGATATACAGACACATCACAGCCACTGACACAGCACACTGTTCAGTCCTAACAGGGACATTTCCATGCTCGTTACTAAACTACAACTTCCTGCCTGCCTATTCCTCCACTGAGTTAATGGCCTGGAGCCCCAGAATCATCCATGCTACCATACTGAGTCTGAGCACATACAGACCAGGGTGACAGAGAACAAGTCATGCTAGCGCCTGCTGCAGAGGAAGCTGGCTTCCCCAAAGCACAGCTCTACATCACAACCCCTTGCTTCTCCTGCCTTCAGGGTGACAAACAGTTTCTGTTCAAATGTTTGTCCAACAGCTGTTAAATAAGCAAAGTTCAGAAGCACACCCAGGTAGGAATGAGATAGGAAGCAGCCAGCAGGTGTTCCCACAACTACCTTCTAATGGGCTCCTCCAAACCTTGGAGAGGAGCAAGGCCTATAAATGCCATAAGCTACAGGCTGCATTGTTGTAATATAAGCAGATGCATTTAAGTTAACATGCAAGTACCTGAAGCACAGTTCGCACCAATCAGCGCAGCTCACTCAGTCATCCACTGAGGATTCAGTCCATCATACTGGCATGAGTTATACTCATGCATTGGGTTAGCAACTCCAGTTTCTACATGCACTTGGGCTTCCCCTGCACAGTGAAAACTGCCCAGTTGTGCTAAAACTAGGTGAAGGGGGCACAAGCCCTGGCTAGGGTGACAGACATGCTCTCCCAGTCCAGCTGGATACCTTCATCTCCAGCTAGCTGTTCCTCTGAGCACTAGGAGTCCCATAGGGGTCATGAACCTAAGGGAGTAACCATCAAAATGGGAATAGATATAGATATAGGTTTGTCCAACAACCAACCAGATGAGAATGGGACCTTGCTAATAACCCTATGCTACTCAGCCAACTCTGGCTTGGAGGTAGTTGAGTTTGACCCCCTCCTTCCTTCTCTCAGACACTCCCCAATATTATTCACCATGACAAGCAGCAGGCTCAAGTGTTGCTAGACTCTGATCAGGACCAGTTTGCTGGGAGGCCACTGAGCCATGATGGTCCATCTCCCGACAGATCCCTCTGTGGAAAGGGAAAGGAACAGTAGGCAGCAGTGAATGAAAAATCAAGGTGTAATGAAGAAAGATGCAGAAGCGTGAGACACAATTAGCATGGGAAGCACAAAAGAGAGAGGGGAAAGAAGAACTTGCAAAAGGTAAAAAAAGGTGAGAGAAGAAGGACCCACCAGCTTGGGATAAAAAGGTGATACTAAAATATCAGCACTCTTCTGCTAGCAAACCTTTCCAGCATCCTCAAGGTTAAAAAGGGGCTTCCAGTGGCTTCCTCACTGGTCCCAAACCCACAGACTTGAACTTGGGGATAACTTGCAAGTCACATCACCAGGTTTTGTCATCCAATCCTCCCTCAGCACTCCACACAGAGAAGACACCTGGCCCCAGGTGTCCTAATCTAGGAGATGCTCACTTCATCAGAGGCACAGAAGAACAGTCTTAAGCCACTACCAAAGAAACTTGACCCATGCCCTCCTGACTAGAAGCCAGACTCACAGGAAGATGAGGAGCTGCAACCCTGATAGCCCTCTGATTTTAACCCTTGGCAGAGAAAAACCCTGCCTGGCAGAAGGAACATTATCTCCCAGAGGCCAAATTAGATTTCACAGATCTTTGCCACGTGGCCCCCAGCCCCTTCTTTTCAATGCAGATCTGCAGCCAGGGGATACTTCAGTTACCAGCATGTGCGCTCTGGGATCAAGATGCAGCAGGGCAGCCAAAGGCTGCAGCCAATCTGCCTGAACAAAACCAAACCACTGCACCTGGGATCAGCTACAGAAGAGCCTTACACACCTCCTTAAAGCTGGTGTCTAAAAGCTTTGCTGAAGAGGCATGTTGAACACACCTGCTTACTGAGCTCAGTTTTGATGTTCTAAGTGACTTTAAGTACGTGCTTCATGACTACTGAAGTCAATGAGATTGAAGCGCTTGTCTAAGCGCAGTGTCAAAATGGGGCCACGGTTCCCAAAGAGGCATAGTTTGGATGACCAGGCATAACACACTGTACAGTCCCCATTGACTAAAGACTTACAGTGAGCAGGGTAATCGTAGTACATCTATCCTACGGCAATGATTTGAACTTAGCTTCTTACCCTGCTTGCTGTTGTTTGGATGCAAAGTGTGTAATGTGCTGGGAATTTCTCTCAATGCATTTCTGCTCCTCACACAATAGCAGCTTTCTGTTCCTGGGGAAAGCTAGAACCTCAGAGCCACTCCTAAAGAGATACGATTGATCTGATACAGGTAAATAAAGGGTAATAAAATCTCAAACAAAGCAGGTTACATGGAGGTTAAGAATCAGCAGAAAGGATCTTGCTGAGTACACTAAGTAACTATGTGGGTTTGCCTTGCACCCTTAAAACAGACACTTTCAATAGTCTTTTCAGAGATCTAATACAACCCTCTGCAGTTGAATGCTAAGGTGTTGCTACGTATGATAATTTGTGCTTACCCTAGTTATAATGCTGCAATGGAGAAAACCAAATCGATAGAGGTCGTGGTGTATCTTGGTCACAAGTCTTGGTCCAGTAACGAGTAACCAGCCACAGGCAGGGAACATGCAGCCCCCCCAAACCTAACTAGTGGGAGAGAGATTATACTAATCAATCAGTCAACTGCTACTTATGAACAGCAGAGACCCAAGAGCAAACCCTTCCCTTTAATTAGTTTGAAGAGCAATATTTATCTTCCTAAATCAGACTGTTGCCTCTGCAACATCATAACTCACTGGTCTCCCATTAAAGCAGAGGGCTATTCCCGGATGGAAAGCAGCGGTTCTCCGGCTTCAAACTCCACTACAAAACACTTTCCTAGGAAACACACACCTCACTAGAGAGTGAAAAATTAGTGGATGCCAAGCTGCACACGGAAGAAGTACTCCACAGCAGGCACAAAGGTGTCATTAGGATGAATTACAACTATATTCCCACAGCAGCTACCACTCAAGGCAGTTAATAAAGTTAATTGATTGGTGAGATCATGACAAAGAATTGCTCTGTAATTTTGCCAAGAGTCCCCGTGCTCTGGCGTTGGAGAAAGACGTAAATAGAAGTCTCCAACAGCCCTCCGCTGTCCCCGCCGTTATTGCTGAATTATTCTCTTGCCAAACCCCAAAGGACTAATAAAGACATTATTACCAGTAATGCAATGCAGGGGTATCAAACACATCTGGCCCAGAGGCTGGATGAGTGGTCCAAGGGCTAGATTAATGGCACGTGGCTGGCCCCATAGCCTGTATCGGGTCCACAGACCTTCTCCCCCCCCCCCCGCAACCTCAATGCTGGATCCAGCACATGCAGTACTTGTTCTGGCCAGTTTAGGACCATGCTACAAGCAGCACCCACACAGGGGCAATTTGGGAAGCGTGCCACACGCGGTGCCTACTCCAGCTGGTCCAGGACCCACATGACAAGCAGCACCTGAGTCTCTGACCAAATGGGGCAGGTGCCACATGTGGTGCATGTCCCAGACTGGCTGGGGTGGGCATCACATACAGCACGGGTCCCAGGCCAACTGGAGCAGGTAGTGCGTGAAGCATGTGTCCCAGACTCTGCGCACAAGGCCAGTCCGGTGCACACTACATGTAGCGTATGGGTCAACTCCACATTCACGGGGCAGCAACCAAGGGCTGGACAATGGGGCTTCCTGAACTGTATTTTTATACAATTGATGCAATTAATAAAACAATTGATAAAGCATCCTATGCCAAGGCCCCCAGGGCACCACACGGCCACTCAGGTTAAAGCGGTGCTTAAAGAAAAGGCCTGGTCCTGCAAAGTGCTGAGCAGCTCCTCAAACTCTCACAGATCCCAAAGGACTCTTACTGCTGCTTCTTCAACGGGCACTGCGTACCAACAGCCACCCACACACATAATCAACTGCAAGACTAGCGCACAAAGGCTGCTTACAGATGTGGGGAAAAAAACGACACTTAACTTTAAGCTTGGTGCACCCCTGCACCAAGTACAATGCATGCCCAGAAGAGGCATCACGTTAGTTTGACCAGGCTCGCCCAATATCTGTATCGATCCGGCACTGCAGGGGGGCTTTTTGGTGCTTTTATCTAAGAGCTGATTGAATCAGCTTTAGATAAAATTGACAAAAAGCCCCCCTGAAGTGCTCGATCTATACAGACGCTGGAGAGCCAGGTCGAACTAACATGCTTCCTCTTTTGGTAAAGTGCTGTTTTGGGGTTTTTTTCAGGTCTGACAGCAGCTGAAGTCTGCGAGCCGGTCTTCAGAAATGGAAGGATCAGGCCCAGATCATTCAAGGTGCTGAGTACCCTACATGTGCCACTGCACTCGGTGCTCAGTTACTCTCAGGACAAGGCCCTGCAGAACTGCAAAGTCCTGGCGGATATAGACAGCTGGCTTAGGAAGTTGTTTTATAATAGGAAACTTGATTTTTTTTTTTTAATCGGTTACATACGGATAAAAGAATTATTTCCATAAAAGGTGATATTCCATCCCAGTGTTTAAAAAGACTAGGATACCCATTGCACATGGTGGATTAATATAAACACTGCTATGGTGTGTTTTGTATTAGTCAAGTATTAACTATTTTTGTATCCATTTGCTCCTCACTTTGTTTGTCTCACTGGCAAAAAAAAAACACATCATGAGCAGCACCCGCTGGGAGCCGACCCAACGAGATTCTGAGCAGAGAGGGTGATTTATGGGAAAACATACATGCATGCACAATGCTTCTTCTTAGGACTTTTAACTTCACAATTTGGATTCAGCACTCTCACATATCAAATGGTTGTTGCTATTATACAGAGGAAAAGGAAACAGCAGGATAGTTGCTCTTATCACTACCTGAAAGAGGCTCTTGCAAAATTAAGTTGCCTTAGCAGTCAAGGCACCCTAAGGGGGCTGCAGTCAATTTGCTGCAATTAAACCCAGAGTCTTATTTTAAAGAGAGGCGATAGAATGGCCTCATTGCAGGACCCCATCCTGCACTTTCCCCAAGGAGCAGCCTTGTAGTTACAAACTCCAGTAAACTTATTTTCCATTTAGGTTTTTTTTTTTGGTTTTTTTTAATGATTAAGGCTTCCTTTGCTTCACAATGCTTAGTACATGCATAGCTGCCTGCATCTTTGAAGCTCTTTGCAAATACTAAGTCAGTCTTGTTGCAACATATGAGCGAGGCAAGTGTCACTCATTTTACAACATGAGACGGGGAATGGGGAAAACCGTCACAGAGCACATGATCTGCCTAGAGCTGAACAGCAAATCCGTGTTGGAGTTAACGTGCGGGAGTTTCTAGTGCCCGGTTCTCTGCTTAGTTTGCAAGGCTCTGCTGCCTTTCAGCAGCTGATCGTCTCCTGGAGCTATTTATGAATGTGACTTTTCTAGGGATGCTGGTGACTACATGGCAGTACCCAGTTCAGGATATAGGGCTCTCTCGGAGCCCATCAGCCAGCATACCCGGGTCTGATCCAAAGACAGCAAGAGCCTTTTGAATTTTGTCTTCAAAAGGCTTTGAATCAGGCATTCTCAGGAAGCCTGAAAATCAATTCAGCCACAAGCGGGACAGCACATTAGCCTTGCACACACAGGAGGGGGAAACTGGAGGTGCTGCAGCTCATCTTCTTAGCATGCCTAAGAAGCCTGCTCCAAGTGCTCACCTCCGTGGCAACCTCAGTGGGCTTGCAGCAGGCTTTGCAACTGGGATTTTTAAAGGAGCCCAAAGGAGTCAGGCACGTAAATTCATCAGAAGTTGAAAATTAACACAATTTGGTTCCTTGGAAAATCCAGGCTTCTGTGCATTACCCCTTGTTACTATTATTGTGCATTATATTATGGCAGCAGCCAGGTACTCCCATCAAAAAGGAGACACCTTTGTATTTGGGGGTCTTACAAAACCCAGAATGAGCGGCAGTCTCTGCCCCAAGGAGTATATAATCTGAACACGGCATCCAAGTCAGGTTGCTGCAGGAGGAATCTCACCCCCGAACTCCTCCCTTCAAACTCAGACTTTGGGAGACATTAACTACCAGGGAAACCCACTGCCCTCTCCTTCCCATTCCCACTACCACGTAACCCAGTTGCTCCGAATCCTCCGCTCCGAGATGAAGACAGCCTTGGCATCAGACCTCCAAGAGCCATCCTTAAAACGTTCGAAAGATCAGGGGTTTGTTCAGTGCCATTCCCACCTTTGCAATCAGAGGCAGGGAACAACACCACCTCATTAAAAATGTGTTTCGAGTCTATTATAGTTATCTAGGACAAACTGTTTCCTATTATGACACGGCAAGGTATATTTTGTCTGAGCAGCTTGAGAGAAACACTTGCCGTGACGACTTCTTAGACTCTAACAGGTTCCCCACCTCCTTCCAGCGCTGTTAAATGAATTTCTCACTCAACCAGCTACCTAGTCTCCCCCAGTCTTGGTGCCAGGATACCCTGAGAGTAAGATCTGCCAGAAGGGCGGTCCGTGTTCAACACCACGGTTCACTCAAATCCCTAACCCCGGAAGGGACGGTGCAACCTCCTGCCCGAGGCAGGAAAACCCTTCAGCTCGCAGCCATGAAGCGGGAAGAACTTGAGCACTTCACAAACGTGACGCCGAGCCAATATGGGAGCAATGCCCAGCATTATCTCACGAGGAGCACGATCCAAACGCCCACTGAAGTCAGCCGGCATCTGTCCGCTGACTGCGGCGGACACTTTTCTAGCAGCAAAGTCTTGGCTCGTCCTCGCTTGTGGGCAGCAATTTACAGCTCAATTCGTGACCCCTTTTGAGCCTGGCTGATACCCGAGGGGGGGCATCCGTGCAACTATCCAACGCTAAACACGCAGCCCTCGCGGGCACGCCTGCTCGTGTCCAACCGGTCCCCCAAAACCCGTCTCTCTTGGCACCCGTGGACCCCCGCGGAAGGGGGGATCCACGAAAGACGACGAAAAAGTGTTTGCACACGCGTGCTCACAACCCAAAGGGTAGCAGGGCCCGCAGCTACGTGTTAAAGAAGGTCTGAGGAGCATCCCAGGGAGTTGGGCGGAGGCGCAGGAGGGCCCGGGGCCGGGGGAGCTCACCTGGCGCAGGTGCCGGAGCAGCTCGGTGGCCTCGTGCTGGCGGCCCTGCTGGACGAGCAGCAGCAGGTCCTGCACCAGCCCCACGCGGCGGCGGTAGGGGGGCGCCGCCCTGGCCCCGCCGTCCCGGCCCAACGCCTTCCTGCGGGGCGCGGGGCTGCCGCCGCCCTTGCTCTGCCTGGCGCCCATGCCGCCGCCGCCGCCGCCGCCCGCCCGCTCATGGCCCGCGGGCTCCGGGCACAGCCGGGCTCCGCGCCGCCGCCGCCGCCACCGCCGGCTCGTGGCAGCCGCACGCGGGCGGGGCGGGGCGGGCGGGCGGGACCCGCGGGCTCCAGCTCTCCCCCTGCTGCCGGCTGCCCGCGCTGCACCGCCCCGGCCCGGCCCGGCCCGGCCCCGTGTGCGGGCACGGCTGAGACACAACAGGGCAGGGCACCACACGTGTGTGAGAGCCAACGGGGGGGGGGGGGGTTGTGTGAGAGAGAGAGAAGGTGTGTGAGCGTGTGTGTGTGAACATGTCAGTGTGCAGGTGTGTGCGCGCAAGCAGGGGCATGCTTGGGTGAGCATGTATGAGAGAACAGGGGAGAGCATGAGTGCGAGAGCGCGCAGGTGCGTGTGTGAGAGAGAGAGAGAGGTGTGAGCATGTGTGAGAGAACGTCAGAGCACGGGGGGGTGTGTGTAAGAGAGAGAGAGAGAGAGTGAGTGAGCAGGTGTGTGAGAGCATGTGTGTGTGCACGAGAGCAGGTGTGTGGATTGACACCCAGACTAACCCAAATGTATGTGAGCATGTGCTTCTGTCAGCATGCGTATGCATGGCGGGGTGTGCATGCGTGAGAGTGAGCAGGTATGTGCACGAGAGCAGGTGTGTGGATTGACACCCAGACTAACCCAAATGTATGTGAGCATGTGCTTGTCAGCATGCGTGTGCGTGGGTGTGCACATGTGTGTGCGTGTGGACTGGCACCTTCTAGACTAACCAAAGTGTGAGCAAGAATTTGTGCATGTAAAACAGCGCACACGCGTGTGGACTGGCACCTCCTGGACTAGGCAAAGGCCCCCGGGCCGCCCCACAGGCCTTGGGTCTGGCTCCAGCCTGTCCCACCTCCACCTCTGAGCTGCTCGGGTGGCAGCACCAGGCAGACGGACAGCTCTGCTCTGCCACCACCGGCGCGGCCAGGGTTTGAATGGGACGGGCAGAAGGAAGCACAGTGAGGAGCTCAGCCCCGAGGAAGCCTCCTGCCTCTAAGGAGGGCTGCCCACTCCCAGGGGGCAGTTCAAGCCCGAGTGCAGCAGTGCTGCTGATCTCCGCCCTGACACCAACCTGCCTTGAAGAAGGATCCCCAAGCAATACACCTTTTTACCACCCCTGGCGGGCTAGGAGGGTCCGTCAGAGCCCGGCACATGCTGACTGCTGAACGGATCGAGGTCTGCCATCGTCCCTCAGCTGGACGACAACAGTGTTTTAATACCTGGACACAAAGCCTTCAGCGCTTGGAAAACTCCAGTTGTTGTAGAGCGCGGCAGCCCGTCTTCTCAGCAACGCATCTCACCTGCTCTCTGCCCCTACCCTGCCTTCCTATGGAAGTTCAAGGCCTCTGCCCTTATCTTCAAAGCTCTCAAAAGGCGGCAACCAAAATAGCAATTAAAGCCCTGAGGCAAAAGACTGCTCAACTAGTGTTTCACAGTAAGGATAAATGCTCACCTCTGCAGAAAACCAGGGTCTTGCAGGGACTGGCCCACTTCTGTGAAACACACCCCAGGGAGGCCAGTACCAGCGCAGACCTCAAAACCTTCCACTCCAGGTGCCACCTACATGCCTCGGACCTTGTTTCCTCTAACCAAGCAGCCTAGAGCAACATGCTATTAAAATGAATCCCAAAAACAAGTCATGCACGCACACAGCAGACATTAATCATGTTGCAGGGAGATGCTTAAACATTACTGCTGCGACTGTGGAACAAAAACGCATAAGGGAAAGAACCCGATGTAATGTCATCACTCGGAGCCTTGCTTTTTCTGTACTCCAAAATAATTAAAAAGCAAACATCTTTTAAAGACGCTTTCATTTACATGCAAGCACACACAAGTGTGGCGTTACCTTTGGAAATAAAAGGTGACCCTCTCCGATATCTAATGACTTCCAGGACACCCAAAGAAGTCCTAGTCCCCTGACAAAACCCTTCCGTGCAAACCCCAGACCTATACAGAGTCCTGTTAACTTCAGGAGGACTCTACATGGGCAGATGGGCCTACACTGTCAGAATCCTGTATGGGATCCTGGATTAAACTAGAGGCAGGGATCCAGCAGAAGATGTGCTTTGCTGGTGGAGTAGGGCACCTGCAATTTACTTTAGTAGTCTTAAATAATACAGCTGAGCTGTGCTAGGAAATGCACTTCAATACAGTTGAGTGGTAACATGAGGCTTTGCTGCCACATCCAATAGTAACTCTTTGCCAAGATCTTGCAGACATGTTGATGGTTTTTTCAAATTTGAATTATAAAACGGGCAAGCGATGCATGGACTGGTCTGCCCCTTTATCCATGTCTAGCTTTGCCTGGAGTTAGGGTCTAATCTTGCAAGCTGCTCTGTGCAGGCAGAACCCCAAACACGCGCCAGCTTAGAGGGTCTGCCTCTGTGAAGCAGAATAGAGGAGTGTTATTCCTTATCTTCCACTGCTGAAACCCAGGGGAGCAGGATCAAACATCCTCTATATATCCCCCTTCCATTTATTTGCCACTGTGTAGTTTTCCCATCCAAACCAATGACGTGTAATTGTTATTTCATGACCAACGACTGTGGGCTCAGCTCTGCCAACACATACGGTTTGTTCCTTCCTTTCTACAAAGTAGGAACTGGCAGCCAACACACTCAAGGCCAAAATGTGTTCCAGCTAACCCAAAGGATAGCTCTGCCTTGGAGCCTATTCTTCACAAAAGCCTGTAGGACAGCTGGCTGCGTTCTGCACAGAGAAAGAAATCTATTGTAAATAGAGAAGCCAGCAAGACAGGGTTAGCTTGCTCTGTAAACTGTATTAAATAATCAAGAGGAAGAAAAAGCTGAGGTTGAAGGCCTTGGCCTTTCCGACTGCCTGCACAATTTCAGACGGCGCAGAGGCAAACTGTGCTCAGGAGTCAGCTAAGGTGGGCAGACCTTTTCCAGAAAGATGGTTTACAGGAGTAGAGAGTCTAGGTAGAGAGCCCTTCTCATCCCATACCTCCTTCCAACCAAAAAAGAGCTCATAAATATGTCTGTACTGGTTATTAAATGACCAGAGTGCTGGCAGCCCAGCACACCAGTTATCCACAGCATGGGCGCATTGCTTAGGCCACCAGTGCCAAGTTGGTGCCCCCATGTTGACCCAGAAGAGCTGCCGCTGGTGGGCAGAGGGTAGCTCAGTTTCCATTATATCTTTTAGCTCCTCAGCAGAGGATGCCAATTAGCACCAGTTATGATGCAGACACCTATCCACAGGAAGTGGAGAGAAACCAAATTAATTTCACCCAGGCTACCAGAGAGTAATGAATGATAGTTTCTATGCCAACACTGCCAGCCTGAACCCTACAGGGATAAGAGGCCCTTGTAACCAACCCATTACCACTCTCTCATGCAGACCTGCTGCTACCGCTCCTGCTGGTAGCTGGACACCCAATCTTAGCAGCCACAAGAGCTGGTGCAACTCCTGAATAAAGTAGCACTTGCTTAAGTGGTTCACTCAGGCCCCTGCAATTATCCTCTCAGGAACAGCTTGGAGTCAAGAACGGAGAGCCATTGCCCTCTATTTTTGCTGCAGGGAGAGTTCTCCATTTTCTCTTCTACAGTGAACAACCCCTTCTATGGCACCTTATCACAGAAAGCACTTTAAAGTCCTTGTTATAATAGCAGTAGAGTACAAAGCCCACCCATCCTATAGAGTAAATTAATCAGAAAGATGGAGATGCTCCTAATCTCTCCAGCCAGTGGATTTGCATTTACTTACATCAGGTCAGAACCTGACCCAACCCGTTCCACAAAGCCAGTGCATAAAGATTAAGGACCAATCTGCAGTATCCTCCTTTCACCGAGATATAGTAATGAGACTTTTCACTGAGTAGGATGCTATTTTCCATAAATCCGGATTTCACAAGCTGCCACCTAAAGGTATAGAGAGAAAGGTAATTTTTAAGATGTCACCCTGCCCTGCCTTCTGCAGGGATGTAGGTGCAAAGCTGAGAGATTGACCAATGACAAGGGGAAAAAAATAAAGAGTAGTTTTAATAATTTGGGATTTGATCCTCTGTGACCCAATTAGGCTGACAGCTCTATTTGTTTTATTTACGAAAGGAACCCAAAAGCATGAAAATTCCCTTGTACTTCTAGGCTATTCAGAGAATTTTGCAGGGCAAAACCCATCAGTTGTTCATCCTTCGAATTCAGAGATGACCAAGACATCATGGGCTGGCTTGGTTTCTGTGAACCCGTGAACGGCCAATTTGTGCTTTGAACTGTCTATGGCACACCAAGCAGGAGATGCCACTTTGGGTTGCTTGATCAACAGTGGACATGCTGCCGTTGCGATTTTTACACAGTTTGTGCTTCTGCTCTGCCTCAGCAGTTCTTCTCGGCTCATAGACTGTAGCTCCAGAATGGATGAGGCTTTGCCAGGCGGAACAATCACGAGCGAGATCTTCTCAAGGCTTCGGGTCAATGTTGAAATGTTTCAAGGATGACTTGAGGGAGTCCTTGCAGGGTTTCTTCTTGCCTCCTCCAAGACCACTTTCCCTCCTTTAACTCACGTAAAAGACCTTCTTTGGCAGTCACTCATCTGATATCCTGGTGACATGGCGTGCCCACCTCATCTGTGATTTCATCAACAGAGTCTGGATGCTTTCGAATGCCTGCCTGTGTAAGAACCTCAGTGTCCAGGACCTTGTCTTGCCATCTTACCCTCATCAGCTTCTTCAGACAGCCGACGTGAAAGTGGTTCAGATTCACAGCATTACACCTGTACAGGTTTCACATGCATACATCAGGATTGGCAACACGATGGCTTTGTAGACCTTCAGTTTTACCTGTTGACTGATGCCTCTGTGCTCCCACACATTTGTATGTAGACTACTGAAGGCCACACTTGCTTTAGCAATTCTGGCATTGGTTTCATCATTGACGTGAAAAGTGTAGTGCCACGATAGGTGAACTTGTCCCCTGCCTGGAGGGTTTGACCACTCACTGTGATGGTAGACTCTATGTAGGGTTTTCCTGGTGCATCACTACTGTCTTCTTCCATCAGTCACTAGTGATTAACACTAGCATTTGAGACATTGATGCATCCTAAAGCGGGAACTCCAGACACTCAGATTTCCTAAACAGAACAAGCTTTTTCCCCCCCAACCACCAGAAAGATTTCAGTTAGTAACTTTTATGAAAATCCAGCCCCAAAACTGTTCAAACTGGGAGACAACCCAAAAAGAAAACTCATGACTGAATATGGCTCACTTAGAGCTGAGAGTTCAGGGCAAACTTTCCATAACAGATGACCTGCTCCCCAATTTCAGCGTTGAAGGTTTTTCACCCTAAATATCCAGCATGACCAAGTTATATTGCATCTGTACTGGCATTCCCCGACTTCACGTAACAAAAGTATTCTCTAACAGTAATGACTTTACCATCCACAATATAACTCTAGACCTTTTGAGGTATAAAGTGGTTATTTAAAGCAATACTCCCCCCAAACGGTAAGAAGCTTCAGACACAAGGCTCTGATTTGGAGCAATTTCTAGTTCTGATTCTAATAGGATTAAAAACATACACTCTCTCTTTGGGTAGGATCAGAGGAGCTGCTGATTTGAATCTCTTGATAAGGATGATGATTAGAAATTAAGTTTTAATGCCAGCATCAGATGCATGTCAGTGCTGCTTGCTACCTGAAGCAGGCTAAGCTAATTATTAGAAATATCACCTTGGAGATGGACTTTAAAAGAATCCCAGAGCTAATGAGATTTTTTTTTTCTTAAAAGGCTGCACTGCTTTGTCCATGCCTTGAGATGCCTTTGAACTCTTATGGCCACATCCACATGAGCAAGGGCGTGTTTGCAGCAGCACAAACAGCAGTGGCACAAATTTTGCCATTACTTTGTGCCACAGTGATTGCCCCTGCTTGTGCACGCCCCATCTTAAGGCACACTTGAGCAGTCCTGGGCTGCCTGCTCCCCCATCTCCACGTTTGTCCTGGCATATGGCATTTTGGCGTGCTTTACGCAACCTTTTTTGCTACCTGGAAATCCTTAGCAAATGTTGCCCCAGTGCTGCAAATTAGCAGCACAGGGCACAGCTTACCATGCAACACATGCAGTTTGTGCTGTCGCAGAGTTTTTCGGTTCCACAAACCACACGTGCCTGCATGTCTGGATCCAGCCTATGAGGGCAAGAGTGCTCCATCTCAATAAAAATTCTCTAAGGGAGAAAGGACAAATTGAAAAATATGGAGGTTAAAAAGGACAAAGGGATATCCATATCTGAAGCTCTATTCAATCTGGGATTGACAAGAAGGAAAAAGAGTTAGGCAGCCTTGAAAAGTCTCTCATGTAACTCAGCAAGACATCACTGGAATGACCTGAACTCTTGAGCTATAAATGGTGTGTTATAATAATGGCAGAAAGTTGGTGTGCTGAGAGGTATTTTAAGGGGAGAAGTAAGGGATCCTTCTGACCCAGGAGGAGTTTGAAATGCTTTGCTGAGTGCAGATGAGGTCTTCCCATCCATCCTCACTTCTACACCAGGATAAATCAAGGATGCATATCCTTGATGGGACTGGCCCAGACACCCTTTCCCCCAGGGTTTGCATCCATTCCCTTTGCTCTGTGCAAGGTAAAATACAGATAACCAAATTATACTATGCTGCACCACAGTGAAAAATCCTTTCCTTCCTTCATCCCCAGCAATGAAGCAAGGAACCTTTCAGAGAAGAGTTAGCGTGGAAGCAGGCCTGGGGTTTACCTTCAGTATCTTTTTTACTATTCAAGAAAGTCAGTCCTGGCGTCTGAAGGCTTCTCATAAGTAGGAATCTATCCAAATTGATTCCATGGGCAGATCATGGGGCTGGCCACCATTTTCACAGGCTTATTGCAGTGGGGCCCCTCCCATGCCTCTGATTGGCAGGGTGGGGGGAGGCTGGCAGTCCTGCCCCACCCTGGAGACTGGCAGATGGCCCAAAACCACAGCATAATTACCCTGATAAGCCCATGGAAGTAATTAATTGATGCTTTATTAAGTAATCTCAGCATGCACTTAAACTCTAAACTGAAATATTTTATGAAATTAAAGATATACACAACATGAACTGTAACTAATACCATCACTATAGTTCATTAAATGACATTATAAAAGGGCGTTTACTCGATGCTAATCTTGAGACAGGCAATTCATGCTAGCTGTTAAATGCCAGCATGCAGCAGCAGTTGCTGCTGACATGTTCTGTCTTTGGGACGAGCACTTGTCCGTACACCGAGATGGCATACTCACCGTCCACTGAGTTCGCTGGAATGGCAAGGCAGCATTTTGCCCGGGCGTACAAATGTAGAAACCGGTCACAAACAGAGATCCAAAACACAGGCACAGGCATACGGCACTCTTTAACAACGTTCATGTAAGCAGCACACTCCCTGTCCAGCTCTTTCTGCCATCCAGGGATTGATTTCAGTAGCTGAGGGTCACAGCTCAGAAGAGGCACCTGGTTGAGGTCTAAAGTGCAAACAGCTCTAAGGAAGGAGGCAGACAGTTGTCTAAACCGTGGTGGCAGTGACAGGTCATACCTGTAGTACTGATTCAGCTTCATGGCTATTGCCTGGAACCGGTTCCTTCTCCACTGGTTTTCACGAGGACAGTTTTACAGTTCTTGTGATGCCGTGTCTTGACCCTACCTATCAAATCCATCAGCTTGTCATGTGTGTGGTGGATCACAGCCTGCCAGCCTTCAAACCACATTAGAAGCTCCATGAAACGAGTGGCATTTTCTGCCACAAACTTCACTTGATCTTAAATGTCTCCCTGTTCCCGGAGAGTGCAAAGCTTAAGCATGCACTGTGTGCTGGGTGCGATTTCCAGCTCCTCGCTCACAAACTGCTGTTAGTACTGCATATGCATGGCACGGTTGTAGCAGGGACTCAGTCGAGCCCTGCACTTACTGTGGCAATGACTGCTGGTGCACTCCACAGGCAATGGACTTTCAGTCAGCCCTGAGGAGAAGCAGCGAGCCCACAGGCCGACAACGCGCTCCACCACGCCCCGGCCAACCCCTGGGCTGGAGCGAGAGCCAGGAGCCGGACTCCACAGGGGCCCAGCCCAAGAAGAGGACAAGTGACTGGCACAGCTGTGGGTACAGGGGTTGATGAGCCCTTCTGGGGCTCTCAACACCTGGCAGCAGCTGCAAGACGCATGGGGGCAGGCAGGGATCCAGGTTGCAGCACCAACCCCAGAAGAGGGGGAAGACCAGGGTAGGCACTGGCCCACACCACCTCCTTACACCAGAGCCAAGGACCTGAGATCAGGACCAGATTTGGACACCATTATTTAAGTTGTATTAGTGTATTTATTTTGTTACACAAGCTGGGTGCTGCTGACCACAGAGCGTTACCAAGTCTCCCGAGTTCAGCCAATTCATGCTGACTCTGGGCCGCTCGGTTTCCTTCCTTCGCAGACCCTTCTGCCTAGCAGACGAAGCCAAATTGTTTTAAAATTGGAAATTATTAATAAAATATTGTGTTCAACTGATACCGATATATATAGTCACATTTCATTTCAATCGGAGAAAAAACGCAGGTTTGGGGTGTTTCATCGGAGAATCTGGGATTTTGAAACAGGAAAAACCAGGATCCTTGCTCATAAGCCACAAAGCTAAAACCAAACTTGGCAGAAATCTGCATCTCAAGTCCCGTGCAAGAAGCCAGCAGTGCTTACCACCATGAAGTACACAATAGGGAAAAAGACGTCCAGATGGCTCTTTCCTTCTGCTTATGCCACCACCATTGGATCACCTCCAATTGACTTCAGAAATGTAAAAAGCAGAAGCAGGCACGTGATACAAACCCTCACCCTTGCTAAAGAGCCTTTGAAGGACCCCAACCGTTGCTCTCCACTCCACTAATACAACACATCTCCAAGAAGGCAACATTCAACCATAGAGGACTTTGAATAGCATAAGCTGTCTTTATAGGTTGGGAAAGACTGAAATGCTAGCTCTAAACAACCGCTCCTGAGATGCAGGCTCTTAAATACTTAGATATACAGATGTTCCAGGCTTTGAGCAAGAGCAGTGCATAATTGACAAGGAGTATAAATCAGCTGGAGAAAAACAACCATGAATGAGACAGGATTGGCATGCTTCTGGTCCACAGTAATGCCTAGCTACCCAGAGGGTATTAAGTACAGCAGTGCACCTAACCTTGGGATGGCTTTCCTGGGTTTAGCAAGCTAAGAGAGAAAATAAAAATGAAAGCACTCTCTCTCATTTGTTTTGGTCCAATAGTCCACTGCTTTTCAGACAGCATGTTAAGTGTTGGTGGAGAAAAAGGGAAACTTCTGAAGTCCAAGGACAGTCAAGAATAGTTAGCCAAACTTAGCCCAAAAACCCCCAAAGTGGAAGTTCAAGAGTCAGAAAAGATCAACTCCTTACAGCCCCAAGTGGCTGATAGTCAAAGACCTGATTCATGAAAGCATCCAACCATGTCATTAAAGGTAAGTACATAGTTAGTTGCTATCCCAACTATGCACACCCGAGCACCTTCCTGAATCAAGGCCAAAAGCACAGTAGGAAAGGAAACAGAAGTAAAGAGAGGCAAAAACTCACCCAAGGTCACACGGCAGCTCAACAGCAGATGAGAGGTCCTTGCTGCCCTACCCACCAAACTGCACTGGCTCTTCTTTCCACCAGTTGAGGTGGTGCAATGCATGTCCCCTCCACTGACAGAAGCCAGGTCTCTGAGTCTAAGGGTGCCACTAGCAAACCCTCCTCAGGCAGGGGCAGCCTAAAGTGGCAAGAGGATCCCCCCACCATATACAATTTACAGTGAAAGAAATAAACTGCAAAAACACTTTCTTCCCCACAATGCAACAGCATCCATCCAATGCCTTTGGCAATATTAAAAACAAGACACGGACAGAGGGAGGTTAGGCATTTCTTCCCCTGCAAAGGCTTCTAGTAAAGACTGGATCTGATCATGCAGTCTTAGGCAAGTCCCTTCCATCTCACTTCAGTGCCTGCAAAGGGGATAGTTTATGGTCCATCTTTGTAAAGCATTTAGATTTCAAATGCTAGTGCAAAGCTTGCACCAATATAAAGCCCCTTTGTTATCCCAGGAACAAATACATTTCCCCTTTCTTCACCCCCAAGGAAGGCCATTGGGGCCAGGTGTTGTTTATTCAATGCTAATCTTGAAACCGGCAATTCATACTAGCTGTTAAATTCCTGGATGCATAATCCCGCAGCAGTTGCTGCTGCCATTCTCTGTCTCTGCAGGGTGAACACTTGTCCGTACACAGGGATGGCACGCTCACCATCCACCGAGTTCCTCTGGTTCTGGACTCACACTTGCTAGGTAAAAACCCAACATAAGCCATGCAAGAGTTTTCCTCAAAATGCCAAGTCATATTTACACCTCGTGGAAGGAATGGATTATAATAAAAGCAGGTCTGGGTTTTGCCACTGACACATGCCATTTAATAATTAATTTCCATCTGGGGATGGGGGGGGGGGAAGGAGAGAAAGGAGAGGGAGAAGAGAGATCTTTGTTTAGGCAGTGGGTGGATTTGTTCAATACAAAGGGATTTATTGTGTTAGGGTAACTCACTTTAGCACTTAATGGGTGCTGTGTGAATTAATCCCTCTACATTCAAATTCTCTTTGTAAAAAGAAACAGGCACTAATCTCCCTTTCCAAACACAGAGAGGTTTAAAATCCTGGCGTGGCTTCTGGCCAAGAACACATAACTAAACAGGTCATTCACCACATAGTCCTTCCCAAAGACCACTCAAGTCCCATCAGCAGAAGCAGCAGTGCACCCACCATCGCTCCTCCCAGATTTCCCAAGCACAATGACTCCAAACTCGAACACTAAACCCCAGGAGAATCCAAAAATGCTTAAGCTGCTGGAAGCCCTTCCTGTGACTTCTTTCCCTGCTTTCCCCCCCCACCATTTAGACGCCATGTTTATAGAAGTGGAAGGCTGAATTTACAAGCTGTCCAAAGCTGTTTAGACAATCCAAGCCAGCAGCAAAAGTTGCCAGGAGGGCCTTGCTAGATATTTTTGGAGTCATCTTGAAAACTAAGGCCCAGGTCATCCTCTCTCTTTCTCTGTCTGGAGAGGGATCTAATGGGCATTGAGAAGGTTTTCTGTATTCTGTATCCAGAGGGGAAATTAATCCTCAATTTCTAATTGGTAATTATATTATAATCATCATTTTGTGCCAGTAGTATGGGTCCTCCTGATAGCCCCATGCAGATTGCACTCCTTTTATAGTCTGCAGAACAGCACACAACAGGCATGTCCCTTGCAGACCTAGCAGAACCATCTATAAGGGGCAAGAGACTTCTTCCACATCCCTGGCCTATCCAATCCTTTATCTCCCATGGGAGAGAGTGAACACCATCGTTGTAGGGTTTTATAATAGGCAAGTTCACTGCCACTGGACCCAAGACCTCCCCACTATGTCACATGCCTGATACTCATGACTGCAATGCCCAGTTACACCAGTTAAGGAATCTGGGTTTGACCCAGAGGCCAGCGAAGACAATGAGTACCCAGGCTTTGGATGAGTCCTTTTATTTTCACTCATACCCAAGAGCTGTCACCTGGTTAAAAGCAAGAGAGGCATGTAATCCTAGCCTGCAACCCAAGCTGTATTTGAACCAGTAACCAGAAGATAAAAAGCTCATATATCAATCAAGCCCCTCCCCAGCAATCTGCAGGTGAAAACCTGGTCTAAAATTAAAATTACAGAGGTATTTGCTATGACTTCAACAGGGCCATGGATTCACTGTTTTATTACAGAGGTAGAAGCTAAATAATTTTAAATACTCATGTTTCAAAACCTTCCAGGACAAATAATGAAACGCACATAAACCTTAAGGCCAGGGTGAAAAGTTAAAAGAAAAAAAAGCAAGCAAGCAAACCCTGGAGGGAGAATCTAATCTAGCAACCTGAATGTGCGCTGCGACTCCAAACTCCTGGGTTCAATTCCCAGATCTGCCAAGAGCTCCCTCCCGAGCGGGACTGAGCTGCTTCGCCCCAGCCCCTCTGTTTCCCCATCCTCCAAATGGCACTAATGCCTGCCTACCTCACAGAACTGTGACCGCATTTAATTCATCAGCCAGCCTCTCTGAAATGTTTCAAGACTCCTGGATTAACAGCCCTACAGAGAAGAGCAGCATTATTATATTATATCTATATTATATATGTATACAGCATAAATCCAGAGGCTCATTACTGCCCAGCAAGATGCCTGAATCATCAGCAAGAGTGAAGAACTCCAGCAGAGTGACCGGAGATTGCAGCAACACTTTCAGCGTCTGCGTTGAGTGTGCTGACGAGATTTAAAGGGAATATGTTGGAGGGGGGACGGAGAAAGCGGGCGAGAGTGAGAGCAAGAGCAAGCGAGCGCAAGTGCACACACTATGTTTCAAATAACTAAGAAATAATCAGAAGCGCTGGAGGTGGCAGAGAGCAAGTTGGTGTTTGACTCTGACACCCGATTCTTTCCGAATGCTTCACAGCATCTAGCCATCACATGAAAATGAGTGCTCTGAAGCAACCAAACTCCATCCATCTCTGTTACCTTTTTGAAATGAGCAGCCTAACCCCGTTTGCATCCAACTTGGTGAACAAGGATTCATCGGTCATGATTAAACTCTGCATTATCAAATCCAGCTTGTGTGCGCACACATCTATAATTGCGTATTTCATTTACTGACTACCAGATTTCCACAAGAGATTAAGGCATGTTTGATGGAGTTTGCCTGAAGTGATAAATGGACTGTTGCTGAACACCAGGCTTAAATGGGTTTGGGAGATGACCGCAGGCCATTAGGAACTGAACTCAGATTATTAACTCATTTCATGTCACCAGCAACCAGGCACCTGAATGCTGTCCATGAATGACCTGTTGCTGATTTGAGCCAGGGGCTTACAAGGTACAAGACTTCACGCGCCCCCAAGCCCCGAGTCATCCTTACCCCATTTCAAAGCGACAAGAGATAAGGGGCGAGTTTACTGCATAAAAACAAGTTGCTGCTTTTCTACAGTCTTCTCCTTGTCAAAGCTCAGCGACAGATGTATGCTAGAAGCAATGCCAGACAGATTACATTTGCAAATTTTCACAGTCAACTGCCAGTTGGACTCTTGATGCCTGTTGTTTAGGAGGGAACAAAGCAAGCACTGTGCTCTCAAACTATTAGGGAGATAGGAGGAGAAGCTGAACTGGGGGTTTATTTATCAGAGGTAGAGCAACACTGATGCAAAGCTGAGTAAAGCTGCTTAAGAACCTGTACTCCGTAACGAGCACAAAGCCTTATTGTTTTGCATGTTGCCAAGTTCAGGCACATTCTGCAATAGGGGTCCAAGAGGAGCACGCTTACAACCTGTATCAGTCCCAGCAACTGGCTGCCATTCTGATTTCATTTTGTATGAGTTATAAATGCATAGTTCTCTGGGCTATACAAATTAAGGCTCAGCTTCCTGCCACTTGAAGTGCCTGAAAGGAAACAAATGCAGGCGTGGAGGCAAGGGTAGGAAATAGATCATTTCGTCTCCCTCTTGCATTGTATAAATTCAGAGGCTGAAGGTCATGCAGACACAAGGCATTTGCTCAGTCTGCCCTTGGCTTCAGCTTGGAGGCCAGGACATCCTGGACGGAGTGCCATCCACCATTGATATTGGCCTCTGAGCCACCTAGCTCACCAGCACGTGACTTGAAAGAAGAAAACACGCCAGCCATTCTTGACGCACACAGGTAACAGTTTCTCTGTCGCATCAGAAAGGTCTGGTGTGGCACCTGCCACAACCCTCGACTTTGAGCATATCACAGAAGTGAGAGCTGACGGTAACTTGCTACTGGCATCAAGCCATGCCTGGGGTTTCATGCCCCAACCACGTGACAGCATCTCAAGGCAAAGAACTGTCCCTTTTGACCATGAATATCCAATTGCAATCAGGATGTATTCTTGAGCCTCACCATATGCAAACTCCAGGGGATTTGAAACCTGGATGGGACTCTGCAGCCTCAAGCCATCTCTACAGGCTTAGCTAGAGCCAAAAGAGGTGGCAGGGTCACATACCAGTCCAGGCTGGTATGTGACCGTAACACTGTACTTGCTCATCCCAAAAAAAGGGAAAAGAGGAAAGTCACATCACTCACCCTGGGGAATGGGCCCGTGGAATTGTGAAAGGCTGCTTCACTTGAGGTTTTATTTAATCATAAAAGAAAGCACCACTGCAAGCACCTTTACTTTTGCTAAAGAGGAAAATTTCTGTGGCAGCTGCCATCTTCCCTGATGCAAGACACAAGCGTCTTGAATTCAACAGCCAGACTCAGCAGCTGGACAGGAACAGGTACCTCATGTGCCTGTAACCAGTGTGGCAAGCTGCCGATGCCAGAATAATGAGCCACAAGTCTGGGATGCACAGCAATATTGCAGCTCGTGTCCTCTTGGGACCGTTCCCATGCTTAGACCTTACATAATAGAGTGCGATTAATCTCGGCACTTGCATGGCCGGCATGTCAGCAGAGCCCGAGCCATTACGGCAACCCACACTCCCATTATCTTCCTGCCACCCTCCTCAATAGACAGACCTGGACAACGGACAGGCCTGGTTTTCTCGTGTCCGGCACTGCGTGTGGCTGTTTACATGGACTGCACCTGTTTTGCACTGGAGCACAGAACTACCAAGGGGACACTCAGGAATAACGCTCCACTGTTTAGGACCCGCATATGCTGGGTATGATGGCTCTGCTTGCCCACATTTGCCTGGAAATGGACTCAAAGAGAAGGACATGCCCCTAAAGGCCAAAAGCTGGTGAATATGAAATAATGCATCTTCCCCCATCACTTGCTTGTCTATGAGGATTTGGGGTTCTCTACTTCCCATTGTAAGAGAGAAAACTATGCATTACAGAAGAACTTGCAAAGCGTCCACACTCCCCTGAACTCCAGTTCCTACGGCTTGTCAATATTTGATCGGTAAATTCCCATTATTAATTACACAGAGGGATGGGGAGGGGAAGAAAGAAAGAGGAGGTAGTTCATTATCTAGAACAGTAGAAGCTGGTAAAGTATTTTGCACAAAATATTTGTTTTCTAGAGGGGAAGTGGGAGGTGGAGGGGGTGAAGAGAGAAAGAGAGTTTGCACACATGTTTGCATGCATGCGTGCACCAGTGTTTGGGGGGAGGTGGTGGGAAAGAGGTGAAATAGCTTCAACATTCCTTGAGATGGTCTGAATAATACAGCACAGATGGAGAATGCATTCACAGGAGGAAGTTGTTACTGCATACTAAATCCCAGCATCTGTGTGAGCACACAAAAGGTGGGGGAAGGAATTTGACTGAACAGACAAGGCAGCACCATTCACAGCTTTCGCTCTGCAGAAGACTTATAATCCCTTGCAATCACCAGCAGAAAGGTAGCAGAAATTGCTCCTTAACAGGATTATTTTTCTTGTCTCAAGAAAGAGGTAGGAAGGAAAAATGACTAGTCAAACCTTTATAAAATACAAACAAACAAACAGAAAAAAACCACCCTCGGCTAGGAAAGCTGCAGGTCTTTGCTCATAGGAAGAAAACCGTACCAGCCAGTTCACAAAGGTCTGGCTCGGGCTGACGGTACTGGCTGTCATTCTGCTCATTTGGGATTAAACACATCCCTGTGTGCATATACAAGTTTAGGGGGTTTAAAAGCCAGCTAAGGGATTTGGGCACACAACTCGCATTTATTTCAGGGGACTGAAGGCCACAACTCCCTTTGACCAGCTTTCAAAGCTCAACACGGATGCACTTACTTGTATTCCTGTCCATACAATTCATTGCCGTCCTTTTCTTCAGCACCCCAGAGCCAGGTCTGTATCTCAGCCTGGGATTGGAGATTGCCTGGCCTCACGGGACCCAGGTCCTGAAGTTTCTATACTCCACTGCAATAGGAATATTCAGTTTTCATTTTGACAAGAAAGATGAGAACACAATCGATGGGCCACAACCAAACCTCCCCATCTGAATATCCCCAACCCTGAAACATGGGGAAGACTCAGCACCAAGGCTAAAAATTATGGGCTTAATCCTCACTTGCAGCAAGTCTGCTTCAAACTGCCAGGAGTGTGAAAGAGGCCTAGGTCCTTCCTATAATTTCTCCCTCTGGCTCCCTTCCACGCAACTTCCTTAGAAAAGCATGGCTATTCTCACTATACACCTACTGTGTTGCTTGACATTAAATAGCACAGTTGCAGGTGTGGTATGAAAATTTGAGGGAGAATTAGGAGTAAGAAATGCTAAACTCTGGAATGATTACTGGATCTGTGTAATGTCCTAGGGCCTGATTAAATACTTGTGTTAAGTACAATACACCTAGAGAGCAGAGGATGTCAGCCAGTCCAATAATCCCAGCTCGCATCCCCCCTCTCTATCACACAGCAGTTACATCCGTAGCGCATCACTACAGAAATACCTCCCAGAGGTCAGCATCACTGAATGGCACAGAGTTTCTTTGCTGTCATTACTTTATCAGTGGTAGAGCAAGGGGGCTCCTGAACCAGGAGAGTCATTTTAAATGATGGGCTGCTGCAGTCACCCTTAGGTAGCGAGGGGACAACTCCATCACCTCGTCCCTCAGGTGACAGATGCCAAGAAAACATGTTTCATCACCACCACGGCACCCTTTAAAAGCAAGAGAAGCTCCAGAGATGCAGCAGAGGGAACAAAAAAGAGAGCCAGATGATAACTGTGCAGACCCAGTTCACAGGCCTCTTTCCTGCTTAAGTTGCTTCTGCCCCACTGTAGATAAAGTCACCTTTTAATGGAGCCAAGAGCTTAATTGCTTTAACTCTTGAGCTGCCAACGGTGGCAACCATATTATTTCTATTTCAAGGAGGAGACAAAACACATCCCAAGATCTGTACCTCACCCACAGCCTGGATCTTGCTTTAAAGGCTCTGGCCCTTGCCCTCTCTGTAAAGATACCGGATGAGCAAGGCCTTTGGATGCACATTGAGCCTTTCCCGAGGCAGAGGCTCATGGAGGTAAAGGCTTTCAATGGGTTTCCCATAAAATCAACATGGGGTAAATCCCCTGAATTAAATCTTTGGTCAATATGCACCTGCCTTTTCAGCAAGTCTAGGCCCAGGTTTTGAAGGGTATTAGGCACCCAATTCCCACTTGAGCCAAAGCAGCCCATCAACACAAATCAATGGGATGGGGAAGAAAGGCCATCCAGGTTCCCCTTCAATCAGTACACCCGACTGATTACAGCAGCGACTCTCAACCACGGCGCTGAGATTCTTTAGGTGTGAGAAAATACACAGATAAATGCAGGCTCAGACTTGTCCCTGCCTGGTCCCTCTGCAAGGAAGTAAGCGCAGTAACGTATAAACTGGGTTTTGAAATTGGATAGAAACTGTGAAGAGAACAATTCACAAAACTTATAGAGGACGCCTTGTGTCCAACGAGGCATGCCTCAAGTCCCAAAAGGCTGAGAACCACTGGATTCTTGCCAGTCAGCTGCAAATAGCACATCCCGCAAAGCTCACTCTAGCCTGTCTAGTATTGCCCCCACTGTTCAGAATTTAGTTAAAGTAAAGAGCATCCCCTGGACCCCCGTGGCACTGGAGGTGGCATCGTGCTGTCTGCAGAGCACATACAAAGCTGGGCGGCAGAAGCACCAAGTTTCCCCATGCACTTTTATCAACAGAGGAAGCACTGAAAAACTGAGGAAGCACTTGTCAGAGTGAGAGGGGACAAAGAGCTGACAAAGTTACTTATCCAGGGGGTGATTCTTGCCCCCTAGGGCCAGCAGGAAACCCCTGAGCAGCCAGAGAACCTGCAGTCCCTATTCATCAGGTGAGGCACTGCAGTGAGAAACTTGTTCAAGGCCTGAGAGTCTTTACACCCCAAGAACCATTTCTTAACAGAAACTAGATCTACAGAGGGAAACATCACTAGGGTGCAAATGGCAGCGCTTCATTCCTCCCTATTCTCTTTGCTTGTAAAAATTATCCAGAGCCATCTTCAGTTTGAGATGTGTGAGAGCACTTTGCACTGGAGCAGCTCACTTTAGAGTCAGTCTGCTGCCGCAGCAACAGATGGCGTTGACAGATCAAAGCCGTGGCACCTTGGAAAAAAACAAGGACAGGATCTGTCAACGGCACACCTTAACACTTCTGTAACCATCCCCTGGTAAAACACTCCCAAATGCCAAATCAACAGACTGTTACAATCCAGCTGCGACTCGAGCCCAGTAGTTGCACAAAAGGCATCTACCAGCTATCAGCTTGGACCTTAGCACGGCCAGCAGTGGATCTGGACCTCCACCTGTGGGCAGACAGTGGCATTGCTCCCTCTTTACACCTAAAGGGCTGAGACACGTGGGGTATGTCTACATGTGCAATTAATGCAAAGCAAACTCCAGAGCAATACACACAGAGTTTATTGCCATTTGAATGTGCACTTGGGAACACAGCACGTTGAGCTGGGCTGGGGCAGCCCCAACTGGCAGGGGCGCCAGCAGGGTCGATCTGCCAGCCTGGGGCTGCTCCCCCCAGTTCAACGTGCTGTGGAGGGGCTGGCTAGGGAATGAGGGTGCTTGAGTGCAGGGCTAGCTGGCAGGCAGCCCCCACACCGAAGCACCCGCGTGCCCCAGCCATCCAGGGTGGCATCTATACATGTGCTGCTGCAGGGTTTACTCTGCAGCAGGACAGCATTTGTATTTACAAGTACTACCCTGCTACAGAGTAAATTAGTTTACTCTAGCCTCATAGGGGCGCATATGTAGACGCCAAGACATTTACTGCACAGTTAATTAGTCTACTGTGCAGTGTCTCATGCAGACACACTCATAGTAGGGTAAGCAACCTGTCCAATAGAAAGCTTAAGACTAACCTGGGAATAGAAACTCAGATCTCCAGAGTCCCAACCCAGTACTTTACCCACCAGACAGCCCCTCCGAACAACTGTTGCCTTTCAAGAACACAAGAACAAGATACACAGCCATGATTCCTGTTCAAGACTGCCTCCTCTTATTACAGACCCAGCTTTGGAGCTAAGGCAGTTCCTGTAGAGCAGCAATGGTTTTGAATTCCTCATGAAGGATGGTTAGTCCTTTCATATGTTTATCTTGTGTCAAATTTTAATAGCAGCACACAGAAAAACCAGTCCTGCAGCACTGGAAATAACTGAGACCTCAGAGGTTTGAAAGGGGAGGAGAAGCTACTGCTCTTTAATAGGAATAACAGATCTTGGTGAATTAATAGCTTGGGCAGTGGGCTTTGCATGTAACGGGGAGGTCTTTATTCGTATCAAGGTGATCATCTTACCAGCTACATGTGAGATGCCAAGTTGCTGACTCCGTAAGTCACAGCAAGCTACCTGGAGTCATCTGCTGGGTGCCAACACTTGTCAAAGCTGAGGCAGTCCCAGAAACTGTGATTCTGTCATCAAACACACACCCACACACCTAGCATGTCGTACACCTCTCCCATTCCTGATTACCCCTGCAAGAGATGAAACTAAAGATAGAAGCATCCACAAAATTAGCCCTCATTATTTGGAACGCTGTATGCATGCAAGAAAACAGGACATCGCACAGGGTTTTGGCTCACTGTGCCTGCATGGTGGTGATGGCACGTTCTTTTTAAGTAGCCCCTTCTCTTGGTTTAAAGAGGGGAAAAAAATGACTCAGATGTTTCTTTAATTCAGTCTTTCCCGGCTGCTTCCTGGGCTCTTACAGAGTCTGTTTACAGCTATCCTACCAGCAGAGCACCCTACCAATTTCTTCCTGGGAAACAGATAAGTGAGTTACTCTACCTAGTTTTAGGCAGACAAGGTTTTTTGGGTAAATGTGATATCTTTTAGTAGACCAACTAAATAGTTAGAAAATTGTTCTTTGCAAGCTTTCAGGCGCAAACATCCTTCTTCAGGCATAGGGAGGGTCTGCCGTTTTGTGTTCTCCTGGATGGAACAGAAGCCAGTGTGCAAAATGCAGGTCTGTTAAAATGCAAATGCGTGGCAGTGAGAATCAGAGAACATGGGAGACAATAGGTGCGAGACAGGTAGGTGTGGGGAGGTAAGTGGGGAATGTTAATCTGGTGACAGAATGTAGCTGGTAAAATGCACAGGTTACCTGGGGTTATTGGATGGCAGGCAGGTTATAATGTGCAATGAATCCAATGTCTATATTTACTCCAGGGTTGTACTTGGTAGCCGTGTTGGTCTGAGACAAGACGACATACAGAAAACTAGGACTTGTGGTTCCAAAATTATATCTTTTATTAGATCAACTGGGAAATTGCAAGGAGAATCATATGTCTTCTATATTTAATCCATGATTTTTAGTATCCAGTAGATTTATGAAGTGACATTCGTAAGCTCACCTAACGGTGTTTTGTAAATTCCCTTTGAGGGTTAGAACCAAGAGACTGGAGAGAGAGAGTGGCCATCCTGTGAGTAGTGTGCACCCAGAGGTAATTAGGTATTTTGGTCTTCAATAGATTTTCGGTGTGTATTCATTCTGGTGTGCAATTGTTGTTTTGTTTCTCCTACATATTTTCCATCAGGACATTTAGTGCACTGGAAGAGATGTATTACATTTCTGGAGGCGCAGGTGTAAGATCCAGGAATGGCGATGGCTCTGTTGTGGGGTGTGGTTATTGTGGGAGTGGTAGAGATGTTGGCAGGTTTTACATTTCTTGTCCCAACTTTGTCCGCCCATGTCCTTAGACCAACATGGCAACAACCACTCTACCCAGTTTTAGCACCTTTGGAAGCCTAGGGAATGAAATGAGGCTGTAATTTAGTTTCCACCATATTATCTGTCACCTTTTCCCAGAATGTAAAATCCTTCCGTTGCCATAAAAACAAAACCCAAGGAAGGCTGCAATAGCAGCACACAGGGTACTTAAAAAAAAAAAAAAAAAAAAAAATGGAAAGCTGTGAGAATTTGCTAGATGTACAGTAATTTTTACGGACATCTGCCTCCTTCCAAGAGTCACCGAGCTCACAGGCACATTGAAAGGCTTCATCATTACCAGTAGGTTTCCCTGCACAGAGAAGAAGTCAATTATTTGTGGCTGCAAAGCAGCCTACTCCAGCTTAGTGAAAACAACAATGAACCAAAGGAAAGTCTCTCCATGAGAGAGCGCAGTGTGGGTGTTTCTAGCAGCAGTGACCCCCAGAATAGCACGGCTGCTCGGATGCACAGACAGCACAGGTCTTTGAAATGTAACGATGACAAAAGGTGGCATGAAAATCTCAGACAAGGCAGCAACGTAGCCGAGTATCGCCGTATGGTGAGGCTTGAAAAACTCAGCCCATTACATTCATTAGTTGGCTGGTAGTCCCTCACTGTGAGAGCGCTGAAGGCAATCAGCCCCCAGTCTCAGGTTGTTCCTATACCGAGAGGCTATGGAAGTAGAGCTCATCTCTAGACAGGGACCATGACAAGGTTCAGGTCCTGGAAAAGTCGGTCATGGACACTGTTTGGATTCAGAGGTACTGAAAGTTTGCATGCAGTTTCCACAGATTCCTGGCCCACGGTGACAAGATTTCTGTGCTGTCAGCAGCTCTCAGGAACTTTCTGCCATTGGGGAGCATGGAAAACTTGTGCAATTTGTGTACAGTGAGATAGTTGACTGTACAGGATAACTCAAGGGCCTTAGGACTTGTGATAGAGTGCAAACATGCCCCCTGACCTCCCCAGGCAGAGGGCAGGCAATGGGCTCTACCACCAGCAAACAAAACCACTGTTCTACATGGCTTTTTATTTCACATGCTCAGCTTGGCCGGGTACAGAGGTGTCTTCCTACGTTCAATGAGCCTGCAACGAGCAAGCAGGTATTCACTACTTGGACCCAATTCCATTTAAAAAGCCAAACCCAACAGCAGCAGTGATGCAGAATTAACCAGCCAGCTTTGTAGCAGGACTGAGTGATCTGTCTGCTACCACCAGCCATCACGGCCCTATGAAACCCACCATTTCCCTTAGCCCCAGGCCCCCGTCATTCCTGCACAAACCTGCCCTCCATCTGCCAAGCAGATCCCTGAACCTGCTAAACACGCACTGATTTGGAGTGCAGGGACACATTCATCTAGCTGCTTCAACCTTGCTTCTGCCTGGTGAGTATTCCCATCAAGATGCTGGGATTGAATGAGAGAAGGCCCAGCCTGCTGCTCCTCTGTCCCATCCTGTGGGGCTGAGGCTAAAAGGAAGCAGGTGCATCTGGGGTGTCCTCATGCTCCGACATAAGCTGGCTGAGACATCTTGGGTTGGAGTCTCAGGCTCCGATAGGATTTGGAACAGACACTAAAAAGCAATTTTGAGGCTGCTCCAATTTCAATGAGAGTTTGAAGTAGCTCTGCCTCAGAGATGAACATTGGAGGCTTACAGCTGCTTTCTGTATCAGGGTAAACCCAATATATTAGCCAACATAGGGCTGCACGTATGCAAACCCTCACATGGATTCAGATTTTCCAGTATAAATGATGCCCTATAATCATACGGCTTTGCCTTTTTCTATAAGGGAACAACAGCAGCGATGCACGTACCTTTTTAATGCTTGATGTGGTTCACCTGCACTACGGGGACTATATTCCTTTAGCAACACCAGTATGCACCAGTAGTTACAGCAATATGACCAGTGCGTGCTGACCAGGCTTGGCAACTGCTGCCGATATCTGCAACCACTACAACTTCCTTCCTTTCCACAAAGGTATAATCTTGCACTACTAAGTGTCCTAAACAAACTGCAGCCAAACTGAACTCTCTGGCACTGGACCAAGCACAATTGGCAAGGTGATAGCCCACAACTTGTGACAATAGGTCACTGGAGCTGGGCGCCTCAGTCGTTAGGAGAACAATAATTTGGAGAGGCAACTGAACAGCATGGATAGAGAATGAACTCATCTAAAGATTGTGGCATCCAGGAAAGACAAGCGCAAGGAGTTTATTTACCACTGCTAGGGACCTACCTAAATCATGGTTTCACAAAAACCAGTGTTGTCCATGATCACTGGGAAATCCGGTATCAGCCATAATTTCCTACAAAAATCAACAACAAAAAAAAGCAGTAGTGACACAGACTCAGTGAAGCGCCCTCCACCAATCAGCGGAGCGAGGTGGGGCTGCCCAGGCCCCTCTGCCAATGAGCAGTGAGGGGCAGGGCTGCTGTGAAATGCCCACGAAATTGGTTCTGCAAGCGAGCCGCTAAAAACCTGTCGTCTCTCTGCAAAGCAGTTCCACGGGCACCCGGCAGCGTTACCAACAGGTCGTGTAGGTTAGTTACTGGAAAGACTTTAGCTACCACCTCTGCAAAAGTAGGCAGGCTGCAAGTAGCTAAGGGCATTTTGAGCCAGCTCTTCTGTCCGTTTCCAGAGACAGATGGATTTCATTTCCTGCGACTCTCCAGGGCTCTCTCCACATCAGCATCACCTCAAGGTACAACTACAGTTCTGCTCCAAACCCAACCACACAGGTCCTGGCTTCCATTTAGCGGGACAATGTGCTCCGCCCACTTGGCTTCTCAGATGGGAGTGGACTGAGGTACCAGTTGTGCTGACGCCAGGGCTGGGAACGTGCCATGGAAGCAGCAGCCCGAGTTGCCACACTTCACTGGGGTCTAATCCAGGCCCTCTGGGAAGTGCCAGAGCCGTTTCACAGTGCAACCGCAGTCACGCCAGCTGGCCTGGCTCCAGCGGATGCCTGCAAGTTGAATAACTCAGGTTTGCCAACACAGCCAAGACCAGCCCTCAAACAGGCACCAAGACACTGGCCTTTGAGGACTGGAAAAATGGGTGGTTATTACCAGTGCCTGTCCCTTGCCAAGCTGCTTGCAATTTAACCCAGGCCTGAACACCACGATGTGGCAGCAAATGCCACCACAGCCAAATGCACATGGGTGTATGGGTGATGGTCATAACTACTGCAGGCAACCTCTACATCCTTCTCACAAGGCCTTCTTTATTAGGCTGAGGTAGAGCTACCTACCCCTGCCAGCGCACACAAGAGAAGCCCTTCCTGGTGGGTCTGGGCTTTGCACTCCATCAAAGCCATGTGGAGGGTCCTGTGGGCAGCTGCACTTTCATTCACCCCCTTTTATATGATTTGGAAACAGGTTGATGACTTGTTCTTTGAGGAGCTAGCACTTCAGGTGTCTGGAAGCAGCTCCCCTGTCTGCATGGCATGTTTGGGGATTCAGAAGGGCTCCTCTTAGCCTGCATTAGTTCTGCTTGTAGCCTGGAAAGTAAAGGAATAAACTGTGTCAAGTAGACCTGGGGAAGCGATGGGCTTCCAGCAGGTGTCTGGGGCTCACTGCGAGGGGAAAGCAGATGCTGTTAGGAGGGAAAGGATGGGGTAAATTGGTCAAGGCTATCACGATATGACAGCAGTACACTGTACTGCTCTTGCCCCCTTCAGAGATCCACTTCATAGACACAAGAAGCTTCTGAGTGTTCAAGGAAGGGAGGCCCGGTGAGGGACCTGCTAATACAGCAACAGTGCAATTCAGGACAGGGCAGGGAAAGCACCCAGGGAATTTCTGCTTGGCTATCAGTGCTCGGGTACTCAGCTGGACATCTAGCAACACCATGGGTTCTCAGACCCTTGGCCCAACCTAACCTGACTTGCAAGGCCAGAAGGGATCATATCATATCGTTGTCCCCAGTAGTCCCTTGATATGAAGATAACAGTCTTCCAAAAAATAGGGCAGTCATGGGTGAATCTGTAGATGACGGAGACCAATCCATGATCCACACATTGGACTGCAGATGTGGCAAATAGTTTCAGAAGGAAGGAGGAGATCCTGGTGATGTTGGGACGCAGCTCTTTCCCACCATTTCTCTGGTCTATCCATCTCCATAGTGAGGCGAGTTTGCTCCAAATGGTTGATGCCTCGTTATATATCACAGCACCATTAGGGACTATTTAGTGCTTGAATCTTCCAGGTACTGATGTTATTGCATTTCTTGAGATTGGTCTTCAAAGCGTCTTTGGATCTCTTTTTTTTGCCCACCTCTAGACTGGTGACCATCAGTGAGTTGGGAGCATAGGACCTGTTTTGGGAGCCAGTTGTCAGACATCCTTATGACATGTCCTGTCCAATAGAGCTGGTGATGTATAAACATGGCTTCAACATCAGTGGCATTTGCTTGAGCCACAATGCTGGCATTCATGCTTCTGTTCTTCCAGCTGATATGGAGGATTTCTCAAAGACGCTGCTAATGGTAATGTTGCAAAGTTTTCAGGTGTTTCCAAAATGCCGTTGGAGTTTCACACCCATACAACAAGGTAGACACGACAACAACCTGATAGACAAGAAGTTTGGGAAAGGTGGCTATCCAGGCAGGGGAAATGCTCAGTGTTCTCCAAGGATCCCCCTTATTTGTAACATGTGGAAGAGCAGCTGGTTGGGTCAGGGTGGGTTGGTAAAGGATCTTGATTTGTGTGAAGTTAGCAGAGAGTCCAAGCATTTCATATGCTTTACATAAGTGATCAAGAGTGACCTGGAGCTCTTCAACTGAGTGGGCACACAGGACAATCATCAGCATATTGAAGATCAGTAATGGAGGTGTTGGCTATCTTGGATTTGAAATATAAGAGGTCAACATTAAACAGATTCCCCTCTGTATGATACCAGATACTGATTCCACTGGGAAGCCTATCAGCTATGAGATGTGGAACAGCGCAATATAGATGGAAAGGAGTGTTGGTGCCATTGCACATCCTTGTTTGACTCCAGTTTTAATAGTGAAGGGGTCCGTTTCCAAACCATTGCTTAGGATGGTTGCTGTCATGGCATCATGAAGAAGTCTGATAATGGTAACAAATGTTGGCAGGCTTCCAAATTTCATCAGGATCTTCCATAGAGTCTCTTTGATTGAATCAAAGGCCTTGGGTAAACGAAGCCCAAACCAATGCAGCTGCAGGCCAGACAAAGGCAGAGTCTCTAGCACTAGCAGGTGCTGCCACAGTCAGTACCTCGTACCTTGGTGGGACTGCCCAGCCCTGCAAGCTTCCATCCACAGAAGCAATCAACCAAGTGTGGATTTATTTACATCAGAAGGTCATGTAAGTCAGTGTAGCAGGCCCAGGCCACCATATGAGGCTGGCCTGGTCCTCTACAGCTGGCGATTATAGCAGGTGACAGGTGAGAAGGAAAACTGACTCCCTAGGCATCCCTGAGAAAGTCACTTCCCACCCTGTGCTTCTGACCCCTTTTTTAAGTCAGAAGTTCTCTGCAATGAGAGCCTCCTCCCAGCCCACAACTACATGCATGGGAGTTAGCAGTGCCTACAGGCCCTATTGCACCGTAATACAACCCATGCAAACTTGTCCACTGCCCAAGCAGACAGCAAACAGGTTACCCGGGGAAACACTGTGAGATTAGCCAAAGACCTCCCTGCAGACAGACCTGGGCCAAGAGCATCAACTTGCTTGCTCAAGCAGGTACCCTTACTTTGGGCACATGCTTCACTGTAGTAATGTGTTTTTGGTTGTAGCCACATTAGTTTAAGCACATAGGCAGGCAAGGTTCTTTGGGTAGATGTGATCTCTTGTATTAGACCAACTGAGTAGTTGGAAAAAAGCTCTTGCAAAAGTTGCTTGCAAAGAACTTTTTTTGTAACATGTAAAAGATATCACATCTGGCCTCACCATAGTAATGGGATGTGGCTGCCATCTAGTGACAACAAGATGTAAACTCAGAGAAGAGGTTCGACGCCAAAGAAAAGGGGAGAGCCTCCCTGCATCTGGCCTTATCCGTCCCAGCAGCCAACGCAGGACCGGCCCTCACTGGACTGCAGCCACCTTGCCCTCCACCAACCATTGAGATGCACCCCCAAGGTGGATCCATACCTTGGATTTCAGTGGCGAGCCCCACACCCAGATTCCCTGTCCCTCCAGGAGCACCTCAGGCTGGATGAAACTGCTGTGCAGACCAGACCTTTGACCCCACAGTGGAGAGGGATTTTCATCGGTAGATCTGAAAACACTTTACAAAAGCAGTCAGCATGACTGTACTGATAGGGGAAGTGAGGCATGGAAAGGCATGACCTGATCACCCTGCAGGTTGGAGACCTGTATACTGGGTCCTAGTCCAGTGGTGCAGGCAGAAGGGCCCATGGAGCCCCTCAACAGTTACTGCTTTGATTAGCACTGTCAGCCAGGTCTCAGCTCTGAAACCTGGACTGCGCACACAGGTTGGCTCTCGGCACCTCTGATCATTTATGACAATGGGGGACTGCAGACCTTCATCTCTGGTGAGTTTAACTCTCCCAAAGAGGGTCTGTGTAGCCAGCCCATACGGTACCAAGTAGTGCCATCAGAGATGGCTTGGGTACCAGCAGCAGCAGAGCCACATTAGTGCAATGCTTGCTGCTGCTGGGGCTAATGGACCTGAAAAGCAGGGCCTGCAAACTAGGCAACACACCACACTACTGCTCTTACACCCTGGGGTGTGTACCCAGCGCTGCTTGGCACAGACAGCAGGTTCCAACCCTTTGTTCTTGGCCCGATTGCTTGGGTAAACCAGCAACTCCACAAGCAGAAGCTTGATCAACACCCTCCACAGCCCACCCCCCTCAAGCCACCTAGGCTTCAGCAACGGAAAATGAAGCCAACAGGGAGTTGGAGGGCCAGGAAACTCTGCACCCTGAGATGGGGCATGCACAAAAGGGTCCTAGTGTGAAGCTGCTTATCACCTGCAGCAGCTTTTATGATCCAGTTCAGTGCGAAGTGTCCAATCCCAGGACTGACCAGGCAAGCAGCAGATGGCACTGCTCCATCAGTGCTGGAGCAGTCCCTTAATGGTCGATGGAATCTGCCTGCAAACAGGGCCCTTTCCAGGGCAGCAGCTGTACAGCAGCATTTTTATATTGCTGGGAAATGCCGTAGAGTTGGGTAAAATGTCCAAGTTGTTTCAAAACTGAATCCCTGGCTCCTACTTCCCATCAATCTGTTTCCTCAGGCTGTTTGCTGCAGAGGCGCCCTGTTATCTAACAGCAGCTGCAGAACAGATTTATATTTTAATGGGTCAGAAGGGGATCGCTGAGGGACCTTCTGCCACACTTCTGCAGCTCCTTGCATGAAAACAAGCCATTTCTGACCCACTGATTTGCTCTCCTGGAGACCAACATTTTGCTTTTAGAACAGGCTGCATTAAACCTTGGCCCAGGTATTCTAAAAATGCCTCTGTACAGTAAGAGAATACAGTCCACCCGCCCTTACAGAATGACACAAGCTTTCCATGAGGCTCATGTGTCCCTCTCACCAGGATGTTCTGCAGGAAGTAGGAGGGGTTCCAGGGAGCTCAGGGAGGGGATCTGCTCCTTTGCCAGCTGGCATTGCTTCCTTGAGTTAAATGGAAAACAAATGACTATGTGCCCCAGCACTTTGTCTCCTCCCATTTGCCAGCCCCTGCAGCTACCCTAGGACACAGGGCTTAGGAGAAGATCCCAGCCCTTGGAACAAGTTAGTGCTAGAACTTAAAGCAGATGCATTATAAGCAGATGTGCAGTTTCCACCTATCATGGTGTCTCTTGGAAAAATAGTTCTGCTAAAGTGAGCAGAGCCATGCCTCTCCAAGGGACTGGGGAGAGACCAGCCTGCTTTGAACCATGCTGGGTTTTCACATTTACAGCCAGATTTAGATCCCTAGCTCTTGGATATTAGATTCATAGATGTTAGGGTCGGAAGGGACCTCAATAGATCATCAAGTCCGACCCCCTGCATAAGCAGGAAAGAGTGCTGGGTCTAAATGACCCCAGCTAGATATTCGTCTAACCTCCTCTTGAAGACCCCCAGGGTAGGGGAGAGCACCACCTCCCTTGGGAGCCCGTTCCAGACCTTGGCCACTCGAACTGTGAAGAAGTTCTTCCTAATGTCCAGTCTAAATCTGCTCTCTGCTAGCTTGTGGCCATTGTTTCTTGTAACCCCCGGGGGCGCCTTGGTGAATAAATCCTCACCAATTCCCTTCTGTGCCCCCGTGATGAACTTATAGGCAGCCACAAGATCACAATATGTGCTGCATCAGCCACAGTTATTAACAACTTCCTTGCTGCTTCCCAGGGAAGGGAGATGGGAATCCTTGCCTTGTCAAATAGCCAACACCTGGCTCTGGTTGAGCAGGTGGCTCCACTCCTACCTGATGTTAACACGCACCTGAAGCATGCAATGCAGCAGTCTGCCACGGAGGTTGAGAAGTTGGTGCTGCAGCTGGTTTCAAGCTGGCTTTTGACTTGCTGGATTTCCTTTGTCAGCAGCTGTCTGAATGTTTTCTGCTGCACTTTTCAGTGACCTGCAGCTGTACCGAAATGATCCAGGATACGGTCCTGTTCCATTAAACATAATGCCAGTGACAAAGGGGCATTTCTTTCAAAGTGAGCCATTCTCAGTGGGTAGCAGTGGAGATTCCAGCCATAAAAAGCAAGAACTGCATTTTGCTTCACCAAGCAAGGGGAGCTGCCTGTGAAGCATATCTGAATGAAAGGGCTTGCAACCTGGCCAACTTGCTGAAAGGGATGAGCGGCAGAAATGAAAGGGCTGGTCTGCACATAGAGATGACACTGATTTAACTATGCAAGGGCAATTTCTGACCAGAACCAGCTTAAGAAAGGCCCTTACTAGCTCTGCGAAGCTGAGCCCCAGAATTGGTAAGAATTCCAGGTGGGTTTCATTGTAGCCAGGGTATACAGAAGATGGCTGGCTCAAAGACATCTGTGTTCAGAAGACTCAATATAGGAGTTTAGCCAGTTCAAACACTGTGTTTATAACGGGGCCAAGCAACTGATTCTTAAGGGGAGGTAAAGAAACAAAAACCTTAAGGCAAGTCTGGACAGAGATGAGAGCAATCAATGTTTTAAAACACTACAATATAGGGAAAATTGTTAGCATAAAGCTCTGCTTGAGAAGCTGTTTCAGTCCAAATACCGCATCTAACGTGTTGGAGGAAAAGAAAGAGACCATTTCTTCTTTGTCATCCTACGAACAGGACTGTTTAGGTTCCAGGATTTCTATTGCTAGCCTTGCCACACAAACATCACAGCCACATGCTAGCAGCTGTCACAAGCACCAGAAAATTAAAATAGATAAAACAAGAGGGAGAATAGCCAGTTTTAATGTCAACCTCCCAGCTGCATGCGGTCTGATAAGGAAGCTAGTAAGCTATCTATGGCAATGGACACCCATGTTTGGAGCCATTTCAAAAAGGGAACTTTCAGAAGGGCAGCACCTGTTATATTCTAGTCATTCAAATGTAGCAAAAGCTCTCTAGCTTCAACACTGCTTCACCCAGAGTTAAAAACTGGAGCAATTTTACTACATTTGCATCCTACCCAGCTTGTTATGTTGTTCTGTTACTGTGTGGACATTTGCTTCCCTTTTGAAAGTGCTCTAACTGTATGTGTGTCTATACCTTATGTGAACCTGGGGAAACATAGGCAAGATTATTTCTGTTCTTGGGAGTTTTTCCTGAACTGTTTCTTACTCTGCAATATAAAGTCATTCTGTTTGGGAATTTAATTCCCTAAAGGACATTAACTCTGCAACACAATAATGGTGTCTGTCAGGACAGAGAGCATGTGCCTCAGATTTTCTTTCAATCTAAATGATGAAAATGATCATTTGAGGTACAAGGATTAGCAATTTCAAAACAAGTAGGCAAGACTGATTTCTGTTCTTCCCAACACTTTTTTTTGTTTGTTTTTAAATCTTAGTTCCTCTTATTCCCTTTTTAGTGCAGAACTTTGTACCTTGCTCATGAAGCTTGCTTGATCTATTTGTAACCACATAATCAGACGCAGGATTGCTAATCCCAAGGGCGGATGAGATGGTCTTGAGGGTCACGAGCACTGCATTTCATTACACTGGGCAAGAAAGCGGCTACTGTAAAAGAAGTCATCTCAGGCAAAGTGTTTACTGGAGCGGATGCACAAGGTAGAGTTCAAAATTTCAGTCTACTGCCAAACAAATTCCCTCTTGCACTGCCTAAAAAGTACACTTATGACACCTCTAAAGAGGAGCTGATTAGTAAAGATATAGACACCAAGATAAACTTTTTTTTTTTAATTCTGCAAAGCAATATGCACATCTTACAAACACAAAAATTAATCTAGGAGAGAAATGTAATTTCCAAATCAGCTATTAACCATCATGCAACAAGACAAGTGAAATGTAAAAAGACAAAAAAAAAAAACAAACCAAAAAACAAAACACAAAACAAAACAAAAACCCTGAAAAAAATAGCCATCTTAACCCTACATCACCTGCAGAGAAGGGTAGAAAAACAAAAACCACAACAAAAAACAAAACCCCCCAAAAAACAAAACAAAACAAAACAAAAAATCAAGGCTCAGATTTTTCTATGTAATGCCAAAGAAAAATGCAACAGAAATGGCAGGTTTCTAACAAGAAAACACTTACAAATAGAATCAAAACTGATTCAAGTCATAGTTAAAAAGAAAAAGAAAACAAAACAAAACAAAGGAAAGATCAATATGATCCGAACAACCACTTTAATAAGAAGTTTTTACCCTTCTGTTTGGCTGCATTTAACTTTTGTACATTGTGCCTCAGTACAAGCCATTATTTCCAAGTATTACAGTCTTGGCTTGCTGGGTCTTCCTTCCCCCCTCCCCTCCCTTATACTGCAATACTTAGGTACCAAGAGGTAAGGTAAGGCTGAAAAAAAAGATACATACCCCCCTTAACACTCCTCCACTTGGATGGGTAGGTCACAGTCGGAGCTTTGATGTTTATCTCAATCCAGTTGTTGCTGGGTTTGACTGTAGGTAAGTTTTAAAGCAGGCAGTTTCTCTAATTACTGAATATAATCTCCATTAAAAACTTGGTTCCCCAAGGAGTCAAACTGTACTTTCAATCTGGTTATTTCTCTTTGGGGCTTTTAGGGTTTTCACTGCAGTTTGCCAAAATACATCTTGCTTTTAAACATGATAGCCAATGTGTGCTGTGGACGAGTTTGGTTCTTACAAGCACTGACCAACACACTTGCTTTCCTCTCCCCAACTCATCAGTTCTCAATCACTTCCGAGTGGATCTCAAAGATGAGGACAAAGCAAACAGCTAGGAATGCAAAAGTTAGGAGCAGTCTAAATGCTCTTCACTTTAGGCCTTCTAGCTACGTTTAAGTTTACTTCTTCGGTTTGGTAATGTTTGACTACTCAATAGCAGCGTAAGCTAAGAATGGAAGCCTTATTTATTGCCTGGACTCCAAACTAAATGGCTGTCTCTACAGATCAAATCTTATCATTTCTGGGGGGAAAAAAAATTGTGAAGTGACCAATACACCGTATAAGCAAATGAAACGGTGTAAAGGAACCATTTCCCTGAAGAAAAGTCAGATTATTTAAACTTGAAACATTTGGAAAATGCACACAAATTAGTACAGCTCTCCAAAATAGTAAGGACCTCTCTGTGATGGGCTACAGAACGCTCTAGTGCCCTTTTTGATGTGGGCTTATTGTTTCACATATCACACACCGCAGAGCTAAACCTAGCGAAGGAAAAAATAGATGCACTTGTTTACAAAGCTATAATGATGGTACCCGACAGGAAAGAGGAAAGATGGCATGGAGGGCTGTTAAGGCAACCAGTGAGATTTTAAAAGCAGTGGTGGAAGGTTCCATAGGAAAACCCCTGACTCGTGAGAATTAGAGAAGTTACTGGTGGATTGCTTGGAGAGAGACTGCAGAAGACAGCAATGGAAAATAAAGGTTCAGAATAAAAAGCACTCCAAGAAATAAGAACTACGTGGATTCCAGAATGGACACAGACCAGTGTTGAGTCTATGAGCAAGGTTTCCTTCAGCTTATTCACCACAGGATTAGCCCACTAATCGTCAGCTTTGCCTCACCTGACAGCATTATATAAAAACTGGACAAAGTGAATAAAACATTGTCATTTTCAGCTGCCCTCAAGAGATGGATGGATGGGAGGTCCCAAAATGAAGTATTACAATGGTCTTCAAGGTCTTGTGCATTTCTCTTCCCTTTCTTATTTATACTTGTCCCCAGTTGCATGGAGCCCTAACTGATTACTAAAATGCATTTTTTTTTAAACTTCACTTTCTAGAGACTGTCTAGAAAGCTACTGTGCAAAGAAGTTCCTGGTTCAGAGGCTGTGCAAAGGAAGCTAAGTGAAATGCTTTCCATACAACCCCTCTGCTAATCAATGCTCTAACATTCAACTGGGCATGTGAAAAATGAAACTGAGCATTTTTCAATATTAAAAAAAGAAAATGGGACTTGGCTCCATTTAAATTTCTTAGGATGGATAAAAGCACAAGTCTGTCCTACCTACTGTTGTATTAAAGTGTGAATATGCATTTCTTTTTCAAAAGATCTAAAACTGTGTATATCTTTCTTACAAGCCAGGCGCAAATGGATAAAAAGAAAAAAGGTAGAAGCCACACCTATACATTAAACATGTTGTCAATCAGTGGCTTTGGAAATGCAGTATTATATCAAAGGTGCATACTTGTTTCAAACACACTGTACATATCATTGGGCAAAAACAGAGATGATGGGAGGTTGGGTGGTTTTTTTTTTTTGTTTTTCTTTTTTGAGACATTTGCAAAGGCATCTTACCCTGCCCAGATGCAGCTAGACAAAAATATCTTGCTCTGACTATATGTAGCCATATCACTAAACATATCTACACAAACATTCGGCTATGTCCACAGGTAAAGATTGAAAGATTCTGGCCGCACTACAATGCGGAACAAGTGCATCATCTGACCTGTTCTGAATATACTTTTATAAATATGTACAAATCAATTACAGGCACTTGAAATGTCTTTGGTTGGAATAAACCAACATTGCAAGATAATGTATTCACAGAGTGTTAAGACCCATTCTGGGTTCAGCAGGCAATGATTATGGTTCTCAGTCATTTTCGGTAAAAGGAGACGATGGATTATGCTTCTGACAAAGCAACCTAAAAACAAAACAAAACAGCTGATTACACTCAAACAATCACAGCCAACAATATTTGTGCATTACTTATCTCCATGCAACTAGAATATCTGTCACTGCCATCCAGAGAACTATGCTATGTCCAAGTTGGAAAGACTATCAAAATAAGTCTACTGATATACTACAATTTGCAATTATCAAATCTCATACTGTTTTTGAGTCTCTTAAAGTAAAGGTTGCATATAACTATAACTTTCTGTGAGGCCTCTGGCAGACAACCAATTAAGGTATGATGGGATCTGATCTGCAATGCCAAGAACCTCTTACATGTGCATGACAGGGGGCACAACTATGCGATCAGGGATCAGATCCCAACTGCACCCTATTACCAGTGCAGGGAAAGGCAGGGATCATGACCCCAGGTTCTCCCTACACTGGCAATTAACAAGCTGGGTGCTGGCTGCACCTAGCTCAGAGCACCAGGTAGCTGGTCTAGCACCCCCAGCCTTGGGCGTGTTGTTCATCTGATCAGTGCTGGCCATACATTCAATTTATGGCACAAAGGGAGCCAGCCAGAAAAGTATTACACATTTTGTGACTTATTCTCTGTTTAACTGTACCATTAATTGCATCAGTGTGTGGCTCCGTTACAAACTAAGACATGATTGACTGGTTAATCATGTCTTAAGTGTAACATCTACCAAGGGCCTTACAAAGCTAAATGCAACTGTATCTAACGCTTTCAGCACAATGCACCTCTAATCTATAATAATTAAAACAGCCTTAGACCAGTAACAAAGTAGTAACATTAATTTCATTTGACATTGATTACACGCAAAAGAACTAGATCTCGTATAATGAAGATTTCCCATCCTCTTTAGATAAAAGTATTAGGACCATTCCAAGCTGTGCATTCAATGTTTTTATAAGCTCAAGTGAAAACACCACACAGTTTTGTACATACAGTGTATACGAGTTATACTTGAAAAGCCAAATCAGTACTGCATTTAGTGAACTTCAGCTAATATTGCACACTCATACAATAAAAGTCTTAAATTTAAGGAGCTACAAGCACTGGGCAAATACTGATCACCCTGTGGAAGTATTGCGCTACAGTGCTCCTTGAAGAAAAGGCAATAGGGGCACAAAGAGGTTAAGTGATTTCCTCAAGGTTTTAATGCGGTAGTGGGCAGAGGAGTCCCCTGTGCAGTCCGCATTAATCAGGGTATTTCATTTATGCTCTGGAAAGACTAAGACAGAAAGTTCCATGACCTCCAGGGTCTGGAAATGAATGCAAAGAACCAGGCAGGTTTTACAGCCTGTATCATGTTATGAGATGCTAGCATCTCCTTGAAAGAAGATCAAGTCAGCATGTCTGGAGTCATGCGCTGATAACATCAAGTCAGTACATATAAAAGGATGTTTTCTTTCTGCCCTGACAAGAGTCAATGTTGTGTGCATCATCATAGCCAGACTTACTTTTTCAGGGCAGAATTCTGTATTGCTTTGTCTTAGTTTGCTTGGTCTACCTTTAATAACTGCATAGCAGAACATTGTAATCACCATCACAAAGAGAAAATAACTGGTATGCATGAGATGCAAGTTTATTAGGGAGCGATCATCCTGCAAAGAGAAACAGAACAGTTTACTGATTCTGTACACAGAGAAGGTGTTTCACATTCAAGTGGCATCCGAGCAGATAAGTGGAGAATCCACCTCTCCAATCTAGCTTCTTTTCTCTATGCGTAGGATATTCTTCACATTGCCAAAGCACAGCTTAAAGTTTAAGGTAGGAAGCAGCCCCATGTTTCAGCACTTAAGATGACCCAAATTTTCAATTAGGGTTAAAATATTTGATGTAGATTAGCAATTACTTTAATGTAATTTTATTGTTCCTACAGCCGTGCACACCCTCCCGCTAGAAGCACCTTTAAAAACAGCCGGATTTGAAAACGCAGGCCTTAGCCAACGAGGCTGAGAGGTAAGTATGGGATACACAGAGGGTGCCATGAAACGTAGATGTCTCTGTCAGAGCTCTGGCCAAACAGTGCCACATCACTCACTAGCTTAGGATCTGAGGAACAGAGTACCTTATCTAATTAACGTGGTATCAGACATGCATTCGTGAGAGCACAAAAAAGCAGGTGGAACTTACATCTGGAACTATAACAGTTAGCTTGGGATTTAAAGCATGATAGACCTTTCCAATGGCTCCTTTGTAACACCAGAACGGGTTATAATCTTGTGCATATTTTGTATTCGAGTCCCTGGCTGTAGTAAAAATCTTGTACCAGAGTGTAGCATTGCTGTATGTTTCTGGGACACAATGTGGTGGCTGACTGGAAAACAAACAAAAACAGACAAATTGCTATTTTCTGTCTTGTATGGGTAACTTTCAACATGTGCTTAGACCCATTCTGCCTTTCAGCTGTGTTAATTGTTGCTTTGTTCAGAATCATTCATAATGTAACAGCAAAATATAACTGCTTAAGCAAAGACAAGTTCAGAGCTGGTATCAGCCTACATCTTTCACTGAGAACTGTTCCAGGCGTCAGCCAACCATGATTTATGTACTAGTTTTTAAACATATCAGTTTCCTTTTTTTATTTTGATACAGCTTGAAGGCAAACCCTACTTGAGTTCTTGTAATGTATGAATACTGCTGTCAGGGCATACCTTTTTTGGGAGATGATGAACCCTGGTACACATACAGAAGACCAAACCTGTCGCCACCAGGACCTGGGTGAAGCAACTCTTTAAGAACCCAACTCTCAATCTGCTTTTCATTTCTATTTTTTGTACACATGGATTTTATCACCACTGTTTATTGAATGAAGGTCTGTTACTTGCAGAATGGGTACAGTGCAGGCAGCTGCCGTGTAAGGTTCCTCACACTGCCTCCACCCCGCCTCTGAAAGTGCCTTTATGAGAGAAAACCTGTCACTCGCCGACATACGTTCGAGCCTTGTCTCCTCATCGCACGTCAAGAAAAGTGGACCTGTTAGGATACTTGTTTTTGCCATGTGACCATCCTTCTACTGGAGAAAACAGACCACATTCCCACCAGTCACCAGATAATAATCACAGTTTGGTCACTAGTAACCTGGGCTTTGAACCAACTAGCAATTTAGAGATGATGGTAATAAAACCTAGTTTTTACTATAGTGGTTTTCCCTAATAGATATAAAAGGATCTAATACCCTTACCTACCCTGCTGGATACATAGCTGTACTCATTGTTCCATCTTAAAAAAAGATTTTAATAAATGTATCTTATATTTCCATTCTTTATCTATTTTAATTCTCACTGAGGCCTGAAGATCTTACAGCCTCCAGTGTGCTGTAACCATCAGGTCCTACTGAATCCAGGTAGAGTCATCTCCAAGAAGTCTTAACTATTGCAGTATTTCTACACCCCTTAGAAAGCACCAGTTCTCAGTTTTCACTAGTTTTTTGATTACAGAAAAATAAGAGAGTTTTTCTACTGCAAACAACTCAGAAAGACCAAGACAGGTCAGAATGTTTTTGACGCTATAGATTCCCATTTGAAACCTCTTGTGAATCATGTCTGCACACACCTGACAGTGTACCATTGTGTGGTACCCTTGAGAGGATCTCAGGGTGCACAGCATCCTGGCTGAGAATCAAAGGATTAGTATCTCTAGGAGCATTTAAGCACTGGATCAGATTGCCTAGAGAGGGGTAGAATCTCCATCACGGGACGTTTTTGAGAGCAGGTTAAACAAACACTAGCCTGGAACAGCTTAGGCAGGGATAATTCTGCCTTGAGCAGTGGGTTGACCTCCTGAGGTCCCTGCCAGCCCTGTTTTCCTGTGATCCTAGCAAAGGAAAATGGATCACCTTACATTCACAGTCAACGTTGGTACTCATGGGCACACTCAAGAAAAGCATCCAAGTCATTAAACAGAAGCTGCTTATGTACTGCTAAGAACAACAGTTTAGAGATTCACTTACACTGTGACAGGAAACACATTGCTGGCTGCTGTGACAGTCATACAGGTTGTGAATACCACCTGCTCACAGTGCCCATGGAGAACACAGTCGTCTGAATTCCAAGCAGCAGGCAGGGTGAATGTAATGTTTATCTCCTCGTGGGATTCTCTGCCTTTTAGAATAAGAAAAGTGGTTTTTGTGCTGACAATGGTAACAGTGGCAAGTACGAGGATGAGGAGGGCACGCAGCTGGGCCCAAACCCAGCCCTGTGGTGGCATTTTGGGGCCATCATTCAGAGGGAGCAGGAGTAAATTGAAAACAGCTCCCATTTCTGCTGAACACCCTCCCCCCCCAGCAACCACACCCTTACTCAACACAATTACACCTGCATCTGGTATTACCACAGTCATATCTTTAAGGCTTTGATTTTGGAAAGTTCCTTCCTACAAATACCACAACGTTAGCCGTTTTCATCCCCAAACCTGGACTTATCACCTGCTTTTCCTAGAGTTTCATTTTTAGTTTGAAGAATTCCATCCAAGACATATAACCATCCAAAGACAAGTGCCTTCACGTGCTCAGCAATGCCAGCTGGCAGAGCCCAGAGATCACCACTGGGGTCTCTAAGAGGTGATACAGTTTGGTTCACAGGGATGAATCTGTAACTAACACACAGTTTAAATTCAGGTGGCCTGAATCAAAACTGTATTATGTAGTTTGGGAAAGAGTTAAAGAGAGATACTTACCACCAGCAATAAAGATTTTCAGCTGCAGCATGTTTGCTACAGGATCTCTTAGATACAAACATCTTAATTTCACAACACCATTATAAAACCCCATTAAGTACCTGCAGGGGCTGACCATAAGGAGGTTTTTACCACATTTACCATTTCTAGTAAATCCCTACAAATGGATCTGTCCAATTGGCCTCACTGGAAAAGTTTAATTATTACTTGCTGCTTTTCAATTGCTCAACATCAGTCCCTAGGAAGTTCATGTTATATTTTGTTTAAAGCACAAACACAACCTTTCTAGTTTGTGTACAGCTGGATCTATAACACAGAAGGCACTAAATCTGACTGGGGAGCGATCCCCAGTGCTTTAGTGTATACCAGAGTAGGGACTGCTAAGGGAGCATGTAGCAGCTTCTTTCAGAGAATTCTGCCGTTTTAAAAAGTCTCTCCAGTAAATATTTTTGCAAAGCATCATCTTGTTAATCAGCAGGCTTACATGACCCCTACCATTCTGAACCTAGGGGAAAATAAAACAAATTTATCAAAATCAACCATGTAGGATCTCCTACTATATGACGACAGCATTGGCAAGGCACATAAATTCTAGGAAAAAGATCCATCTCTTCATAAACAATTGGATGAATATTATACTGTTTTCCAGCATTTCTAATTTTATAAACACAGTTCAAATATTTACATTTTGCATACCTGAAAGTCCAATTTGGTGCCCAAAAATTGTGGAACTTAAATGTGTGACATTACGGGAGTACCCGCCAAATGGTTTGAGTGGGTCCAGTGTCAGAGTGATTGTAACAGAGATGTTTATTGGGCCAGAGTCCTCAAGAGTCTGTGGTGACTGTGTAGATGATCTGGCTTGTCCACTAGTCACTGTACTTTCTGGAGTCGTAGTGTCGTTGATGAGATGCTTTAAGGTTTCATTTTCTGATATACAGAAGTCCAAATCATTAAACCTCAGGAGGAAAGTATTCCAGTCCTTAAAGAAACAAGATTTATATTAGATTAGCGAGGCTAGCAAGAGTTTTAAATCTACACATCACTGAAATACAAATTCAATCCAGCCCCGACATCAGTGAATAGAAACATGGTCATTGAAATCTCAACAAGACATACCTAGCATTATTTATTAAAATCAAAAGCTCATTCTGATTCCCATCACACTCCAACTAACTGACTCTCTATAGAAAGAGACATACCTAGCTTTATTTGTTAAATCAAAAGCAATTCTGATTCCTATCACACTCCAACTGACTGACACTCTATTTTCAAAGCTGTAGGAAGCCCAGTATAACTATTGTACATATGTTGGTATATTCAACACTGACTTATTCTACCCAAGAACTATTCTGTTCCACAGAGGACACAAGGAATTGCCATTTAAGCCTCCCTCATGTTCATAATCCCAATTGTGGAAGAATTTTCTAAGTTAACTTGCACCAAAAACAAGAGAAGCTCCATGAACAAACTGTTTGTCAGAACATAATAAAAAAAAGATAAACTCCATTACTAGAATTAATGTAGCCTCCTAATGGCCACTATCTATCTTGCCCTCTCCTTATCAAATTAATTAAAAATGAAGACTATTCTTTATAAAAAAGGAAGCACACACTTACAGGCTGGAGATAAACAAAACAGTGATGTAAACGGAGATATTCTAGGTATTTACTTTCAGAAAAACAGGTTAATTCAGTTTGTTAAGGCAGCGTATGCCAACACTAAACCCAAGAGTTGTGTATGTTGCACACACAGGCTGTTCATACTATACCTCTGTCATCTCCGGAGACTTGATCTCTTTGATTTTAAAGAAGTAACCCAGTGTCAGAAAAGCTATTGCCATGGCGCTTACGCTGATCATGAAGACCACAAGAGGAGGTCGACTACTGATATAAACCTTCAGGTTCTCCAAAGGGTTTATGCAGAACATTATTCTGATTAGATCCGCCTGAAAGTAAAGAAGAGTAAAACCAAGTGACATGGAGAAGAAGCATCTTTTAGTGTCACCCAATTAACAGAAAAATGCAGTCACACTCACTGAAATAAGGCCCAGTTAAACAGCCATAAAGTATGATCTGTGTTGGACTGTTCTGCTTGGAAAACATAAAAATAAGTCTTAAAAAAAAAGAGGAGAGAGAAAGCATAGCTTTAAGTGCCACACTCCCAACCAATACAACTTCTAGCCAAAAAAAGGAACTGAAAGAACAACACCACCACTTGCAACAGAATCAGTACTTCTAACACAAGCTTTCTATCACTGCCAGCTAACGGGAACCTGTTGTTCATATAGCTCGTTTCATTTGCTTTCTTTCCCCCCTCCTGTTAGGAGAAGGCCTGTGCAACTACTTTTGGATCCCATTCACATGTACTTGAATTAGTAAAATTACTACAGAAATATGATTTTAAGGAAGCCTGCAGAGCAGGGTCTGCAAACTCCCAGGTGAACCCCTGCACTTCCACGCTGGAGGCCAACATCTTAAAAAAAAATCATTAAACACCTGTCTGTGACGTGTGAAACCGATGATGGCACTGTGCAGTGACACCAAACAAATAGCATTTTAGAAGTGACACTGTACTCTGAAAAGTGACAAGGTGAAATGCCTCATGAAGGCATGAAATACTTGCATCTTGGTTAAGTGCACCCCAAATCTGATGAGTGCATAAAGAAGATAGATAGGATTTTTCTAACTATAAGGCCTGTAAACTTGGATCTGAGTTGGGATGGAGCATTTCAGGCTCACACATCAAAGATTTTGTAAATGAAACCCCTAGCAATCCTATTACTGAGCGAGCAAGAAGAGAATCCAACTGGCTCCTTTCTGTTGATCCTGCAGAACCAACAGAAATATAAACTTACTCGAGTCGGTAAATAAAGATGGGACTTACACAGAGCATGGCTATTGAGTAAGAACTTTTTGGACTGGAGCTGCCATTTAATCCTATTGAGTCCTCATTTCTTTTGAATGGTCTAATCTTTCCAGCATGCCAGTGACGGGAACAAAGTTCTTTTGGAGTTCACTCATCTCCACCCACAAAGAAAACAAACAGCCAAGTGTTAAAGTGCAGCTCTGAGGCATCCACTCCAGAAGCTGCACAAGCGGGGAACGGAAAGCAAATAAAGAGAAACGGGCTTGCTTGATCTGTAGTCCCGTGAAAAGGTCTTTAATCTCTGCAGCATCCAGAAGGACAGGACAGTTGTGCTGTATATGCAAGCTCTGAAAGACACAGAAAAGTTGCTAGACAAGCAGCTCACGAACATGGCACTGGTAAGGTTAATCCCCAGCTCTCAGAGGCTGAACTGAGACAATTCCTTGATCAGTCTCATGAAGTCGGGGATTCTGCTCTCTGCACGTGTACACCTTACGGTTTCTCATTATAAGCACTTAATCGATGCGACCCATACACTGCAGGAGACCTGCAGCCCCTCTTTTTCCTCCCACATATTCCTAATATTTTACTGACAAGGAAGTTTCAGTCCCTCTCTTCTAGGAAGAAAAAAATTACATTGATTTAGGGGAGGGAAAGGTTAGTTCAGTAAGCAGAAGGTCGAATTCCTGTGGCTACAGCACAGCACAGCCTTACACATGCAGCTTCCCCTCCCCTACAACCTCCTTGTTAAAAAAAGGAGTTATTTCACAGCACAGAGCTCAATCTCGCTCCAGTGATTTCCAAGCACTTACCAAAGACTAGGAACACCAGGCACTGTGTCAGCATGAATCGCTGACAGCACTACAAGCATCCAACTCTAAAAATACTTAAGAGCATGGGAGTGTGGGATAGCAAAGGGCTGGAGAAAAGCAAGTGGGAAAAGAAGGTTAAGTGGAGAGATATTAAAACACATCCCACCAGAGTGCACACCTCTAGCCAGACAAAGAAAAGCTTTGCTGCTAGCTTGGGAAGAGGCAGGCACAAGAGGAGAATTGCCTCAGGTAACACAATAAAGCAGCAATGGCCCTTACTTCTAAAGCTGTCTCCTATCTCGCTGTTGGCAGGATGTGATGCCACTTGAGCAAATTTCTGAAGTGTTCACCCTGCTTAAAAATCCTGAATGTTCAGTTTAGGAACAGCAGAGACACATCAACATGGAAGCAGATCAAACAGAAAACCCACAAGCCGAGCTGGTTCAGCGAGTGGTCCCTTCTGAATTTCCTTTTCGAAAAACTAACACAGATGCAAGGTTTATTACAGCATTTAATCAAAGCGGGATGTCGCCCAACAGCAAAGACAGCACTGCAGCTCCTAGTAAAATTAAGGGACTGCCAGCAATTTCATTAGAAGTCCTGTTCCCCAAGGGGTTTAACTCAGCCACAAAGACTGACGTGCTGAAAGCTACAATACAAAAAAAAAAAAGCATTAGGTCGATTCTTTATGTTACAGGAGCACCAGGTTTCAAGCACTTGTGGCTTAATAGTCCCATAAAACTGAACGGCTTTAAATGCAATCAGAAAGTGTTGCTGCCTGCAATTTGCAAAGGCTAACAGGGCCCTTTGAGCATCTGGAAGGGGGTGCGGGCCACACACATACACCTTAGGTTTTTAACATTGCTGGAACTCAATGCTCCAAGATTCCTTCCTACACAGATCAGTGTTGGAATAGGAACGTGCCTGCAAGACAGCACTCAAGTACAACTCCGTTTTAAAGAATATCTAAAACACTTCAGTCAGCCTCGCAGTAATATATTTGGAGGTGAGGGGGGCACCACCTTTGTGGGACTGCTGCTTTGTAGCACAAAACCTGTGGCCACTATTAGCACAGCAGGAGCTGGGCACGGACATGGCCTGCTCCACCTCTGTAGTTTATAGAGATTTCAGCAACGCTGATAGGATCTTTGAGCAGTCCAGGCAAGTCTGGCTGGGTTCTGGTACGGTCTGGTTGGAAGCTGCCATCGGTCCCCCATTTGGAGAGCAGTTCCAGTTCCTTTTTTATAACTGCTGCAGGCTCTCTGTGTGATTTTATGAGCTTCATTTAACTTTCCTGTACCTATTTTATATACAGTTACGCTGATGGACAGTCATTAAGAATGTTCTGAAAATATTTGCATAGTGCACTGACATCCTCACAGGAAGGGCAATGAACCATCACGTATCATTCTTTAATTATGCAAAGTATAGAAGAGACTTAAACACTGGCGCTGTGTGCAACCCTCAGCTTGTCCCCTCGACACCACCCCTTGCAAACACTTACCCCATTCTACAGCCCATGCTAATCTCAAGGCCAACAGAGTACGCTAAAAATAAAAAAAATCCAAAGGGCCTCGCTTTTGTCAGAAGTTCCAAGAAAAACAGCAATGTTATATCTGAGTTAAGGTTGAGGGCATGTGTCAGTAACTACAGGAAAAAAAACACACTGCTGGGAAGGCATAGCTCTCCCTGCACTAGACATTACAAGGCCAGGAGATATACAGCTAAGGTTACAGTTTTATAAAACTCCAACCAAAAACAAGTGAGATACTGGTAAGGGTAAAATCAGAATCTGAAGCAAATAGAGCATCAGTAACTATCTTGGAAGGCAAGAAGATGAGGAAACGGTCGTCTGTTCCCTGGCTGCAACGCGTTCTTGGCAGTGGTAGAACACCAAATATAGCAAGCTCAAAGGAGCACAGTTTTCAATCCTCATGAATAAATATATGAAAACAGTTATGAAGGTAGAACGCTTGAAATGAGTCTTCCAAGAGGACCTGGCAAATAAGGGGAACTTGATGTTTCCTCCAAAAACACAAAATGCTAATAAATAAATGTAAACGTTAATAAATTTCCACTTCTTGTCCTTAACATCCAAGCAGCTACATTCAGAACCCCAAACCAGCATATCACATAGACGTAGGTACCAAGATCAGAATGCCAAATCGCTAGGAAGAAAAGCAAAATATAAAATTTTAAACATGGAGGCCTGTCAAGGTGTTCTATAATTTTAAAATGATGTGTCCCACCAGTTATAAGCTTCTCCTAAAAAGCTAGAAGATGAAAAGCCACTTCTTTACAAGCATCATTTTCCTCCTTTGCTGTGCATAAGAACTATCAGTCTAGATATGAAAGATTAAGAAATTCTGGAATATTTGAAGGAGAAAATAGCTATGAGAGCGCTGTGGCCAGGTCAGTCCACTTCTGATCTCCCCGCTTGTCAGTGTCCCTTTACACCTTTACATCTGAACTACTCACTACCTCTAAAAAGCCTGTTACCATAGCCATACAGTGATGTTGAGGTTTACCAGGAAGTGCAGATTTCAAATACGTCCCACAGCTAATACTACAATGGCATTCAGGAAAGCGGTCACAGTTGCATGAAAATAATGTTGTGTGACAACTGAACTGCGACCCTCCTAACAAACCAGCCGTAAGTAACAACAACACAAAAGCACAGTGTTGATCTCAAAACCTTCACAATCAAAAACAGGAAACATTAGTAGATTGAAAAAAAACAAAAAACAAAAATCCCAACCCACTGGTCTAATAAATTAAGTGAGATTTTCTTTTCTTCAAGGCATGACTCAAGGGTAGAACATCAAAATTGCTAAAAATTAAACCTGCAAAAGATCAACAGCTAACACTGCCTGTTGTGATTCTTCCGAAGAATTTAGCAGCTTCTAAAGCATAAAACAGTCCCTCGAGGTTACAATCAAGACTGAATAAAAATATTTTTAACTGCTACCTAGAGGCAGATTGCTGAGCAAAATAAACTTGTTTTTCCCCCCAAATTTGAAATGGGATAGAAGGCCCTAGAGTCCCCAAAACTTTAACTTATAAAGACACAAACCAAAGAAAAGTAAAAGTCTCCAGACATGCACAGGCTTCCCTTTTATAAAATAATGGGCTTTTTATTAGTGGAGTCAGAATTTCAAACTTTTGAAATGGATTTCTTTCAGCGATAGAAGTAGCTTATTAAATCAACATTTTCTGTTCTAATGGGAATTTCACAACAACTTGCTACCACACTAAGAAATCTGGAATTGGGAAAAAGGACATGTTTCTACAATCTTTTCCATCCTTCTACCACTGATCTCTATGATGCAAAACTAAGAACTTCAGAATTTGCTTTAGGTTAACCTTGAGGAATCAAAATGCCCCTGAAAGGTGAAAATAAAAAGCCTACAACTTGTATCAGAAGCAGAGAGCAGAACTGCTTTCTACAGACATGCTCAGAGCCTGACCCCAAACCTCTGGATTTAACGTGCAGTGCAGAACTCTGATTTCCCAGCTTACCTCCCACTCCTGCCCTATGTGCCTCCAAAGTAAAGGTGAGATTAGGAATCAAGATTGCTTTAAAAAAAAAAAAAAAAAAAATGGATCTGCCTTCCTTAACAAAAAACCCCCAAAAAACGTGAATTCCCAATACCCAACTAAGATTCTTATATTACTACAACTTAATATAAGGCAAAATATAGATTCACCAGTTTACAGTGCACCTAAGCAATCAAAGATGATGTTCAGAAGTACATTTAATCCGAGGCCCTTCCAGATTCTTTTCATATCTCTTTGCTCTCATGAATCACAGCCTCTCTTGATTAAAATGAAAATTAGTACTTTGATCATGAATTTCCAAAATGATCCCCCATAGCTAATAAACTCACAACTAGCTTTCATACAGGTCCATTTAGGGTGTTCTGAATATAACCTTGTTAGGAATAATCACAGTTGCAAACCTGCTATCAAACCCATGAACACAGAATTCTATGGACTAAAAAAGGCACAGAAATAAGAGACCAGGTTAATGCAGGTTAGTTAAAGGAAGGTACATACGCAGCATTCGTCTCGATTCTCATACCTATAAAAAGTACAGAGAGAGGTAAAGTGACTTGTTCACGGCTACAATGAGGTTTAGGGTCAGACTAGAGATTAAAACAAGAGCATTAACATTCCTGAACCCTAGCTCAATGTTGCAACAACTAAAACACAGCTCTCTCTGAAGACCAGTGAGTTCAAATGGTTTTCAGAGATAATTAGGACAGAAATTTTAAAAACCAAGCAAACAAACTGAATTAAAAACAGAAAGGAGAGAGTGGTATGCCTCTAAGCAAGACAACCACACGTAAGGAAATTCCAAACATATAGCATCCTTCTCCAGCTACGATGTGCCGGAGTCCAACATCTTGCACTTAACACAATCCACGATCACCTGAGAACTGCAGTCAGTAGAGTATCATATGATGTAAAAAAAATCTTCCTAAAATTAGAGACTGAAGTAACATTTGTGCAAAAACTTTGATAAGTGCAAAGAAGTTCTTGCTATTAAAATGACTTGAAAGAAATCAGTGCATTTGAAGATTTAGGAAAAGGGGGTAGGGAGGGGAAGTTATGAACCAAGGGAAATGAAAGTGCCTGAGGAAACCTTCCCAGAGTAACTCAGTGGACACAAGCTTCTGAGTTTAACAGGGAATAAATATGGTTTAAAAACACCCAGCTGTACAAATCTATCAATCGATAGACAGATGGACAGATACACACATGCTTGAAAATCTGGAAATCCTCTCCCAGCACAGTTTTAAGTTGTTGCAGTTTCTGCACTATGACTAACAAAAAAAAAAGGCAAGTCTGCATGAAGGACTGACTTTTATGCCTCTAATGCTGTTGCTTACAACAACCCTGTGTTAAAAGTTGCTTGGTTAAATACCAATTCCCTTCAGCAGGAAATGTCATGATACTGCAGCAGGATAATTTTACGGTGTTTAAAAAAAAATGTTTTGCCTGATTGTTCATTATCAGGACAGTATAGAAATGAGAAGCCAAAGAACAAATGAGTTTAAAAAAAAATGGAGCCAGTGTTATACAACCTGTGCATTTCCTACCAAGAAACAGACATTTTTCGGACCATATGCTGAGAACTGTGCAAATTCCACATGCCTTAAATTTTTGGGAAAGCTTCCTAAAAAGCATTGAAAAAAAGAAGATGGGGGAAAAAAAAAAAAAAAAAGCATTTCAAACAGCTCAGTAACCAAAAGCCTTTTAAAATGACTGGTTTAAGAAGGTTCAGGTTGCAAATACTGATTTCATTAAAGGCTACACATTAAAAAGTACGTGGCCTCAAATCAGCAGAAACAAATGTTAGCAGAAGGCTCCTCTCCTGTAGGCTTTTAGTTTTCTAATGGGAACTTCTGCGAGACCGAGAGACCCGAGCACAACTCGAATCACAACGGACACTGACTGACAGACCGAAGAAACGGCAGCTTTACCCGACGTGACGGAAACAACACCGAAACCGGCTGGACGGCGCAGCCCACAACCCCAAAACAGACCGAGATGAGCGGCTCAGCAACTGAAACTCAAAGTTAAGGATGACAGCCTACAAGACGTACAAAAAACCCCAATCTTGGTTCCAAAACGATACCTTTTATTAGACCGGCTGGGAAAATCGCAAGAAAACCATGCTTTTCTGCAAGATGTCGGGATCGAAGTCCCTTCGCCAGGCTCTGGGAAAGGAAGAGATGGTCAGGATGGGGAAAAGTCCCCGTACGTAGAAAAATAAACGTCGTTCTTGCACCAAGGGAGCCGAAGATGCAAGGCTGTCGGTCTCCGTTTGGGTCCACGAGAGCGTCCCCACAGCTTGCAGAAAAGGACAATTTCCTTGCAATTTCCCAGTCGGTTTCATTTGGGAACCAAGAGTTCTCGTTTTTTTGCGCATCTTCTCGTCTCGACCGAGCGCCCCTGAAAATAACGTTGTGCGACACCCGAAATGCGACTCTCCTAACAAACCATCCCCAAGTCACGACGACGCAAAAGCACAGTGTCCCGCGGGGCTCGGCCGAAGACGGAGGCAACCGCTGCCGTTTCGAGCGGTCCGACCTCAAGCCCCGCACGCCGCCGAGCAACGACTACCCAGGCGGGCGTGCGGGAGCCCAGGGCTGCGCGAGCTCTCCGGACCCCGACGTCCCGCTCGCCGCTCGAGGCCCACCCTTTGCAAAACGCAACCCACCGGCTCTCGCAAGGACCAGGTGGGTAGGTAACTTCAGTCCCCGGCCCTCCTGAGTGCCGGCAAGCACGAGCCCCAATACCTTTTTAACCAGAAAAACCAAAACACGCCATTCCTGTTGGGAGCGATGCCACCCGCCCATTGCACACAGGCCCGGGGGGGGCATCCGGATGCTCCCACATCCACACCTGGCACCTGGCGGGGAAAGGGAGGGGCCCCAATAGAGGGAGCCGCTTCAGTGGCTTACCGGGCGCGGGCGCGGCCCGGCCGGGCTCAGAGGCGGCGGGGGGGCCGGGGCCGGCTCTGCACCATGCTCCCGCCCGGGGACCAGGCCGCTCGCAGCGCCGCCGCCTCAGCCGCGCCCGCCGCCGCCGCCGCTTCCGGGGACGCAGCCGTCACCTCTGACCCCGGCCCCGCGGACGGACGGACGGACGGCGGCGCGGGGGGGACAAGCTTCCCCGGCGGCCCGCAACGCGAACCCCGCCCCGGCCTCTGTGACATCACAGGCGGGGGCGCGGCCGCCGAGCGCTGCAGCAGGGCCGTCCCACGGGGCTTGGGGGGCGGGGCCGCAGCGCAGCGGGCTGGGGCCCCAAAATGTTGCAACTACTCTTGGGGGGGGGGGGGGGGGGGGTGCATTTGATGTGTTTAAAAGAGTATTAAAGAGAGCCGCAAGACAACTGTCGGGCATCACCATGAAGTCTCTTAATGACTCTTGCAGGGACTCAGCAACCTGGTGCAGGTGCCCCAAGGTGGGGCCTTGCCCGCTCCGGGCGTCTCCTGGGGGTCACGCAGCGCAGCTGGGAGCGGGGAAAAGGGGTCGTCTCCCACCTGGGGTGGACATCGTAGAGGACGCTGCGGCTGTCCTCGATTGATACGAAACTGGATGCCTTTATGTCCTCTATTTGTCTCTTGAAGAGGAAAAGATACTAGACTGGGACTTGGGATATGAAACCCAACGCCTTTATGTCCTCCATTTCCTCCTGAAGACAGGACGTAAAGGCACCGGGTTTCATATCAATAGAGGACAGAGTAGCAGAAAACCGGAATGACAGCCACCCTATTCGCACCTGACACAGAGGGTCTTGCCCAGCTTCGTGCCAGCACCACCGTTGGGCCAAGGAAAAAGATGGTCCTAAGAAACTCCTGCCTCCTGCCTGCACCATCACTCATGCTAAAGATAATGCACAGCCCCCCTCCTGCCATGCCTAAAGACCTCTCCTGCAACTGCCCAAGCGAGGAGAGGAGAGGCTGGCCTAACGCGGGCTGGGTTTGTATCACAATAAAGCCCTTGTGTTCCATTAGGTTTTGGATTAAATCCGGCTCTGGCGTAGGAGAGCGCAGCTTTCCAAAGTAAGCAGAGTCCTTGTGCCAAACCCGGACTTGGCTCATTTATTGCTGGAAGGGGAATGACACTCTAGGTAAAATCAATTGCATGAGGCTTGGTTTCAGAAACCTCAGGCGAGTTGCTGCGTGCAAGAGACAAAGCGAACAAAGTCGTCTTCTTGGAAAAACTTCGGCAACACTCAAGTTGTTATCGCACCCGCATCAGCCAAAGCAGAAACACGGCCCCTAGCATATTTTCCAGTCACCTGCAGGGTGTGTTGGCCAATTTGGTTAATTCACAAATTGTTGCTTCCTGCCTTCAAATCATTATGCTGTCAGAGGATTAATTTGTTTGGCAGGCTTCGCGCTTGGAGCTAGCCAACCTGAGAACAAAGCTCAAATCAGGCTAGACAACAACCTAATTTCTGTGCTGACCTCCAGGAAGTTTTGGGCTTTATTGTACCACTTTCTTTCAAAGTTAATTCTCTCCACCATAGCACTTCAGAAATGAAGTCCCTATGGCCAGCCACCAAGCGTGAGCAAAGAGAACGGTACCCCACCCCCCAGGCCAGCCTCCTTTGCTTCTCAGGAAGCACCTCCCTATGAAAACCTTCAGTCCCGTAGTATCCAAGTACCAGACGCATAGGCTAGGAATTTATCCCTGGACAGGTCGTGCCTTACATCTTCACCCCCACCCAGATGTAGCCGACGCTTGAATAACTACTTCTGTATCAAAGAGCAGTTCAAGCTTCTCCTTTATCAGCAACATTGAGGATCTCAGTCTAGACCAGCGCTTTTCAACCATTTTTCAATTGCCGACCCATAAAAAAATTTAAAATGGAGGTGCAGACCACTCTGAATCCTGTGTGGGTATTCACATACTTTTAATTGATCAGTCATCTTTGGCAGATGCCTTAGACGCAGTCTGCAGAACCCCCACAGGTCTGCGGACCACAGGCTGAAAACCACTGCTTTAGGCAGACTCTTGTTTTAATCATTCTATCAAACAGACCTTGTTCTGAGCAGGGTTAACACTGCTCAAAAACAGAAGCAGATGACAAACCTCTATTACAACGGGGCTCTCCGTGCTGCTCACACCTGTGTCCGCAAATTAACGTGCGCAAGAGTGCAAAAACCGTTCCTTCAAACCCACCTGAAAACTCTCCACAGCAGTTCAGTATTGTACTATGAGGTCACAGAATGGCCGTGTCATCTGACATCCCTAAACACAGTTGGTGCTAGTACACGCCAATGATTCAGTTGAGATTTTTATCCTTGCCGAGGTGGTCAGAAATCAGGCCAATACGTTGTCACAATACAGAGTGCATATATGCCTTGCTTTTTCTGGCCAATTAAGGAATAAAGCCGATTTTCCAACAAAGAACTCCTACAAGTTCCTATACCAGAAGGCCAGAAACAGCGAATGGGACAAGTAGAGGGTGCCAAAAGTAAAAAGAGGCCAAAAGAAATACATGTCATAAGGGTTTTAGAAAGTTTTCCTTCTAGATGGCTAATTTATTATGGAAGGGTCATGACTCAGCTCCATCTATTGAAGGAAGAGATCCCCATTTCCATTTCCTCTAATGACTAGCACCACGTTTGCATATTAGAATCTAGGGCCCCTTTCAGGTGGACCACCAACCTTCATCCGAGCTGTACAGCCATGAGGTAAGAACATATGCTAGAGGATTATTTGTGAACATAGACAATAGTTGGGCAGAATCACCGACCAACACATTTAAACAGCAAGATTCAGTTATCGTTAACACAGTGATTGGATGAAACCAGTGTTTTTTCCATAGCTTGACAAGTTCTAATTGTGAAATAGTTTCCCCGGTGTTAAAATGACTTTTCTGATTAATAGAGATTTTCTGATGTTAAAATGGTCAGAGAAAAACCTCTAACTACATGTTATTATTGCAACAGGGGGAAGAGGAGGACCCTGTTTTTCCTGCATTTCAGAAAATTATTTTGAGCTGATCTGAGAATAAAATATTTTCATTATCAAGTACTTGCTCCCGTTTATTACTCAAACTGTGGGCACTTGTTATTCCACCAGTAAAGTAATTCCTGCAATACCCAAACTGGGCCAATACTAAAATATATATATGTATATGCCGCCCCCCAGTTACTTTCTCTTCTGGATTTCCACTGTATCATGTCCCTTTCATGTCTGTCTCACTACTACCATTGGGACAGGAATCACTGTTATTATTTATCTGGAACACCGCAAAATGCACTTACTGGCACTTTATTTGCCAACTTAACTAGCTTACATTTACATTAGACAAACTTATTTTACTGTATGTCTGTAAGAAAGGAAACTAAGCATCCCAAGACATTTGCTTTTAAAGTTTGTTTACCCGTTATTAGGCATCCCCCTTTCCCAAGCACTGGACCAGACCCCAAATTTCCATAAGAGACTGGGATTGTACCAACAGTTCCAACACTAGTCTCAGGTACGGCTGTGGGTAAGTCATAACCTTTCCACCTGTTTTCCAGTTTGTAAAGTGGGAATGGTGCTAATTATCTAACTCATGGAAGATCTGAAGCTTAATGTCTCTGCAGGTACGTTGGTGATTTGATAACAAGAAAGCAAGCAAACGATAAAATAACTTAGCTATAAACAGACTGAAGAATAGCTATTTGCTATTTTTGAGTACTGCACACATGGTCTCTTTGTAAGAGCAAAAAATAGTTCAGATAGTGAAACTAGTTAAGGCCTTCAGACTTTCAAGTAGACAATCTTCTGACAACATATACAGTACTTGAAAGGCTAAGATTTCTCCCCCTCTACAAATATGAAGAAAAATATAAATAAAATGTATATTAAACCCTAAATTGACATTACAGTGAAAGCCAAGAGGAATTTTTGAAGAAGTCATTAACAAGGGCATTATGTACATGGTTTTATTTAACACAGCAATTTATACAGTCGCTAAAAGTTTGTTTGTTTGTTTTTTAATGAAAGAAATAATGGTACCTGGATATTAGAATTAGCACCTAGTGTATGTAAAGAAAAGAGACTTGGCAGCATTGAGTACTGTATGCACTGATCAAGTCTTAAACAGTCTAAGAGTAGAGCCATCAAGATATACTAACTATTCTTGAAGTAATTTCCTGTGATCAGCTGATTAAATCACTGCTTCATCTCTGCAGGGAATTGTGAGTTCCTAATTACCTCTGAAACACTAGGAATGCATAGTTCAAAAGGTTAAATACATCAATTTGACAGTTAAAAATAGGACAAATCACAGTTTTGGTCTGAAATTATTGCAGTGCAAATTTTGAAGTGTCTGCATTTTTAAAGCAGTGGAATACCGTGAAGAGGTAGGTAACTCTTCCCCTTGATGGTAAAATTTAATGTTGGCTAACAATAGCCCAAGCAAAGGAAAGTATCTTCAGAAAATATTACATATCACAGGTAGGCAAACGAGACACAGAAGACTAGATTTACTAGAAGTTATATAAAATGTTTCATTGGAATAAAAAATTATACTGTAAGGTTACATTTTCAGAAGAGTAAACCATTAGATTATTCTTCACATGGAAGGGTACACAATGATGTAAAGCTTTTGTGAAGTAATTAATTGTATTAACCAACTTGATGCTCAGAGGCTTAGCTTTGTTCACTTTCATCACTCAAAAAAACTCTCACTGAAGCCCAGAATAGTGCAATTTTGTAAAAAATTAATGTGCTCTTTCTTGCCGTTAAAGGCTGAAGCTCTCAGTAAAGCAGCCTGTAAAATATGAACATATGATGCATACCTGGATTGTCCAGAGGCAGGCAAAGCATGACTCAAGAGCGAAAGATGGCAAGAAGATATAGGGACACTACTAGGAAAAGAAGTCTTACCACTGACCCAACTCCTGATCCATTTTCCTCTATCGGTGTTTCAAGTCTGTACAATTTTTTTTATTATTTTCCTCCCCTTTTAAAACTTGCCTCAAAACCTTTTGAAAAATGCAATGCCTGCATCTACTGGACAAAACAGGGCTAAATGCTTAAAAATATTTAGATGTCACGGGGTTTTTATAAAGAATGATTGTGAAGATTAAGAATACGATGATACTGTCAAGTTTGTATGACTTCTGACACTGTTAAGCTTTCAAATCTCAATTGCAGAAAGATTTTCCCTCCAGCTACTCTTTACCATCAAGCCTACTGAAATGTATTAACAGTTACTTGCCTGCTTACTGTGAAATTATTTAACTAAGAAGGTGCTAAAAACAGACAAGTTCATATATTGTTTTGCACTAATTACACAAGATACCATGCAAAGTTGCAACATTAAACTTTTTAAACCTATTTACAATTCTACATATTTTACAATATATCTTTCATCTTTACAACTATAGAATTAATTCTCATACTAACATTGGTACCTTTCCATTTCTGCTTTTTTTTTTTTTTTTTTAAATAATCAGTTTAACTTAAATTTAAAATGCATAAGTGCATGCTGAGAAGGAAGCTTTCAGGAAAAAAAGTTGTCAACGGACTAGTGTTGCTTAAAAATTACACTGGCTTGTGTAGAAAATTTAAATTCATTTGAAAAACCACAAAAGCCTAATAGAAACCTACTCTGACTAAAATAAATACAGTTTATTACACACAAAACAAAAAGCCTGTACCTTTAAAAATGTACTGATTTAAACTTATTTGATATTTTGCCTCGAATTTATTCCCCTTTTCAAGCAGCTGTAGTAACAGGGGACGGAAAGGATTCCTTTTGAAGTGAATACTGATCATTTCTTATCCAGCATAAACCTGAGGCTGCAGTGGCGGGGGCAGCTTGTCATTCTCTACGTTTTCAGAGTCAATAGCTGCTAAGGCTTGATTTTTTGGTTTAATCTCCAATGGATATTTCTCAACAATATCTTGAACTTCCTTGGTGATCCCATCAGTCCAATCAATGAGGTCTCTCTCAAGTTTCTTGGCTTCACTGACAATTCTTTCCTGTCTCTCATTCAACTGAGATAGGAGATCTAAGTTCTTATACATTTGCTTAACACCAAGGCATACATCAGGTGACCAGTTTTCAGATTCTTGCTTCTTCGGGGACGTCTGGCCAGACATGTAGCGATCAAAATCCTCCTGGCTCAAATTCAAAGACTGAGCATCTAGCTTTTCAATGAAGGCCACTGCACAGCACTAGAAATAGAAGACAGTAAGTGTTAGTGCAGGCTGTATTTTGCAAGATGTAACCTACAGCATGCCGGTCTTTTTCTTTGGGTGTTACTTAAACAACCGGATTGCAAGCTTCATGGTTCACTAGCTCACCACACATTAACCCATCACTCTCCTCAGAAGCCCCTCTGTGTGCCCTGCTAAAAAAAAAACAAAAAACCCCAACAAAAAACCCCCTACGCAGAAGCAAACCAACCTCTTCCTTCCACCCCCCTTCCAGCTCAAAAAAAAACAACAACAGGCAGCAAAAAGCAGTGAGGGGAAACACAACTATGAAAGCAACTTAATTTAAGAAATAGAAAGAGCAAATGACAGCAATACAAGATCCAATCAGGTCATCAGATCTCAGCTGGAGAGGCCAACTATGCATATATGACTGAATGAAGGAGTTTTAGTGCTACTACTGGGTCACTGCATTTTGAAGCTGAACAGTAGTTTAAAGCTTAGGATAGCAGAACAAAAGGATGCATGGATCAATTGCAGGATAGTTCATCGCACTATGACATAAGTTCACACTGCACTATTTAATCCATTTTGGAGAAAGTAAGTATGGAGAGATGCATCTCAAGTAAAAATAATGACCCACTCTTGAAAAGAACATGTATGATTCAAACTAAGCATTAAGTATGGTTTAATAAAAATAATGTTTTCCTTTATAGCTGAACAAATTCCAGCCAAACTCCTAGTTTTGTTCAGCCCAAGGAATCCCACTTCCTCAGACTTGCAGAATATCGTCCCCTTCAAGCACAATGGCTTGATCCTGCAGATCTGTCATGATAAGCACTCACAGACTTGAATGGAAACTCTGCATGTATAATGGTTGCATAATCAAGCCTCGGTAGTTCAAGAGTAGTTTGGCACTCAGGACAGCCTCTCAATATTGTTACATATTGGCACTTTCTCTTTTCTTAATTTTTTAAAGAGGTTCATGTAAATCAAAACAAACTTTTTTTTTTTTGTTACTTTCTTACAAAATAAAAAACTTAAGAATGCAAATGGGCAGAGGATAGGTCAGAATCTAGGTTTTAGAACTAGAAGGAAACCAGAGCACTGTTTGGTTCACCCAACTTTGAAAGGGAAAAGAAAAGCAGAGAAGATATGAAAGGAGGCATTACAGCTTGAGAACAGTAATGCAGCACTTCATAAGAGGAATGACTAGACTTTTTTCCTTCCTGCGATATTAAAAAATCTTCACCTCTCCTGGGACCACCTTAGTCAAACAGGAAATAACTTTTAAATGTACAGCATCACTACTGTTCTTGTGCTTACCAGATTGGTAAAGTAGTAGCCATCTTCTCCTGTCATTAACCTGCTTGGATTACAGAAGCGGGTTATATACTGGATGTTTGACTGCAGACGGGGTGGGTTTCCCTTCAGAACGATGTATATAAGTGTTGGTAAGAAGTCATCAGCAGAAGCTGGCTCATTTTTTGTGATTTTGATAGCATTAAATATATGTTTGCTGCATTTGGTGATGCATGCTAATTTATCACGGGGAACTCGCTTTGAATCCATTTCAATAATATCTGTAAGATAAGAACCTTGAATTAATTAATCCACATATCAGTCTCTCTTTTTAGCAAATCTATGTACAATAGTTCCCTGGTTACCCTAGTTTAGTTTTCAATTTGTACTACACTTGATACCACATCAAAGCTACGTTGCTAATTTCAGAGCACCTCAAAAAACATGAATTTATTCTCACAACAGCAAGGTGGAAAAACATTCTTATTTTACAGATGGCAAACTCCCAGAGCCATACAAGTAGCCTGTTGGAAATTCAAAAACTGAACCCACCTCTGGCAGGGGCCACAGGAAGGCAGATAAGAGACCTCTGTAACTGATATTTGAATGCAAGTAGCACAGAGAGTCAGAGAGCAGGTCTATACTACTGGTGGCTACATTTTTGGCTTTGGTATAGGAAGGTTTCTAAATATGGAGGATAAAAATAGCATTAGCCTGTTTGTGGTTTAAGTCAACCCTAACGCAAGCCATTTTTAACAGATAACTCAACAACAGAAGCTGTGCTCCCTAGAATCTCTTGAGAATATGAACCAAAGGATGTGCCTGATCTTATTGGTTGCCAATGTACACAGTGAAAATATCAGGCAAACATGCTGACAGGCACTCTGCGAGGTCCTGAATCAGCAAGGATGGGACTATTCTCACACTCAGAGAGAAAGCAAAGTAGAGATGACTTCATCCTAACACAGCTTAACTACCTCTTTCTGATTAATGGAAGCATGGGCTTAACAGCACACCCACTTCTTATACTACCAATGAACCAAATGCAAGTTTCAGGAGTAAGATTAATTCATCTGTAAAAAATTAATTTATCTTAATAATAAAGCGTATAATATTCAGGATAGCCGATACTTGTTTAAAGCAGGAAACAAGCTCTATCAAAAAGTAGATAGTTGTACTCAGCGTCTTCAAAGCATTGACTTGTAATAGCTCATTTCTAGTCAAATACCTGTAATTGCTTTCACAACCATATCAGAGACTTCTGGAATGTCCTCGTTGACAGGAACGCATAACATCTGAGGAGTAACCCAGTGTAAAGCCCTACACAGAGAAACAAATTTGTTGAGAATGGACACTACTCACACTTGCTAAGATGACTTGGGACCAGTTGCAACAGATACTGCTAACAACTTTAGTTACGATAACATGTGAGGTGTGTTCTGTTAAGAGGCAATAATCCTGTTATCAAATATATTTGGTCCCACCAGGAAAACAATGTTGTTGCATAGTAATGATAACAGATATAGTTTTCTTGGCAACAAGTATGAGAAGGTTGCACTAGTAGTTTACCCAGTGGAGTTAATACCTTTTAAAGTCTTTTTGATAATGGAAGCAATCCATCACAGTCCCTTTGGTTAATAAGCTTGACGCTCTTGCGTACAGAATACTGCTTTTATTATAGACAGCCCTGATTCATTTTATGACTTCAGATTTCTAGATTATTTCAGAACAGAAACACTTACCTGATTCTCTTTTGCACAACAAGATCCTTCTTCTCATCATCTGTTGTTTCAGGGCAGAACACATATTTATACAGTCGAGTCATGATGTATTTTTCAATCTGATCCATTGCTTTTTCAACTCTTTCAGGGGACACTGAAAAGTAACAAACCCACCCACCAGAACATGGTAATTTAAATGGTTAACTGTTAAAGGAACCACAGGATTGCTTGAAGACTTCACGCTAGTCAGCCACAATCACCAAGTCAGACTAAACTCAAGAAATTCCCTGCATCTGACCACAGCAGCAGCAAAGCTAGGCAAATATTCTTAAGTTCAGTAAAAACTGATGCTCAGAAGCTAATGCTTTAATTTTGCTTAGTAAAAGAAAGGAGAGTGTAGATGTTGCAAGATAAGGACATGTTCAGGTGTACAGCAAAGTGTGAAACTGGCGAGTAAACAGGATTGTCCCTTTAAAGAGAGGCTGAGTATTTTGGTTAAGAAACCTCATGTAGGACCCTGAAGGGATGATGTGCCCCCTTGTTAGTTTTTCTCGTTAAGATATTTAATGTACTTTGCTGTCAACTGTGGACTGCCTGCCTTTGGGGAGGCAAAGCATGTGGACTTGTAACAAGGCTAGGAATGAAGGTATGCCTCCTACAGTTAGCTCAATGGAACTGGGACGAGATGTACATTCTTCCTTATGAATTTTAACTTTGGTTAAACTCAGAGGTATTTTTGTAATATGGACGGAGCTACAGGCATTTTGAACTTTCTACACACTTCCACCTCTGTGCAACTATTTGGAGTCAGAGAAGGTTCACCTTTAAGAGTAATTACATGATGGTGGGTGTTGAACTATATTCTCATGGCATCCTATTTCAAGCATTGAGAATGCTACAGAAATAAATTAGATGTACATGATAAACTCACTATAGGTTAAGGTATAAAACTGTTAGTTCTAGGAGAGTTGCCTTTGCAGGCCCATGTAGGTCTCTGCTCTGCTTATAACTCTGACCATTTACTTTCCCTGTCCGTCTGTGGTATCATAGTTAAGGTGTGCCACTTCCACACATAATGCATAAAAAGTAGTCAGCAACATAAATAATCTACTGGTGGAACACAATAGTTTGGTTTTTTACTGCTTTCTCTATTGTTATGGCTTTTAGAATTGCAGGAGCTGACAGAAACTGAAGTGTAGTACGATTGCTGGGAGGAGCTCTAAATATAGCACTGACTATTAAAAATTAAGTCTCATGAGGGCTCAGATGTTTGGTTTGAGGGATGATGCAAGTAGCCCTCCCTCCAAAATTATACTGTCTCAGCAACAACACAAGAAAAAGAAATGCTTGCTACCTTTCCAACGGGTCTGTAATTTCTCTGCTACATTTTGATAGAAGTCTTGGGCACATTCAGATTGTTCCTCAATACTTAATTCCTACAAAAGAAGACTGACCATAAGTGAAAGGCAACAGTATCACACCAGTTGTAAAGGGAATGTAAGTCACCTGCTTATCCTTTCACAGAAAAGATCTAACACCAGCAACAGAACACAAATTCATTATAAGCAACACCACTGCGTATGCCACTTTGTCTCTAATATCAAAGACTAATTTGAACCAAGAAAGCAAGATAAACATTGTCTCGGCATTTCAATCAGAAGACAAGTTTGTATTTATACTGCAGAAAACTATGAAAAAAATTTAACGAGTAAAAAGATGGAACTTGTGCTCAGAGTGTGGGTTGTATGACCTAAAGAAAGTCACTTGATCTTGCTGCACTTTAATTTTCTCATTTCTAAAACAGAAACAGTACTCAGCAACCCACCAGAGGAGCTGCAACACTTAACTATGTTAATATTTTTAATAATTTGAAATGGAGACATAACAGAAAATGCAGTGGCAGTAACTTTGGAATACTAAAGAAAACCAGACACAAAAAAAATTAATTCTTAAAACTGGATCACAGTTCAACAAAGCATTTAAATACATTTAACTTTAATAGAGATGAAGGACACATTTAAAAGCCAACGGGAATTAGGAACACACTTAAGTTCTGCACGTGCCAAGAGCAAACTGCTTTAATGAGATAATCAGGCATACCTGAAGAGGTGACTAAACATTTAAGCATGCTAGTCACAATGAAACAGACCTTCCTCAATTTTGGAGCCCAAATGGGGCATTACAAATAGTACAGGAAAGCTAAGGCATCAGTGTCATGATCTGGCAGCATTTAAAATAGCAAGATCATTACAGCTTTCATACAAAATAAAGCCCACTATAAAAATCTTATTTTTCTAAAACTGACTTGTGAGAAAGAGACAGGAAAGCATAATAGAAATAGTGAAGATTTTAAACATCATTTGCCATTTCCACTGCTGTAGCTCAGTAGTGCTCCACCCCTGGCCCACAGGATGATATCATCCAGTCCACAAGACACCTTGCAGGCCCGAGAATTTGAAGGTGGGGAAGTGACAGCAGCCTACTGCTGTTCCCCTACTGTCAAGTTTTTCCAGACCTGGAAGGAGACTCACGGCCTGGATACTGTGGTCTCGAGTGCTAGGCTGAGTGCGCAGGGCAGCAGGGAGCCCAGATGGGCAGCACAAGGCCTGATCTGACCCAGATAGGCCCTATGCCACTTGGCTAGCCCATGCAGCCTGAAGATCAAGCCCCACTCCTTTTGCTAAACAGAAGAAAACAAAAATAGCATGAAGTACTGAATGTTTTATCACTTCAGCTGTAGATGGCGCTACTGCCATGACATTTCCCTGAAAACAGACAGTTTTTGGAGTAGAGCAGTAAAACAGTCAGCCCTCCTCCCCATCTTATTCTACCCATAAATAAAAAACAAAAAGTAAAAAAAACTGAATACAAATAACAATCTGGATTTGAGTATGCCTCACTACATCAACAACAGTTAGGCACCCTGTATCCATCCACAGGAAGTTTTTTTCCTGGAATTGACAAAATTCACATTTTGACTGTTTGTAGTCAAATGAATATGGCTTCCTGAAACATTTGAACTTACAAAATTATTTCCCCTCTTTATTCTTTTCTCATAGACATGAGCTTTATATTAGTTTTCAGAACTGCTTTCTTACACTTAGACAAAGAACATCTATGTTAAATAAGTACTCTGAAACCTACTTTACACCATGTGGTTTATGCACAATTAATTCAGAACAATCAGAAGATATACGACTACACAAACATAAAGAACTTCTTTTTATGATAACCCAGGCAACATGGAGAATGAAAAACAAGGCTGAATAAGATTATAACTTCATCCTTCTCCGCCTCTACCATTAGAAGGTATGTAGAAGCAACAATTGTGTAAAAAAATGCAGTATGTTTTTGCAATAACCTGTAATTACACACAAGTCTTAAAAGTATACATGTTCATAACTGAAGAAATTAGACTGGCACCACTGATGGACACTTTTGGGTTCCAAGTCACTTGTTTTAACTGTCATTTATACAACGTACACAACACACCTACCCTTTTGTGATGCATTGCTTCCAGAAACATTTTGCACTGCTTGTAAATATCTTGACCAGGTTTATGATAGGTCTTGAGAAACTCTATGAACTCTTTGGACACTCGATCTGTCTCAATGCTGGCTTGCCTGTTTATGGAAGGGCTAGGAGCCTTAGCTTCCTGAATCTCTGCTGGGAAAATTTAAAAACAACAGGTTAAACTGGCTGGTCAGAGCATCATAACACAACAATTACAGCATGACAGAAGCCCAATTTGAATTATTATTACAGTTTATAAAGATAAATATTCCACTTTTTTGAATGGGATTAACAGTGAGATGCTGAACATCATTAAGCACAACCATAAAAAGTGACTATTCAACTGGGAAATGACAAATATGCACAGCCAGATTCGCATTTACATGAGCAGCACATCTGCACTCTCAAAATGCTATAAGGAGCCCTAAAGTGCATGTAAGTTGTATTTATACGTTCACTTAAAGGCCTCTTTTTGCCAGAGCAGTATAAAGAACCGAAGTGTAGATGAGATTTTGGCCTTGGGTTCCAATCAGAGTAGAAACACCTTATCTGTGTTCAGAAACATGTTTGCAGCCCAACAGAGGGCAGGAACACTCAGTATTTTTTTTGGTTTAAACACAGGACAAGTTCACAAAGCTATATATGTATATATTAACATAAGCATGTTTTGTCTTCTGGGAAATATGTACTTTATACAAGATACATATACAAACTTGATATGATCTTTCCCACCCAAGTTCACACCCACCTCTCAGTTTGCCAGCCAACACTGTTGAAAATGAAGGATTGAATGTAAGATGATTCAAATGAACATGATGAAAAGCAAGAAGCGAAGAGACAGAAAAACATGAAAACATTCTTAATCAGCATGATATAAGCAGATCTACAACCCAAACAAACACATTTGTAAACATGCAGAACAAAGAACACATTATTTAAATAGCCATACATGCAGGACTTCAAAATCAGAGAAGAAGAATCTTTCAAAGAAATAGATATATTTATACAGTTTGATTTACTATTCAATGCAACTATCTTAGACGTTTAAGATATTACAAGAAATTCATTTATAGTGTGCAGCTTCAGGAATTTTAACAAGGTTGAACACCAGGCATGAATTAGCCAAACTGAAATTCTTCAGGTCTACTCCTATCAATACAATCTTCTATAGATGGAAATTTAGTTAGGCACCATTAGTATTCATGCAGTAATGTCAACTTTTACTCTCTACTGTCCATATGAATCAAGTATTTAAAAGATTTGTTGTGATCAATATCAAAAAGGTAAAACCATTCATTTTCACCTATGCAAGATTTTTTTAAAGACTTTTAAAACCTTCATACTAGAAAGTTCAAAGCAGAAGATCAATGTCTATATAATGATCAAGCCTACTGTTCTATGGTCTAGTAGATAAATACGTTTGACAGTACACAAATAGTTAGTATAGAACATGCATCTTAAACAGGATGCTCATTAATTTTGAAAGTGTATTTGCTGTACATTATACACATTTATTATTTTAATATTGTTAGCATAGAATGTTAGCCACTGGTTTTCTTCAATATTCAAAACATATTAATCCAAAGTCTATCATCCATCAATTCTTATAAAATTTTACTGAATATCCATAAAAATGCCTCATCCTGCTGCTTTTAAGAAACACAAGTTTTTTTCCCCCTTTTGAATCCATTTGTAACTATTAAAAACTTGACTCAAATGTCAATGGCCTATCTCTGTATAAAGGCACAGTGTGGGGTTAAAAAAAAAAATGGAGTGAGAGAGCAAGCCAATGAAAGCTCTCATTCTTCACAAAAAGGTTACTCATTCTTAAAGTAGCAATACACCATGAGAAAACATAATAAAACATTATCACTTAAGGAATTTTGCTAATCTCAGTACCAAGATCTTTCAGACAGCTTACTGCAGATTGTTCATTGCATAGCATATTTTAGAAAACAGCATCAATAGCAAACTTTAGTAAACTTGGCTAATACTTACTGAGTTGCAACGAAGCATACCTACCTACTTAGAACAGTTAGTTACAGAAAAGGAAAAGCCCACTTGCACAGGTTAGGAAGAGCCTAGTCAAAAAGATATGCCAGCACAATACAGAAGGCGGCCAAGAGTTGAGGAAAGAATGGACAGTTTTTAAGGAGCATAATCATCATTTGTAATTAAATCTCCTTTTCTAATCATTTCTACTCAGGGTAATAGGTGCCACAGCAGAACATTAGCATATCAACTACTTCACACTATGGTTGTGCCATTACTTGGACTGAAGTCAGAGGTAAAAATATAAAAAGTGTTTTTTTTATATTATGCAAAAACATGTTTGTGACGGATAAGCTGCAAAATGAAGACACTACGTCTTAAGAATTTCTTTAGAGACCAGAACATATCAGATTGCCAAATACCATGGTACAGAAAAGCTTTAGAACAAGAGAGATTAAAATTATCTTTTTTTTTCTTGCTGTCCTTCAGAGTAGATATGGCAAGATATACATTCTGTCTTCAAGGCAGAGTGTTACGTAGACCAGGAAGAACAAAAGATTTGAAGATATGTTCTAGTTCTAGTTATTAGAAAAAATATATATACAAACTGAAGCTACATTTCTAACACAGTGTTAAATTTCAAAGATTCTGCTCTGAATCAAGGCAGAGCTGGAACCATTTTTTCCAAGACAAAAAAACCAAAAAGATAAAAAAAATAAAACAGGGGGGAAAAAAAAAGGGGGGGGGGGGGGGCTTTTATCACTCTATTCCTGAAGGACTGTGTGAAGATGGAAGTCAAAAGAACTTAAGTTTTTTTTCTCTCTCTAAATGTAACATATTGGCCTGAAGAAAGGTGCTTGTGCCTGAAAGCTTGCAATTAAAGACTTTTTTTGCAAAAATCTAGTTGGTCTAATAAAAGATATCACCTCTACCACAAGTTCCAATACATACTGGTTTCAAATTCACACACCGATTTGTTTTTCTGGTCACTCTAGTATTCAGTGGGATAAGTTCCAGTTGGCACAACCCTAGTTTAGATTTTTAAAAGCCCAGCTAAACAAGCTTACTAAAAAGGCAGACAGCTTGCTCGCACTGTGCTGCATTACCTTCAGTAGGGGAAGCCAGCTCCCAGGAGGGAGTAAATATCTCCTTCAAGTCCCTGAGAATGTTATCAGCATTGCGCTCCCTCCCAAGCTGTCCTTGCTTAAGGTTTTTCTCTTGAGCCACTGGAATAAATGCAAAAGCAAGCAAGACACCAAGAGCAAGAGTGTCAAGTGACAAGGCGAAGGGTACAAAAAAATTAAAACAAAACAAACAAAAAACCACACATGGAAAACAAAGAATGAGTGCTGCTGTTCTAGATCAAGGGCAAGGAATTAAGACATTCAGTGACTTAATGCTTTTTTGTTTAGCCAGCTGGCATTCATGCACTGAGAAGCACATGCTCCAAAGTGAAAGCAAAGTATATTTTGTTTCTTTTCAAGGAAATATGCAGTGTCACCAAAGCCAAGGCCCAGCAATGTCACCTTTCTGTAGCAAGAAAACACACGGGTGATTGAAGCTAAGCTTTCTGGAGTTCCTCCTTCAGATCCAAACTTTCACATAACAATTCAGTGCCCAAGCCAAAGCGCACAAAACATGCAAGCTATTGCCATGCAAGGCACCAATGCCATTTTTTCCTCCTTTTCAAGCAGGCTCTACATCTGAACAAACATGAAACTCCTCCAGATGCTGCTTTTGTGTTTTTAAAGATGCTGTATTACACATGGTTTGTTACAATAATTTTTTTTTTCTTTAAAAGACATTGCTGACATACTCCTATTTTCTTGACAAAATCATTTGAAGTTTTTAGAATTATGAGGTGTCATTTGCTGCTTCATCACAGCATTTGCACATATAGACATCAGTGCATCTTAGGATCCTATTTTCATTTGTAGCACTCCAATCCTTCCAATCCTATTTTCATTTGTAGTGCTCCCCTGCAGTTCCTAAACTACTGCATCAAAGTACCTACAGCTGATCACTGATCCCGGTCAGAAACTGTCAACAGAGACAAAGTCCTTCAACCCAACCGCTGCTATCACAACAGTCTTGGAAAAGTCGAACCATCATTCTTTTCCCTGATGTTCAAGTATAAATACCACACTGGCCTTTTGAGCACATCATTTAGGTTGACGTTATTTTTTGTTTTGACACTAATAATCCATAACAAGGAATACATTGTACAGGATGGTTACAAAGGAAAAAAGATAAAGGTGATTACCCTTCTTGGCTCCTGTCCTGGAAGAAGCACTAAAGAACTTCTTCACTGTAGTCACCTTACGTGTCTTTTCATTGGTTTTCTTTTCCTCAAACTTGGAAAAGGTGAGAGACTGTGCCCCTTGTGTGCTATGACTGCTGGCAAAGGCTTCTTCCTCTTCACGCTGAAGCCTAGAATTAAAGGAAGTTAGGTTCTTTTTTCCTGGTTAGCTTCAAGGTTTAAGTTAATTTAGCCACTATCCTTCCTATCAACAGGGTCCCTACAGAGTCTTCCAATTTTTTTCTATACCACTTATATCTGCTTCTACCAAATGTCTGCTCTCCTGCTTATCACAGTACAAGCATCGGTGCAACTGTCTCCTACCTGACCGTACCATCTTTCACAAAATCTTTGCCACAGTCATCTTCCTCTCCTGTAAACTTTGCCATGAATGTCTTCATTTACTGCTTTACCACATTAATTCCTCACTAACGAGATACCATATAATCTTACCCTCCTTTATGCTTTCACATCTGCTTATATGCTTACTATCTCACTATTCGCTTCATTGCCTGCTTCCGTTCAGAGTTTCACAGCTTCTGTCAAAGTTATGCTTTGTACTGTCACCATCTTCATCTACCTTACGATGTCTTTCTTCCTGAAAAAGTTTCTTAATTTTCAAGTAATCCTTCCTTTGTTTTAGTTGCCTGCAACCCCTACACCCTCCTCCTGTTACACTTACCTTATTTAAGGTCAAGCCAGGACTTTGCTTTGAATAAGTGACACAGCACACAAATATACTTCCCTAAGAGCATATTGGGAGTCACAAGCAGCCTTACAATTTCCTTCTAGGCCTGGTAAAGCCCATTTCTTAAAGCTAGACTGGCTGGTGTTTTAGTTGGATTTAAATTTATCTTTCTAACCTACATAAATTGCAAGGAAGAGGGACGCATACTAACTCTTCAGAGGACACCTTTCTTCCTGTGCAGACTTCAACATTATGCATAGTCCATGCAGAACAACAAAGAGGTTGGCTTACTTTTCCTTAAACTCCAAGCGACTGCTGAGGCTGGGCTGCAGCTTGTCCCTGTAGTTATAATCTCTGCAGCAGGAACTGTATTTTCCTTACACTCTAAAGCAGGGGTCAGTAACCCACAGAACATGTGCCAGAGCATGAGCAGGGCACATGAGACCATTTTGCTCAGCATGCCACAGCCAAGCCCTGGCTGCTCAAAGCACGTGGCTAGGAGGCTACAAGGCCTGCTACAAGCAGCCTAGGCTTTGCAGCTGGCAGCACCTGCCCAGCCTCTCCCCTCCCCCCACTTAGCAACTGCACCAGGTGGATGCCACCACCAGAGCTAGTGTCAGTGGTCTGGAGCCCAGTACAGCTGTGTGCAGCCTGCCAGCTTCCTGCCACAACTGTGCAGAGCAAAGGCCAGCTGTGGCAGGCAACTGAAAGGCTGAAAACAAGTGCACTGGGCTCCAGAGACCTGACACTGGCTCTGTGCAAGTGGCAACTGCACACATCTCAAGGTGCAGGGCAAGTAAGGGACCAGGACAGCGCAACTATGGCCTCTGCCCCTCCATCCGCCTGGGGGTGCATGTGTAGCTGCTGCCAATTGATCAGGCCCCTTGAAGCTTCCGTGCAGTCTGCCCCTATCACATTAAGTCTAGGTGTGGGTTAGGGTTCAGGTGTTTTTGGCACTCCGGCTCTAAAGTCCTGTGCATTTACTGCACTAAACCACTGAAGGTTGTCCCTTCCCGCTGAGCAGTGCCTTCTTGGAAAGGATTCCCGCATCGGTGGTGCTTGGACACTGCTCTAAAATGAATATTACATTTCCTACCTGCCCCTTTCAGCAGTTGATTCTTTTTATCTATGCCAAGCACCATGAAAAAAGAGCTAATTACAGTGCCCCTTTGCACGGCACAGTAGAAGATCTGCAGGATGTGGCAAATTCCAGAGCAGGTGTCATGATACCCACCTTTGAAAGAATCCTGTCTTAATGACAGGTAGCAAATATGAAATGCCTCTCAACTATGCAGTAAAGAAAACACGTTTTCTTTTTAAAACTTTTTTTTTAATTGAACACGAAATCTTTGGGATCAGGGAATTAGCAAACAAGATGGGTATTTTCATCAACTAGAAAAGTAAATACCTAAAGCTGAAACAGGATGTTAACTCCTGGTAAAACCCAAGAACATTGATGGTCATATGTTCTACATTAGATAAAATGTGATCGTCAGTGACTGACAACATCTGCCTCTTGCCTTGAATATAGGCAGGACAAAAAAAAAAAAAAATTAAACAATAAAGTATAATTATAATTTAATTGGTCTCAGGGGAAAAAAAAGAAAGGGAAAAAAAAGAATTTTATTTGAACTAAAAACCGTCCTTTCCAGCCTGCCAAACTGAATAGCTCATGAACAAGAGATTTTTTGTTTAGATGAGGCACTTAACAAGTATCTACTGTTCTTTAGCTCCTCCTAGTCTCCACATTGCAATGCCCTTCTAAGTTATGCCAAAAAAAGGTTACAAACAATGCCTGCCTAGACATAAGAAATCTGTTTTCCTTTTTTTCTCTCCTCCAGCAACCATCTTACTGAAGATGACCAGAGCAAGAAGGAGTCAAATTGGAACACAGGAACATCTGAGAAAGCCATCCTACTTCACACGGGAAAGAAACTAAGGGGGTCTTTACCGCTCCGCCAGCTCCCAGTCTTCTTGAATCTGTTTCTGCCGGGCCTTATGATATTCCTCTCTCCAACACTTGGAGCAGAAGCCCTGCCAGGCCGGGTTCCCATAGTAACCACATCCTTTCTTGCATAGTAGCTCTGACTGATCAACATGAATTCCTCTGCGCTCAGATTTTAGGCTCATTTTCTTCCTGTTGAAAGAGAAAAGGGTTAGAGAGAGGAAAACTTGCTAGCAGACTGCTAAAGAAAATCCCTGCCTATGTTACAATAAAGTGTAAATATTTTAAAAAATGAATTTGTTCCATTATACACAAGCTACCCTACGTTTTAATCAGAAGGGAAACGGCTTCTTCCCCTTTGAGAACACCCACAACTACTTGGGCTTCTCACCAGGCAGTAGCAAAACACGACAGGATTTACACAATTTGCGCAGCTTTGGTTAACTTAAAGGGCAGTATGCAAGACAGCTATTTAAGAGCAGGCCTGATTTTTCACTCTTCCCCTTGTATAAATGCATCAGCCTGCAGGGTAAAATGCTACTAAAGAAGAATGTTCCATTTCCACGAAGGAATAACTGCCTGAAAGTGATTGCACAAGGTGGTAGAGGATCAAACAAACTATCTTTATTACATTATTACTTTTGAAATCAGAGACAAGCACAGTCTAAATCCAAAGCTAGGCTGAAGAGTCAAACCAGGAAGTCATTATCTCAGAGAGCAAATATTCTCTGCTGTATATTAGTACATAGTCATGTTAACACTTGTACCTCCCTAATTGCTTTTATGCTTGAAGACAGCTACTTTATAGAGATACAATCTTTCTATAGACATGGTGGCAGAGAGCTGCACCTTCAGCCAAATGTCACTGACCTCAGCAAGCCTCAATTCTGAGGCTACCTTTAACAAGAAAAATTCAAGCATATTTAATGACAAAACTCTGGGTTGTTTTGGGTTTTTGTTTTTAAAGGATTTAGGCTGTCTCAAACCTGCAGACTGGAAACAATAGTGCCAATTTACTTGGTCTGGTGGGATACCTGCTTGTCCTTGTTTTTCACAATGATGGAGCAGCTAGCTAACTTCCCAACAGCTGCCAGCAGTTCTCCAATCTGAATTACTTACTCTAATTTAAATTGCTTGGTACAAGTCCAGTGCAGAATTGCTTATGACATTAAATCTAAGCAACTATGTACTAAAGATTGCTGCCTATGGCAAAACAACCATTGTGGTTTGAACCAATAGGCCTACCACCCACACAGATTGCAACCAAAAAGTCAGAACCTTTTGTCAAACCCTAGTCAAACTACTGCAGGAAACTCTGGCCTACAGTCTGTTAACTAAACTGATCCACCTTTGATGTCAGAAAACCCATTACTGTTTCTGCCCCCCCATTACTCCTACTGAGAAGCAGTTTCAGAACCCCACTCTTTTGATGTGCAGAAATCTTCTAATTTCCATCTTCAAATTTATTCACAGCCAGCTATGCCCATTTGTTCTTCTCTCTTTAGTTTAAATAGCTCTTCTAGTCCCAGTATGTGTGGCTACCAAACAAACACTCAAGAGCAGCAGCTCACACTCAATACTGAGCAAACTATATAAGCACATAACTAACAAGCATTCACACAAAACATCTTCAATGACCTTCAAATCACTAGTTATTTAACAGCACCATTCAATACGTATTTTCCCCTGTATTACCATGTTACCAGTGACAAACACATAAAAGCAAATGCCATCACTTCACAAAGTCTGATGGCAAGGAAGATGACAGGCATTTTGACTCAGGCTAAATTATTTCCCTGATGGCTAAGGAAATATATTTTAAAAGTTACACAGAATGAAAGGTATCCATGTTGTAGCTGTATTGGTTTAGAGACAAAAGAAATCAGAACTCGTGGCAGAGGTGATACCTTTTCTTAGACCAACTAGATTGTTACAGTCTTTTCTCCTATGCCTGAAGAAGTGTGTTTGTGCCCGAAAGCTTGCAATTAAAGAAATGTTTTTACCAAAATCTAATTGGTGTAAGAAAAGATATCACCTCTACCATGAGTTCTGACACAATGAAAGCAACGTACTCTAAACAAGAGTCAGTTTAGGGGTCTAGTCTTAAAAATGTTCATGTTTGGACTCCCTTCCTCATTTTGTTTTGGTTTTGGGAAAGCAACAAATTACCGCAACAAATTAGCACCATCCAGCTGAGACTCCTGGCACTTAACAGGCAACCATTTAGCTAATGAGTTTGAAGAGAGTAGAAAAAGCTATTTCATACTTAAACAAAAATAACTGCATTTACTCAACCTGGACCTTACATTACAGACATGGGCACGCTATCAAGCTGATTGAGTAACACAAGAATAAAAGTGAAACATGAAGACAGTCTTCTTTCTCTTCCCTCTTAACTCTACAAATAAACTTACGTTAATGCTGCACAGAGGAACTAACCGAAGTCAACAAAATGGGGGTAATGAAAGCCTGGAATAATTCTGCAAATTCTCTTCAATTACCAAAGCCACTTCCTAAAAATGTAGCAATTAACTAAAGTTTCATACTAAAGTCTGGAACAGGACAGCTGCCTTTTAGACTGTTCCACTGAAGAGGCTTCTCTTAACCAAGCGTGGTTTTTCAAACTGCACGAGCAATAATTTTATCTGCACTGTTTTCATTTGACATTTGACTGCTTCCCACAAAGGCTCCTTGTTAAAAGAAAGAATCAGCTTTCAAGAAAAGCTGTCACCTTTGTTAGCTACTAGAATCTTTCAGGCAAGATTTTATGCAGAACATTTTTATAACAGGAGTTTTAAATCAGTTCTCCTTGACCATTCCAAGCTGCCAACTCACATTAGACCCCAAACATATCATAGTATAAGACAAGAAAATTTGGGAATGATTGCCCATAACTAGAAGCAGAAACTTAAGTTTCTTCTGCTAACAAGGGGAAGCAATGCTCGAGACTCCAATGAAGCAATCTAGGACAATGAGAGAAGCAGAACAAAGACCCACCCTATTACAAACCCCCATCATTGCTATTGACTTCAGAAAGCTTCTACCTCTATATCCAAGTTGCTACTACAGTGGTTCAAAGCCTCTCACAATTTTCTGAAACTCAAAAGTTCACCAATTCAGATAAACCTGTCCTTCTGTGTATACTGAACTTTTACCATACACTGCAAACACTTTTTACCACATCAGAACCAAAATCTTAACAATCTGGATTTAAAACTAGCAAGTTGAGTCTCTAGTTGAGAAAGTCTTATGTAGGAAAAAAGGCTGGAAAGTCAGACCTGTGTTCTCCCCTCTCTGGAGAAACATAAAGGGGTAATATCCAGTGCCAAGTCACTGAAATACTAAACTGTTCTCTTTTCTCCCTTCCTTTAAACATCTCAAACTACAGTTAGTTTTTTGGATCCAGGAACTAAAGAGGTCACCCTGAATCAATATGAACATATTGTCTGCCACACTTCAAGATAAGACAGATTTTTCTTACTTTGCCTACATTTTTTATTCTTCCCCCGCCCCCAACAATCTCATTTATAATGAAAATTATCTGTAGCCAAGTCAGTTTTTCTGCATATCCGCCTTTATGTGAAGTTAGTTTTCCATCTCAAGAAATCAACTATTCATTTAATAAAATAAAGAGCACAACTGAACTGCTGCATTATACAAATCTACTACCATTCCTAGGAAAAGATTATTACTGGGGCTGGGTGCCTGAAGGTCAAAGAGATCACAGTGGGGGGGGTTTTTGTTTTGGTTTGGTTTTTTTTAAAGCTACCATTTTGAGTTCTAGGATTATTCCTCTACTACGTTGGCACAACTGGGCCCTTTACTTGTATTTGGATGAACATAATGAACAAAAGCAATGGCTGCCTGAAGCTCATTTTAGATGGTGACTCAGTGCAATGAAAAAAAGCAATTCAACTTGCATGGACTTTGGAGATGCAAACAGTGTTCTGGGCAGCTTCCCTGCTGCCTGAGCAATGAGATATCAAAGGGAAACAAGAAAGATTTCTCCTTGTCTTCAGGTAATGGAAGCACTCAGGTCAAAACGTAATCATGAAGCAGCAGAGGGCCATGAAGAAGAATGAAGTGGTGCAAGTCGCAATGGCACACTCCATTGATGCTAGCCAGCCATCCTACATCAGGTACTCAGTGCTCTTCATGCACACTCCTCTAGTAGTCAGGAACCTGAGAAGCACTGCATCTCTGTTGCAAAGGTGAAAACATCTCTGGTACATTTCCACTAGGTCTGCTCTAAACATACAGCAGCAGCAGAAGTGCTGTGAAGGCAGAAACTCCACCCTCCTATGCCCTCCTTGCAAATGTCATAATAAAGAGCTTCCCTTCAAGCTGCTGGACTGTCCTGGCCTCCCCAGGGAACCCAGATCAGTTATAACAAGGCACACCATCCTGAGCTACATTTTCAGAATCATCAAGGAAATGGAGTTTTTACGTTTTTAAAAACCTGATTTTTAATTTAATCATTTATTTTTCCCCTTATACCTTGCTCAGAGCTGATCTTACAACTTTCTTTTTACATCAAGGCCCTCTCTGTGATGCAGCCAGCCTTCAAGCTCTCCTTCAAGCCTTCATATACATTGCAAGAGAGTCAAAACAAATATACCAGATCACCATAGGCATAAGTATGGTTTACCCAGGAGCATCTGAATGAACAGTAACAGTGCTAGGCATCATAGCTTACTTTCGCTATTCCAGGTTTGGGATTGGAAAAGAAAGAGACCAAGTATTTACTGCCTTGAGTACTCAGATGAGCACAGTGAGAAAAACTACGTGTTAGAGACAGCTACATCAGTGTGCACTGTTCCAGTTACAAGCCATAGCCACTTGCATTTATTTGTACAATACCCGAAGTGCTGCAAATGCATGTGGGTTGTTCAACAGGTATAATCGGGCAGCTACACTGCCAAAAATCTCTAAAGATGGAAGAGCCCAGTTGTGCAGCTTTTCTGAGTTCAGATAGTTACACATATAACAAAATGTCCAAATAAGTGTATCATAACTTTGTGGTGTAACTGGGAACTGGCTTTGTACTTCATATAGTGCCTTTTTTCCTTTTCTTTTCTTGAGTTCAAGGAAAAAAGGGAGCAATGATGATACATGCCAGTACACAAAGACAATGAAACATCAATACACAAAGGAAGATGAAATAAACAAGGTAGAAAAGACATACTTACTTACTGTAAATTTTCTCCCTCCTCCCCCTGCCACAACATTTGTTTAGTGAGACTATAGGGCAACTATTTATAAACTTCAGACTAAACACAACATCACTAAATAACACGCTTGCTACTTTGGTACAAGTCGAAATCTCCATAGCATTACTCTTTCCTGCCACCCAAAAGCTCTTTCACTTTGAACTTTACTTATGTGTGAGAATATTGCGTGTAGCAAACCACTGTGCTTTCATCAAAAAGAGCCAATCAATACTCAATAGGCACATTCAGTTGATACAGAAGTTTGAGCAATTAAAAAAAAACAACAAACCCTCAGTAGCACCTCTGCCTGACGGTACCTCTTGATATACGAGTGTCAGTTGTAACTGGCATATAGTCAAAATCTGAGCTGCGTGTGAATACAGGGCTTCAATTACTGCAGCTTTGATGGCACTAAAGAAACCACGCATATCATGGATGTCAGCAAGATGGAGAATCTCCTTAGCCTTGTCTTCCCCCCATTTGTTCTTCATATCATGGGTCCTCCTTTGAATGTCCAACAAGCCAAAGCAAAGGTCCAATTTCTTTTACTCGGCTTGCGCTTGCAGTCAATCGACTCTTGGATCTCCTGGTCGTTCTCATCAAGCCAGTCTTATGTTTTCTGGAAGACAATTCAAACGTCTCTTCACAGGCACTGATGATAGTAGCCTTGAGGGCACCCCACAAGCTCCTGACATTTTCCCATCGTTGCTTATTGGAATTCAACAGTTTCTCATTCAGGCACCGGAGGAGGGTGTTGCTTGCTTGGGTCTTCGAGTCCTTCAACACTGATCTTCCATAGGCATTTCTTCTGCTGCAGCTGTTGTTTAGGAGCCAGTCTGAATGACATAACCAAGCAGATGAGTCAGTGATCACTCCAGCAATTGTCAGCTCCCGATGTGGACATGTTTGCAATCCTAGGCATCGACATTGATATAATCAATCAGGTGCTAATGCTTAGATCATGAGTGATGTCATGAGGTCCTGTGCCTGTTTTTCTGGTGGAACAGGGTGTGGGTGATGGTGAGTCCACATTCTACACATTTGGTCAAGAGGACAATGGCACCAGAGTTGACCTTTCCTACTCCTTTCTTGCCAATGGTTTTGTTCCAGAGGTTAGAGTTCCTTCCATCTCTAGCATTGAAATTACCAAGAAGAATAAGTCTGTTTCCCTCCACAATGTCAGAAAGGACTTGGTCAAAGTGGGCATAGAATTCCTCCTTGGTTTCATCGGCAGCATCAAGAGTCAGGGCATACATGCTGATGATGGTGGCATATGTCTGCATAGGAATGCAGCAGAGCCAACAGTGGTATCAAAGTTACACAGATTGAAACAAAAGGTTTCCTATTTTTAGATGCATACGGAATGCAAACATAAGAGGTTAGCAGAAGAGAAACCATGTTCTTGGCATTCCACTAAGCACACTAAGTGTACCTTAGTCTTTAATACTGGCAACTCCAAACAGCAAAAAAACACCATGATGCCTAGCACATTTGTCTATGAACTCCTGAATCCCTCTTCCAGTCTCTCTGTCTCTTCAGAAAGAAGCAGAGTTTTAAAAGTATTCTCTTGGCTTCTATCATGTTCCTTAGAGACAATCCATGCAGATTCCATTAAGCAGCTCTGATCAAATCCTACATTTCCATGGTCTAAATCCCCACAACGCTATTAACCCCTTACTACCATGTTAATCCTTCCATTAGAAATAATCAGAAAACTTATTCTGAAACAATTCTGAATGCCTGAAGCAAAAACATTTAAACCAATTCATTATCATGGTTCTGGCATTTTAACATTTTAAAACTCACACCAGGAAGAGAAACCAAGGAAGACTGCATACACATATGATAAATAATCAGCTGTTTCTTCACATACTTACTAGTGGCAGAATGGCAGATTAGACTCGCATAACATGAGAAGGGTTTCAGGTGGGACCTCCACTAGTTCAAAATGTACTTTCAACACTTTAAAACCATACATGTAACTATAAAACAGATCACATTGCTTTTTCTATAAAGCTGCATCTTAAAACAAAAAGCCTACCAATCCCACACAGGTCACTCACAATTTGTAGAGTAGAAATAGTGCTAGTTTAGAAGAGTCTTCACTACCCTTTGTTAAGAAATTGTCAAATCCCACCTAAACCAGATGTCTAGACTAGATAACACAACAGTAAGCACCAGCAGTCACTCTGTGCTAACAGTCATAGGTTGTGTCCAGATAAGCACGGACATTTGGTTCCCTGGGGAAAATCAGCAGCAGGACACTTTGTGCCTCTGCTAGTTGTCCCTGGGGAACACCTGTGCCATGAGCCCTCTGATGCGCAGCAGGTTACCTCACATGGGGTAGGGGAGGCTGGGGCCAGTAACTGCACTGGGCCCAGCAGCCTTACCTGGGATCCTGGGGGCCGGGCAAGCTGCAGCCGCAGTGCTTCTGCGGTTTGGAGCATGGCTCCAGCTGGCCAGGATCTGGTTTTGGGCAGCATGCGCTGCCTCCACGTGAGCCACCTCCATGTGTGTGACCCTGCTTTTTTTCTGTGTAGGTTTTTTTTGACTCCTGGATCTCCAGGGGTCAAAACCCTGCCCCTGCACTGCAAGGTAGTAGTACATGCAATGCCTGAATGTGCGGTATGTGGCACCAGAGACGAGTGTGCGGCACCACATATCACCTGGACATGGCCATACGGCCAGCAATGTGGAGCTGAACTAATGCTAAAGTGATGGTGGACAATTTTCACAAATTAATCATTGCATACAAAGGAAAAATGGTATACCTCCAGATACACCAAGATGCAAGAGAACCAAAATTGCCAAAATGAAGAAAGATAATCTCAGCAACTACTCCCATGGGAAAGAGCAATGTCATTATTTCACAGCGTCTCCAAGTAGCCAAAAGATCCTCCAGTAATTGTCTGTAACTGAAACACTACAAGCTGGCATCTGAGATGGAATTAGCTAGTCAGACATTGTACTATTTTACTACTGAATGAAAATATTCATTCAGAAAAGCAAGTCAAGAAACTGCATGGCATATGAGTGAGTCATGTAAGTGCTCAAGCACTCATAATTCACACACAAACCTAACACTAAGTGTTCAATCATGTAATTAGTATGAACTTGGGAAAAAACCTAGGAGTTAAGTTCTTTCATAAGGCAAGGAGGGGCTAGATGACTTGGATCAAATCATACACAGAAAATATGAAACCACCAACCTAGTAATACAACTTCCTTTTTTGTCCTACCCCAGCACAATATTAACCCCTAATATAAGTTTTAATGAGAGTGGTTGATTAAGTAATTAGATAAACAGCAACAATGTTTATTTCCTAATATACTATTACTCATCATCAAATGCATGTTAATCAGGAAGACAAATATTGAGCGAGAGAACTATTTTATCTTTCATTCAAAATCCATACTTTTGCTCCAACTACTGTTTTAAAATAATCCCAGATCAGTATGCAATCCTTTCAATAATGTGGAAATGCAACGGCAACATATGATTTAGCAATACTTGACACAGGACGTTATATCCCCTCATAATATTTTTAGTCTACTTCTAATGTACTGGCTGGCTATCAGGCCTCACAATTCCTAGTAAACCTAATTCACTATTTATTCCAGTTCTAAAGAAAGATTTTGAAGTTACACTTAAAGCACTACCCACTTTCCAGTACAGATGCTGCAAATTTGAACTACAATTTAAATTTGTCCACGTCAAGGTCTCAGATACCATATGTAGTGCTGAATACTAATTTCCATCATGAGGATCAAAAATAAAGTTAATGGATTAACTGACTATTTCAAGGCATCTTTACCTTCAAGTCTCATGCCTTGTAATACAATAAGTTCTTTTAACCTGCACCAAATGAATCACACTACCGCAGTGCTCAGAGAAATTCAAGCAATTCACCATTACAGTTTATAACTTATCTACAAACTTCAGGACTGCTAAATGCAACCTCAATTATTACACTCCTGATGTTAAGTATAAAGCTAAAAATAAAAATATCAGTTCCTCAGTTGAATACAAAGTAAAGTAGTTTAAAGGAGTTTCATTCAAAACTCAAATCCTGAAGCATTATGCTTACGTGCACCTGCCATGATACTCATGGCACTTAACAAGCATGATTTTATATGACAGACTGATGACTTACTTAGGTCATAAGAAATACAATAATGACAAGGAGAACAGGCATAATAAAGGACTTTATGGTAAATGATAGAAAGACTGTTACATAATTCCTAACACTGAATATGGATTTTGAAAAGTCTTCTGTGAGTCCAGTAATTTGTGATTACATTTTAAAGCACCCATCCATAGTTTTCAGTGTTCTCCTAGCCCCCAGAACAGATATATATCCATTTTAATTAAGATACTTCCTTCTTGGAAAGAGAAGGAGTACTTTACAAACTTAGAAACCAAGAACATTCCAAAATATTGCATATTCACCTATGTGTACATTGTTAGCTTTTTTCTTTTAATTCCACAAATGTTTCCAGCTATATTTAATGTTAATGATTCAGACTAAAAAAACATTTCAAAGAATCTTAGTGACCAGGACTTCGCATAAACCTAAATTAAGTTAGTAAAATGGATCACTAAGGATCTCTAAGATCAGGCTGGATACCATTCTTGGTCAACAACAATGCTTAAGTATTTATGAGAGAATAAGTGCCCCATAATATGGCAGTATAAATGCTCTGAAATCATGCCATTTCATCTATGCTTGAAAGCATTCAAATGTATTAAATACTACAAAATGATAACAATTTCTAACTTCTAACAACTGTCATCAGCTCCCCTTGGAAAGATTTAAAACTTAATCTAGACTCCTTTCGGTATATCAACATTTGCCATACTTCCTCTGGGTCAAAAGCGTCTTGCAATCTGGGTGAACCCTCTGCAAAATTCAAACATCTTGCTTAGGGAAAAAAAAAAAAAAATCAGCTTGAAAGGTTTTACGCAGCCAACTTGCCTTTAAGGAAGTTGTATTTATCCCTTGGAAATGCTGACCTTGAATGAGCAACTTCTCAAAAGCCTGTCAGAATAATCCATGCGTTAAAAACCACTTGGAAACTGAGGATGGAGACTTCACTTTTCTATCTCAAAAATAGTTCAGTTTTGGCCCAGATCAGCAGAGGTTCCCAGTCCAGGACTCGCATCTGCTGGCACTACAAAAGCCACCACTGCAACTGGCAACCTTGTTAGGAAAACCAGCTGAAGCTGCAAGCGCACAGGGTTGCACCAAACCGGTTTTGAAGGGCTGGGCTGTGCAACCTGGGAGGATCTGATCTGAAGCAGGCAGGCAGCAACTGCAGGTACCAACTTGCACTACAGCTGCCCAAAAGCAAAGTACACTTGCTCTGTGCTTAAACAGAGGACTTCAGTTTTCAGACTTGCGGTTATATTACTTCACAGCACTAAGTGCGTGGCTTTTTGGGGTCGCACATCCCGATTGTAGCCGTACTGGTCTAGAGGAAAAAGCTATCGGGGCTCATGCATAGAGGCAATATCTTTTATTAGACCACAAGCTTTTTGCAAATCCTGTGAAATCTTACTAAGTACGAACTTTCATTTCTAACCCAAGGAAACTTTCACAATCTTTTTCTCCGACGCCTGACGCGCGATCCATTTTTAATAACTTAATTTAGCCTTAGGCGAAGTCCTGGTCGTGAAGATGTCATGAAATACTTGGGTTTTTTTCAGTCTAAAACATGAACATGAAATACAGCTGGGAATATTTGTGGCATTAAAAGAAAAAAATAAGAGCGAACAAAATCCACGGACACTGACGAGGCTTTTTGTAACCGCTCTCGGTCACTGCGTTTGTCCAGGACTTCTCTTTCCAAGAAGGAAGTATCTTAATCAAAACGGATCCATGTCTGGGCCAGGGGGGGGTTGTTTTGTTTTGTCTGGGGGGGGGGGAGGGGAGGCAAATACTGAAAACTATGGATGGGTGTAAAAAAAAAACCTTAACATTATATGTGCACACGTACACACACACACACGTGTGCACACGTACACACACACACATGCATGTGTGCGCGTGTGTATATGTGTGTGCATTTGTGCCCCAAAAGCTTGCAATTTAAGAATTTCGCTGTGCAAAAATCTTGTTGGTCTCATACAAGAGATCACCTCCACCCATGAGCCCTGATTGGTTTGTTTTGGGGAGGTTTTTTTGGGGGGGGAGGATTTGGAAGGAGGGGTTAAGGCTAAATTTTGGGCAGAAAACAACCTATTTCCTGCGATTTGAGAAAGGTCAGTCCCCCAAGACACCAGCCGGCTCAGGCTGGGCTCCTAAGCAGCAGCAGCCGCAGCGGTCTGGTCTGCCAGGCCGGCCCGACGGCGACCGTGAAGGACTGACCCGGCTCTGCCCCTCAGCAGGGAGGCGGACACCTCACCCCGGTGCGGGAGAAAGGCGGGGGATGGGGATACCGATACCGATGCCCCGGGCCCGGCCCCACTCACCTGCGCGACCGTCGCGGCGCAGACAGGTCCCCTCAGCCCGGCCCCGCGCTCCCCTCCCCCCGCTGCGCCTGCGCACACGGCAGCGCCTGCGTCACTTCCGATCACGCCCCTCCGCGGTGACAGCTGGCGGCGGGGAGGGGAGCGGAGGGGCGGGGCTGTGACGTCACCGCATTCCAGAGCCAGCCGCGCCCTGGCACCCCGCCGCGCACGTGGGCTGGGAGCAGCGCTCTGCTCCCCCGCGGAGCTGGCAGGGGGCGAGAGGGTCCACACCAGCTATGAACCGACTGCACAGAGGAATTTTCCATCGATTAACTCCTCTATATGAGATACCCACTTTCATGTCTACCCAGGAGAACTTTTGCAATCTTTTCTCCAATGCCTGATGAAGGGTGTTTGTGCCCAAAAGCTTGCAATTAAAGATTTTTTTTTGGCAAAAATCTTGTTCTAAGACAGCATCTCTGCTATGAGTCCTGATTGCCCTTTCACAATATTTCAGGGGTTTGCAGTTGTGACCCAGAGCTGTGAATGTGATGTTGCTTGAGTTTTTGCGGAGCGATGTCTGCCACAACGGTCAATAATTTTTAGATTAGATTAATTTTTAGATTAGATTAGATTATTTTTTTAATTCTTCGCATGCTCCTGAAAGTGCACTTTGAGTTTTGGCAGAGTTTTTGGTGCCAAGTTATACTGTTCAGATGATCAAAACCAATACTGACCATTTTAATAATTTATTTCACAGCACTGAGACTTTAATACATAAAATGTTACCTTTCACATGTTTCAAATAAAAATACATACATTACCCAGTTTACCTGGAATTTAAAAGCAATGTGTAGTAAGACACAGGATGCTACAGGATCCATCGTGTTAAATTAACATTGATCGTCAATTTGTTTAATCGTAAAACAATACAAAATAATACAAATTTGGACAAATTTGGAATCATTCCAATACCCAATCACTAGGGCCAAGGATTGTGTGTTCCCCTCTCCCCACAAGACATGAAGGGTAACAATGGATGGAGACCTATACAATTTATAACTTGGCAAAATAAAAACCACTTATAAAGTCACAGTGAAACTAGTCATAAACTCATACTAAATCTGTGCAAGTAAAATGACTGGGGACCATTGTTCTGGAAATTTGCATCCAGTTGGAGACCTATATACATAAATAAACTGCGATTCATAGTTCTCATCTCAGACGTAGCTTATTCAGAGAAAGAGAAACAAACTTGCACATTTGTTTGAATTTTAAATAGTTTACATACTGAAAAACACAAGACTCCCTCAGATCCGCTCTGAAGTAGAGGGAAACAACCAAAAGCACATTTCAAAATGGTTTAAAGCCACAAATAACTATACAAGTCAGCATAATTGCAAGGTTCAGTACTGCCAACAATGTCTTAAGACAGAAGTGTCCAAAGATTGTTCTCAAGAGTTACTAAAACAAAGAAGGGAAAGAAAGGTCTGTCACAGAGACTGTGCTCTGAATCCCTGCCCTGATCCCTCCCTGATCAGCTTCACGATCCCACACATGCATTTTGCCACGTGCAAAGGGCAGGGATGCAAAGCATGGGATGTAGCCTGGAGTTCTTCCAACACATCCTTAACTCTGCCATTAACTATGGCTGAATCACAGGCTGGGAGGAGGAGCTATTATTTACCTCCTCAGATATTGCCCTACGTCAGTGGATATAATTCAATAGCCCGCTCCAATTTTACCACCTGGCGAACCTATGTGGCCTTGCAACAGAAAGAACGGTCAGTAGCAAGCAAGGGAAGACAAGCTGAAGTAGCCAAGCCTTTTGCCACTGAGACCAGACCAACTGACAGACTTCACAAGAAAGTATGGTGGAAATTAACATTTCTTTGCCTCTCACAAAACCAGAGCATAAGAAATTAAAGTCTCTGTCGGCGGCAAACCATCGGCTTTAGCATGAGAATTTCACCAATGGCACTTTCGCTATTGCTGGATGGGGCCAAGAATTCCTGATTGACCACCATGCTTAGTGTGATCTGAAGATGTGACTAGAGAGGCATACCAATATGATGTTGTCCTCAGACTCCTTGACTCATCAACGATATCCTCAGAAACTAAAAGCACAGACAGGCACCATGGGCTGAGTACACGGCATTACTTAAAACAACAACTATAAATGGATTTTTTTTCCTTAAATAATGCTCTACAGGAAAACAATACAAGTGAAAGGAGGAGGAAATGAGTAAAAGAAATAAGAAGAAAGCATTGTTTGCCTCAGGGACATCTTAGCAACTAATGAGAATGTCAGTGTCTATAGGAAGTGACAGCTATCGGCCTGTAACTTCCAGGGATATTTTATGTGCAGACTGGATACTCCTCCTTTTTCCCCAACATGTGAAATTCCTGCATGCAGTCTTACAGGGTGATACACATCCTGCCCAGACAGCATCCAAGTAACCTCTGGAGTTTAAAGATCAAAGAGCAAGTTGGAGGGGTGGGAAGAGTTGTCAGGATCATTACCTCATCTTGTATTCTCAGGCTAGTCACTTGATCTCCTTATGCCTTATATAACTTAGCAGCTAAGTTATAGCTGGAAAACAAGAAAAAAAAAAAGCAGGAAATTCTCATGTCATAAGGGCATAAATTATGAAGTTAACACATCCTAATGGTTTTATAATTATAATAAAAAGAGCACACTAAAAGCACTGAACGGCTTCCATGGAAGCATACAGCTTGGGGGAGAAAGGGTGCTCAACAGAAACAACAATCAGGGAGATTAGCTCAGGAAGCCTAAAAATGGATTAAAACTGTAAACAGTACCACCACGTTTGTGCTCTGACTTGCATAGGACACCAAGTCAGGATGTTTTGGCCCCCAAAAGTTATTAGTGTTTAATACAGCAAGTCTTTAGAAATCATTTTAAATGTTGCTGACCCTTCTGAAGTTAGCGAAGTGTGCGTTGAAACTGCCAAAAGGGCCAGTCAGACCGAGTAATAGCACACAACGAACAGGAAGCACTGCCTCCTCCCTTCAAATACCTGCCTTGGCCAACTTCCCATGCTGCCTGCTTTATTTCACTGTTCCATCAATTCCCAATTTCAGTAAAGATTCTTGATGAGCATTTCAATTAGATTACAAAGTACACGGTTAGCTCCTCTTTGGGGACTTGCTGAGAAGCCAGAAAGGGGTTGCACATTTTATTTGTTAGAACACCTTCAGCATATTCTATTCATTTAAGATGAATTAGCTAGAGTGTCAACTGTAAAACATCAGGGACCTTAATGCTGAAGCTTATGATAGATTTACATTCTTCAAGAGTTCTCCACATTCAAGATCCGCAGACAACTTATTGCACAATAAAAACTGGAATTGCCACCGTTTTGTTATACAGTTGTTCCCTGTTTGTCTCTCAAGCTTTACCTCTTCAGTCTCAAACGTTTTTTCTTGAGCAAGATCTATTGCACAGATACAGCAGCTATATTTCTCCAGGTAGTTTTATGGTTGTTTTATAACCTCCCTTTTGGTTTCTCCCCCAATACAGGAGAGAACTGCCATAAAAGCATTTCCCCTGTCAAACAGCTGCAATCATTTTCATGTGTCAGTGTTAACCTAATTAGAGCCAATAATTCAGACCTTTTTTATGCCATTCACCCAACTCTTCTGAGACTGAGAAAAAGAAACATATATGGACTACAGCAAGCACCACATTACACTGGCAAATCAAACAAGTACTATGGGACAGGATGTTCAGTTTCTGCCAATGTATCTTCTTTAACACTGTTCTTTAAACTTGGATCAATATTATTACTTAAGAAAGTCAGTGGTTAAGATTTCAGCTCATGTTGTTGCACACAAGCTTTTTAAGTAAAACAAGAATCATCTGGTGATTTGAGCAGTAGGTTGGGGAACCAGGATCTGTTCAATGCTCACCCTGTGATCTGAGAATGACCAGTTGTGGCCATGGACAAGTCCTTGAACCTACTCGATTCAATTGCCCTATCTTTAAGATCAAAAGGCTGTTGCAAGAATTAAGATTCACAGTTTAGGGCTGGAAGTGACCTTGTGAGATCATCAGGTCCAGCCCCCTTGCTCTGGTCTGGGTAGGAAAGACTGCTGGGGTCAAATAACAGTCAGTGGTTATAAGCTTCTCTGATAGCAATCACTAATAAGAGCTAAATATTTTAAATATTTTTCATAGATATTTCCCATGGACAAGGGGAGTAACACACCTCTAGGGACAAAGAGAAATAGGTCCATGGGCTTCTTTATGCTATATTTATACACATATTTGTTCACACAGGCTCTGGCCGGTATAAACTGAATGTTACACACATTTTACCTACTGTAGTTTTGAACGCTAAATGGATACTTCTCTTCATCCCAGTAATGCTCTGATAGCCCTGGTAGAATAAGAATTCATGTACAACAACTATGTTAGATCAAACATAGTTCAGGAAGGGTGATAAGCCTGGAAATTTGAGGCTCTGGACAAGACCACCATTCTTCATTTATGCTAATATATAGATGCACTATTCACTGTGGAGTTTTGTCCATCTGAGTACAGTATGGTTAATCTTAGATGCATTAAAACAGGGATGTCAAACATCCAGCCCACAAAGCCCATGAAGCCTGTTAAGTGGCCCCTAGTGCTGTTCCTGGGTATGAATGACCTAGACCTGTGAGCAGAGCCTGGGTGATGTGCCACATGGGCACCCACCCCAGGGTCTCTAGGATGTACACTGCACCGGTGCCTGCTCCAGCGAGTCGGGACCAGTGCTGCACAGGGTGCCTGGTAGCACTCAGCAGGTCCCAGACCAACCAGAGCAGATACCACGTGTATTGGATCTGACCGGGTTGAGGAGGGGGTGTAGGAGGGGAACATCCAGGGCCCGGGGGTCTGATCTGGCCTGTGGACTGGCCTCAGGTTACTCATCCAGTCAACAGGCCCAGATGAGTTTGACACCCCTGCATTAAAATATCTCTACTGAAAGAGACTTCGTTGCCACCAGAATATAACTGGCCAATTTTTACATATAAAATATTCTTATACATGGGAGCGCGTTGCTGATTTAGTTTGCAAATTTAGAATTTGAAAAAGGTGATGCTATGTGCCAAGAAACCACAAGTAAATAAAGTTATCAGAATATATTCTCATGACCTCCTCCTGCACAACTCTTCTCAATTTTTGTCAAAAATTGAACACACAATAGGCAGTAACATCTAAAATCTATGTAAAAAAAAAAGGTTGTTCAGAACAAGTCTAGTCAATAGCAATATTGTTGCCTCTCATAAATGAAGTCCTAAGATACAGAATGTGTGTTAATAGTGAAAGCATAATGGCTCATATTTGTGGGTTTTTCTTAAATTGCACTTATTTTTTCTATATCTCATGGAAGATCAAGTTATTAAAGACTTTTAAATAAATGCAAAATAGAACATCTTGATTCTTCCTTCTGACCATTTTTAAGACGGCCAGCCAGAATAAGTTGTCATTAAATTCACTGGCAAACAAACCAGTGTTGTAAAACACACGACCGGAAAGAGCCAACTTGTCATCAGAGCTTCTGTCGTGTAACTGCTGGAAAGTGATTCTAATGCAGTCGAACCCCCAGACTTGCTTTTAAATCACTGCAACAGGGATTATTTCAGTCAACAGTATTGGCATTCAAACTGCAGCCACGTTCCATGGGTGGGTAAGCAGTGGCAAAAATCACTGAACTCTTCAGCAAAACTGTAGTCTTCTTCTATCTTTAGTCATTATATTAAGTGCTGCTAAAAACCTTGAGCTCTATCACTTTCACAATATGTGATATCAAAGCTGCAGAAACCTTCCATTTTGGACCAGTTGGAATCTATTTTAGAAAGTTCAGTCTACAGCTTAAGGGTCCCTTCTTTTGGAAAAAAAAAAGCAAAGCTGAGGAGCCGACAGAAGTGGAGAACTCATGTATAAGTCTTTACTCTGCTTAATTAAATGACCTTGGTTAATTTTCTTGGCTGTTTCCAGACTAGCCTGGCCCATGTATACATGGGCTGTCATATACCCACCTGGTGACTGGTAAAAAAATTAAGTACTAAAAAAAAAGGTGTCAACCAACTTAAAATACAAAGATTGTTGTCTTCTGCTTCTTTTTCAGAACCTAATTCTGGTCATAAGCTCAGCATTTGATTGTGTTCATTTTTAAAACACTCCTTACAACTTTTGAGCTCCCAAAGAACAGCATTTTAAATTTAGGATGTATCATAAACTCCTAAATCTAATAAGTAAAAGTATGGATGAAGGTTTAATCAATACAAAAAATATTATTTCCTTCAAAACATTTTTTTCCAAGACATGTTGTGCACAGAAATCCTTACTGCTACAATCAAAATGCCCTAACTCAGTCTTACTGAGATTTTTGATGACCGATAAGCAAGTTAAATATAAGTTGCCTTAATAGAAAGTTGCCTTTTGGTCAAAAGTTGAATTAATGCAATGGAATGCAACAAGGAAGAAATACACAATTTGTTATTTTTCCCCCAAGATTCAGTTTTAAATTTGGCTCAAGTGTCTTTTTAAAAGAACTGAAATGACTTAAGAAACTCCTCCCTACAGTAAAATGTCCTGATATTTAAACATATTCTTTCATTTTGGATGTAATGAAATAACTGGGCTTTAAAGTGTGAAATTTGCAAATTTCTGAATTTTGATTTTCAGTGCCTGGGAAGAAAAATGATCCTGCCACTGCATCTCCTTCAATATGAAAATAAATTTGCTACAAAGATATATTACCTAATAGATAATGGAGAAATGTTTAAAGAAGAATTACAGAGGTTAAAACAATTTTTAAAAAGCTACAACAAAGAAAACAGGGATGATCTCCACGTATCTTGAAAATTCTTTGGGGGATCTGTGAAGTGTCATTATTTATCTCCAGCTTCACAATAAGAATACCAAGAATTTTTTTAAAAGTCAAGAATAGAGTAAATTTATACTTTGATGTTCCTTTTACCTCTGTTATTTGGAGAATAACTATAACATTATCTCATACTCCCAAAGCCTTTGCAAACGATTTCCTTCATATAGCGCTTCCTCTTTTTTTGCAGGTAGTGTAAACAGTTATCGTTCCTAAGGCTATGAACAGGCACAATTATCCCTAAATAATTGAAGGAATGTCATCCAAATTTGTTAAATGTCCTTTGGATCATAGGAATCAAAATACATTACCTAATCAAAATGCTGACTTATAAAGCATATATAAATAACTTTTAGAAATCCAAAGTACAGCTTAATAAATAGTCATAACCAACTTTAACATACGCATAATTATTCGTTTTTAAAAAAATTCTGCTATATCTGAGTTTTCACATCTTTGTGTCAGTGATATTTTGGCTTCAGAGACAGATGAAGGATGACTAAACTATTACATGAAAGGGTAAAAATGAAGCCACATATGTATGCTTTCAAATGGTCCTAGTTTTACTAGCACCCACGACTTTATGGTAATGGAAGTAAAAGTTGCATTATCCTCTTTTCCAACTGTGTGGTTATAAAACACCAGCAAGCATGGAGACATCGTTTGGAAGGTATCAATAGCTCATTTTTACGTGGCAATCTGACTCGGTGCCTAGTTGTGATACTTGAGCCAACAGTCCTTTTTCAGGCTGGTGCTTCAAGACTATCGTGTAACGGGTCCCTATGTGCTGAGCAGCTATGCATTAGCTAACATGCCGGCAAGAGAACTCCAGTGCATGTCAGCAGCAACGCATTTCCAGAGACATGTTGCAAAAATATATTCAAAGCAATTATTGTCTATTAGGGGGTTTTTTTTGCACCTTCTAGAGAGAACAGCTCACCACCAAGTAATCTTGAATTCATAGATAGGACGCTTGCAGTAATAATGGTTTATCAGATGTTTATCACACACCCCAATGCACTGATGATCCACAGTAATTCCCCTTTCTGAAAGGTCTGTCACAATACAGTGAAGAAGGTCATAAACATCAGCTACAGCTTCCCAGGGGCCAAAAGATACATCCACTTCACAGTGATGTTCAAATAGTTTTGACTCGCTATCATTTCTTTCAAAACGTAGAGAGTTGAAAAGTGGACATTCGTATGGAGTGATGGGCATTTCTTCCTTGAAAACACAGACCTTCAACTTTGCAAATCTTGCTTTTCTCTGCATGGCTCGAAGTTTAGCAATTTCAATTATCCGCTCCAAGTGTTCTAAACAATCACACGCACAAAAAAAGATTGAAATTAAACCAGTGCAAGTCCTGTGAGAAACAGAGCACAGTATTTTCAGATGCAATCAAAATGTAATAAATTATTCTGTATACGGTGCTAGAAATATTTAGCAGATATGTTCAAAGGTTGTTTGTAGCTAGATACAGTCTAGTACTGTAACAAGATACACACAGCTGTCTTGAGAATGTAGTGTCTTTGCTATATACATATATGTCTTTCTTAAGTTCTGATTAATCACAACCTTCTATTGGAAAACTTCATTGTAGTGCTTCAACCATATGATCAAAATTCAACTTTAGGAATGAGGAAAGGAACACTGTACCAAGAAACTCCTGTCTTCTGGTCTTAGAGTCACAGACATGTGTATGGCATTATTCTCTGCAAGTCAAGGTTCGTCAAGCAATGCATTGTTTCTTAATACAAGCAGCATTTTGATAAGGATCTTTAAGGAATGATATTATGCACATACAAGAAATAACGCAAGACATAATGATATTAATAATGCCTCAAAAACTTGGATGATTTGATCTTTACAGCTCTTTAAATATACGGCCTCAGGCCCAAGGAATTACATGCAAAATTCAAGAGAACCAGTGCAAATTAAAAGAAACAGTTTCTGGTTCTTCCTTTATGGCTTGATGCTGCCCCCTGCTCAAGTACACTGAAAAATTCCCCATCATCATGAATAATGTTGGAGCCTTACTTAGACTACTTGTGCAACAAACTGTAAAATATAAAAATACTGTATCCTTTGCTTACCTTTGTAATATGGCATTAAGCCCAGGAAAGCTTGTCTAACTTTTTCTCCTTTAAGAGGTTGGACATCCTCTAGATTGTCTAGCAATGGTCCAATAGAATAATATTGTGCTTCCTTGTAAACTGACCTCACTCGTTCTCTTGACGGAAGGTCACCAGATCGCAGAAAGTTCAGTATGTCTCTAAACAAGGCGAGAAAATGCTATATGATAACATGTTTTCAAAATTGAAAAAAACAAAAACCCTGCAATCCTGGTTCTCAAGTGTTCATTTTATTTGGGCCAGCAATTCTGCAGCTCAGAAAGTAATTGAAAGAACTGTGAAGTGTATTTCCAAATACACATATTTAATGTCCTTTGTCATTTCTGAGCCTTTGATTGGGAAATTTGATGTCTGTGGCACTTGAACACACCAAGAAACTTGTTCATGAGGCTTTGACCATCCAACATGGAACAGGATGCAGATTACAGTCTCTTGTAAACATGTGCCAACATAGTAATTATCACCGTAATCAGTTAACCTCTGATTTTCCTGGAGGACCATGTTGATTGGTCCTCTGGGCCCACCCAGATGCCCACTGATATCAGTGGGCCTCCGGGTGAGTGATCCCAGAGGGGATCCCTGCAGGGTCCAAATGTATAAGTGTATATCTGTGCACCTACGTTTATTTTGATACAGGACAGATCTTTCTTTTGAATGCCACTGTTTAAAGTGGTTTAAAGAAGAACATTTTGAGGATGGAAAACACATTTCACAAACACTAACAAATACATTTGGTTAGTGACCTTATGCCCCCTAACAAAGAACAGCTATTATGGACACTTTTCATTATAATATAGTGGATAAAGTATAAAAGAACTTGCTTGATTTTAGGGTACATCGACATTTTGAATATGTACTACAAATATCACAAGAAAGTCCGTTTTCTAAAAGGGGGTTTCAACAGCAGACAGTTCGCAAATGCCAAATGGCAAGAACTGCTCATTTTCAAATACGATAGGGTAATCATGCCAGGAAATTCTTCCTTCCTGTATTTTGGATGTTGTGGCAGGTGAAGAAAAGTCACTGACTGGCTTTGAAAAGGATTAAGTCCTTCTTAGCTGACGAGATGAGGAGAACCCCTGGGCAAATCAGGTCTTATTTTAGAAATGAGGTCAGAATGCCAAAGACACATTTGAAAAGCAATGGTCTAAGCCTGCAAACTCATACTACTGACAGCAGTGCTTCTCAGTTGTAGCAGTCCCACAGACACCAAAAATGACTAAGCATCAGTAGCATCATGATCAAAATAATCAATTGAAAGAATGCTATACAATTTTAGGCCTTCAGAAGGATTATAACAGTGCAGAGCTGTAAATATAGCATTGTCAGAAATCAGTAGTTTAAACAAATGCTATGAGCCTTGTACTGTTTTGCCACCCACAGTAAGTAAATATGTCTTTTAAAGACAACAAAAGGTGGCTAACACTTTGTTTTCTCCGGGTCCTAAGGAGTGGATGAACAGTGGACTCTTACAGTCATCAAGCCAAGTACATTTTGCACCTTATTTCTTGGAAAATGACATCCCATTAGAAGCACAGATTTCACTCTAACCTCCTGCTTTTTGGAAACGCCTTATAAATTAGAGCTGAGTCGAATTTCTAATTACACAGTCTAATTTGGAAGCAATCTGGCAGTTTTGAATATGGATAAACACCTGCAGGCTTGAAAGACAGCATGATATCTGAGCCATATATAATGTTAATCTGCCTGCCTAAATTTAGATAAACCAGAATTTAGAGAAGCAATGTGCAATCCAGGCTAACAACACGTGGGTATGAGAATGAGAGGCAAAATGGAGAGAGAGAGAAATTTTGTAATATTATCCAAAACTAAGTTCTAGCAAACAAGAATATTTCAGATTGAAGTCAAATGACTAAATTAGTTGGACAACTTCTGCGTTGCATATTTTCTTCCCACAACTGGCTGCACAGCTGTATTCTACATTACATTTGTTCCAATGTCCACAGATATCCTGAAAATGATAACAGCTGAAAGAGGACCTTATCAAAGAAACCTACTAAACATCGTGGCTCCACTCTTTGTTTTTTCTATTGTAATTTTTACTCTACAATCACAAAAAAGGACAGAAATATTGTTTTTGTGAGTCACGCTGTCCAACAGCTTGTCTTTTACACGTTAGGGAATGCAAGTCCCTGCAGAGAAGAACACTGTATGTACATACTTTTGCTGAGAATCAAAAATATTTTTTTTCCCCTTGTAAAGCTGGCTATAGCTGTTAGTAATGAAACGAAGAGGCGGTTTGGACTGTGGTGTATTCTGAAGTTTGACTGCTTTCTGAAGGAAGTTTCCAAAACTCTGTTTGCAAGTTAATCATGCGAACCTGCTAAAAAACAACCTTCAAAATGGGATTGAATTAGAGGGATGCAAATTCACCCTTGATTTTTTTTTAATGAATGTTTCTTTTTTCAGTAACAGCTTCAACATATTTCTAGTAAGGACAATGCACATACCCAAAGTAAGTTCCATCTCTGTCAATAAAGTATCTGCCTTCAGCATCTGTTGGAATATAGTGCCTTCCGCTAAACATAGCAGCCAACATGGTGTCCTCATACCGTCTTAATGTTGACAGCCTGGTAGTGAAATACATGCCTCCTACATTAAGTGGAATAACTTCAGGGAACTGAAAAAGCAATCATATCACCATTTGAAAATTATTCAGTGATGCTACGCAAATGTGTATATGCCAAGACCCCTCCTCCTCCCTCCCCATTTAGCAGATCAAACTCTCTACAGTACACGGGATAACAATCATAAACACAGGATGAGCCGTCTTGAAAGCTTATGAAGAATGGAAGAACATGGAGAGAGTCAAATCTTCAGGAAGGTGACCATCTCAACCAAAATGTGGCATGAACAAGGACAAATTGCGGCAAGTTTAAAAGGCTACAATTAGGATTTTGAAGTTGTGCAACAAAAGAACGAGAGGACAATGACGGGATTTATTTAGGAAGGGGAATTAATACAGCAAGCCAGAAAGGTGACTTTTTTAGCAGCAGACTTTCAAAGGATTGCAAAGAAAGCTAGTCACGAAGAGGGAACAGGGATTCTTCTTACCTTTACTTTTTGGCAAGACAACAGTGATTATAGCAGCCAGGACACAGGGGACAGGAGAGCTTTTAAAGACTTCATTGAGAAAAAAGTGACAAAATTTAGCAAAAATGTGACTGCGGAAGAGAGGGGAAGAGAGGATCATGGAGGATACTGAAATCACAACATGATGCAAGCGGAAGCAGAGATGGCAACAACAAGAGAAGAAATGTCATTTTATACTTGATCGCTACTTTCTATTTTCTAGATGGCCTTCCACAGTGGTCTAGTAAGTACCTTAAGCCCTCTTCCCCCCATTATACCACACAATGGTGAGTTTTAAGTCACTAATATGCAGAACATCCCCCCTCCCACCCTTACTGTTTTTAAAGTTATTGGACATATTTATGCTCCTTTTCAGGTTGCCTTTCACGCTCTCATTCATTAGGACAGCTTTCATAGCAAAAGTAAAATTAAAGCATTAATGCTCAGTTACGGTTCTTTGGAAAGCCACAGAATCAGCAATCCTCGGGGCAAAATCAAACCCGTTTTCAAGCAGATGCTGCTCCACTGGCTTCAAGATGAAAACCAACATAGTTGCACTGCAGTCTGTGGCAGGCCCGGCAGCGTCTGATGGACGCTCTTTTCTCCTATGGGAGCTGCAGTGGTACTAGGGTGCTTCCTACTGGTATTTAATAAATCCTAAAGTGGGGTGGGAAAGGAAAGGGGAGGCTTAGGAGCAATGCAGAAAAGGCTTTCAAACCCAAAAGGAAGAGCTCGGTTTCATCCCACAAGCCGGCTAGCAAAGGAAACTAAACTGGAAACTCTTCAAGGCTCCGCCATGAGAAATACTATAATCCCCAGGTCCTGAACAGAGCGAGCTCAAATGGAAGCTCCTTATCGGCTCAGAAGAGAAGATGCCCGCAAGCCCTTACCTGCTGAGGTAGCAGCGGGAGCGACTGCCCTGCCTGGGTCGCAGTAGGTGTGGCAGGCTCTTGGAAATCATCCTCTGCATCTGAGCTCGACATGGCATCGTCCGGCTTGCCACTCACTTTGTTCTGCCCCGTAACAACCACCATCCCTCTGGCTCTCGTAACCAGGTCTGCTGGGCAGGCAGCGTTGGCAGTGCTGCTGAACAAGAGACGAGACCCAAATGATCTGGGCGCTTTCCCTACAGGCTGCAGATCATCGCGGGGCAGGCAGAGCGACATAGTTGTCCTGCTTTGCACAGAGCATTTAGACTGGCATTGCTATTGCTATTATTGGGAAGTGAGTCACAAACAGGTTGGTGATTATTGTACTCCGACTCCGGCTCCTGCACGAGCATATCTGGAGGAATGCTGCTGGCACAGCAGTGACAAAAGGTCTCTGTCAGATCCCACAGTAATAGAGCCTCTCACTGGTGGAATAAAATGCTGATTTTCATTGGCTGCCCCTCTCGACTTCCTTTCAGCCCAGATCCAAAAAAAGGAGCATATCCATTGCCAGCTGAAGTCCTATTCGCTGCCCGGTGAGCAGCTGCTGAATTGCAATTGGCTCCTCGCAGAGTTGTTTTCTGACAACTGCTCTCTTATTGGTTGTTATGCACCACCTCCAAATGATGTTGCTGTCAAGTCATGTAATCATTTTGCAACCCTCCGAGCGTCTTAGCTCTGGAGGCTCGGCAAGACTTTAAGCATAGTAAGGCTTATTTAAGGAGAGCTTTTTATGCAGTCCTGCTACTTCAAATAAAATGCCAGACCCTCCAAAAATGTCCATTAATATCTTGCCTTCTAACCTGGAGCATATGGTTGCAAAAAAGCACAGTGGAAGTGCTTTCTGCACTAGTTTTCCAGCTAGCTGCATCATACCATGTTGTGGATTTAGGCTCAGTTTCCCAGAGGACCAACATATATCGGTCCTAACCTTTTAAAAAATCCCCACTGTTATCATCACCAGCAACAACTAAATTGAAGTATATCTGTCCCCTATTAACATAGTATCTAGGTGCCTCTCAATCTTTAGCCCTCCCACCTCTCAGGGAAGTTGTCAAGTGCTATTTTCCCCATTTTACAGATGAGGGACTGAGGCACAGCATGACTCATAAAGGACGCCTGCCGCAGACTGCAGACTTGAAGCCAAGTTTCTTATGCCCCAGGCTAGTACCTTAAGCATCTCTCTGCCTAGGTTTTTTAACAACTGTCGCAAGCAGTCTCTTTATGAAATGAGTTTGCTGAGCTCAGTAAGACTGCATAAAATGCTACAACCGTGGTTCTCAACCTTTTTATACCCAAGGCAACTCTTGGTAGACTTTGGGGCACCCCTTGGAAAATGCCAGCTCTCAGTTTTCACTGATTTTTTTGACTACAGAAAAAATAATAGAGCAATTTTTCAGTTGTAAAGAACTCAAAAAGACTGCAACAAGGCAGGATGTTTTTAACACTGTGGATTCCTATCTGAAATCTTCAGGTTTATCTTGTGAATCATGCTTGCACACTTACAAGTGCTAACCTTGCATGGCACCCTTGAAGAGACCTCGTGGTGCCCTGGTTGAAAATCACTATTCTACAGTGAGGGGCACAGTTCTAGTATCTACATAGGGACATCAGATCAGACAGGACTTCTTGATTCAGAAAGACCTTTACATTTGTACTGTTAATTAAAAAATGACAGGCTTGAAGTATCAAATAAATCACCACAGCTAGCATCCTTGTTGACAATCCCAGCAGAGAAGCCAGTGACCGAATGAGGATGAACACAGAACTACCTTCCAGAGGCGGGTCTCTACATTCAACGTGAAGTTTAAGGCAAACCGGCCGGGCAATGCAACAAAGGTTTGGCTCCTTGCTATGCTGGGTCTGTTCTGCTGATACAGGACTCCTGTCTCCATGAGCCATCTGCCCAAACCTTTCATTCATTTAAAAAGACTGTCCCCTCTGTCCCCAACAAAAAGTGTGTTTGCAAACGTTTATGAAAGATGGAAAAGCAGCTTATAATAGCAGCAGCCATCTCAGCATCTTCCCAATAGAAACTGCAATAAAAGCAAGCAATCAAAATTAGTTTTTCATGAGGCTAGCAATTAAGCCTCTTTCAAGAAGGAAATACCTGAGCGATTACCTTTATCTTCCTGCCAGAAAACAGAATGGCTTCTATTCGCAGCAAAATCAGAATAGACGAGACTATATATTCCACTTACAAGCTCTCGCTTTTAAGTTTGGAATGGTATTTAACGCCAAGCAGTTTTTAGGATGCTCCAGCTACATTAACTACAGTGAATTCCTTTTTCACACTAATATTTAATTGGTCTAATAAAAGATATCAGATTCACCCAAGGAACCTCGTCTGCCTTTTTCACACATAAGCACCTTTTGCACATACACGTCACTGGGGATACTAACCACACAGCATCATAATTTCTAGCACATTTAGTTTATGCTCCTTCCTATTAAGTTAAGAGAAAGTCACCCAGCTACTTTTGGTATATTTTTACTGTTTGCAACTTCTTGACTTGAAAATAAATTATTCGCCTCAACCAGATTTACTCATCATTACCTGTCTTACTCCTCAAGAATTACTCATGACCTGTTTTAATCTCCTATCCACGAAGTTGAAATTACCAAGAGGCTTTCTTGATTAATAATTACACATTTTGAACAGTATTTCATCTGTTTACAGGAAATGCTGTAAGTTGCTATTTGCAAGTGTATTCCAGGGAGGTAAACATACAGTACCGAAGATAATATTTTGAACATAGAGAGAAACAAATTATAAAAGGTATATCATTTATTTTTTAAAGTGCGAAAAACCTTTCTTACAAGTCTCTGATACTAGTGGGATTTGTTTTGCAGCAAGTAGCACAACAAGAAAAAAGGATTTCACACTTCTCATAAGTACCAGCAAAGTTTTAAGCAAATAATGGCCAAGGTACTCTAGGAGGAAGTCAGAAAACAAGATAAACACAGCACCCTGAATGAATGCTAAAATAATAGAGTTGAATTTGTACCGAAAATTGCTAATAAAAACAGTTCTGTGCTGTACGTTAATATTGAGCCTACAGGATTTTGCTCAATGGATTTTATTGGTTTTAAACCTAGATCAGATCTAGAAACCCTGCAGCCTCACTGCAGTTCAAGTACCGCGAGCGTAGAAAGAAGAGTTGCTGGCGGAGATTGCAAAGGATGCTCTGAGATTCTGGAAGTTGCGTAACTGTTCTGACTCGGGTTGTTGAGGCCTATATTCTGGGACTACTGAGACACCGAAAACAAAAGATGAGAAAGTCACAGGAAGACCTATTCCTGGGAGAATTTGTATTTGAGCACTGCCTGGTGGCTAATCCTTTTTCCACAGTCCACTTCAGTCAGATTAGTTTTGATGCTTTTGGCTAATTGTCTTTTGAGTCCCTCTTATCCACTCTTAATTTCCCTCTTGCATTTGTCTTGTTGCAGTGTCTGTACCCTCTTGCTGACTTCATAACTAACTCTCAACTCTCTAACATCTGCTTAGTTTGAGTAACTTCTTGAAGGTTGCCCTTTCTTCAGACTAGTTATAGCTTGGCTTTCCATATTCCCTGTTAATTTAGGAGTATGTATTCCTTCTGATGCTCTGAAGGTCTTATAAGCTCCATAGTCCAAGAATGCCCTTATATTTGAGATCAATGCTCTTTTGACTTTTGCATATTTAGCATCACCACTGATTTTGGATGTGATTCCTTTTCCCTGGATGATGAACTGCATTAACTCATAGTCGTTATTATTGTGCGGCTCTGCTGGAATTACTTTTAGGCAACACTGCTGCAACACAAGACCCACGGAGCTGGTCGTGGGGTTGGACACTTACGGCACTGAGCTAAAGAACAGCCTCAGTCACCCCCCCGGGGTGCTTCTGCTCCATGTGTAGACTAAAGAAACATTAGAGGGGATGGTGATAATTATGATCCATGATGCTACAGTTTAACAGTGTCTTCACTTTGATTAAAAAATGCTTTGCCTTAGTAAACATAGGAAAAAATCAACACAGAAACAACATACTGCAAGGTCATCTAAGAAATCAGCATGGTTTGAACATAGACTGATTAGAGCAGGGGTTGGCAATTATTTTGGGCGGAGGGCCACTTACTTAGTTTTGGCAAGCCACTGGGGGCCGCATGACAGGCAGCCCAGAGCAGATAAATATTAATTTTCTAAATTTTTTAGGGGCGGATAGAATGGCCTGGTGGGCTGCATCTGGTCCCCGGGCTGCATTTTGCCCATCCCTCGATTAGAGGCAGTTAGTAATGTAATACCCTGCCTAGAAGGAGAGCACATTGGCAGGAGGGATGGAGGTGGACAGTCGAAATATCCATCACAGTTCAGAACATAAAGCTGGGAACTGCAAAGTGATGGAGCCGGCAGAGCATAAGGGAGAGGGCTCAGAAGAGGAGCCTGGAGCCTGTGGAATTAAATGGCCCCTCAGCTTCGACTGGTGTCTGACATAAAGGGAAGTCCCTGTGTCTGCAAGACTGTGTGTGTACATCCAATGATGGAGCAACTTCCTAACAAAGGAAACGTACTGGTGTACATTGTACCCAGCTCTGCCTCCTTCAAGCTCCTATTTTCAAGCTGAAAAAAAATCACCATTTCAATATTTACACAAGTAAATCTGATGCCCAGACAATGCTTCTTGATTAAAAAAAAAATGCCTCCAAATGATTGTTCCCTGTCAAATGCAACACACGGAAATGACACAAAGGATCACCTTTCCATGGGGGCAATCTAGGATAACTATTTTAAATACATTAGCCTGGGTCAACTATGGAAAACTTTACTAAATTTGCTTAATACACTCATTAGGCTTGTTGTCATAATGCCTATGGGAAATCAGCTCATGGATGAGGGCAGATGGTTCATGCTGAACCCTAGCAAGGCTAAAGCGCTGTTGTTCAGAAAGCAGAAATGCTTCAGACTGTTGCCAAATCACTGTTTCCCCCTTCCAAAGAAAGTCGGTAGCCCCCACTTGTCATTATGGCAAAAAGCCTCCAGATCCCCTCTGAGCCTGGATGACCAGGCAGCATCAGTTTCCAAAAATGACTAGTTTTGCCTTCAAACTATTACAACACTTACGCCCAGGGCCACAAAGGACTGTTTGTCACCAGAACTTACCTGTGTGTGTATTCCAGGTTGCTCAAAAAGCTCTTTTTTGAGCAAAAATAATCCACCCTCAGTTTCCCAGATCGAAGGGTCTCTGAGAAGAGAGAACCGGTTTGCTTTGTTAGATACTAGCATCCGTCTCCAGGCAGACACCTTGGCCTGAAAACAGGGAGTGACCTAGATCTCATACAACAGACTGCTCATTTGCACAATAAGAAACATGCCCTGCAAAAACGAGCAATGGTGCAGATTACTATTAAAAGATTTTAGAGATGAGGTTCTGTTACAAAACCAGTTTCTCATCCCAGCCTAAAAGCAGAGGGGTTGCTAACGTGCACATCTCAGCAATGTTTTTAAATCTTATTATGAAACAAAAAACTATTTTCCACCAAATAGGACTGGTTTTCAATTTACAAAATATAGACTGCTCTATTCCTGCTTCCTTCTTACAGGAGTGCAGGAAAGAATGTATCATCAGTACTGGTAAATTCTTTATCTAAATTTCTCAGGGATCATCCAAAGCTTTCAGGAGAACTCGAATATTCTTCAGATGAACAGATTTCAGTCTCCATAATAACTTTAAGTGCAGAGGACAGAATGAGATTTGGGCAACCATAGTTTACCTGTGTGGGTAAAGTGGTGGCAGTGTGACAAAATCTCATTGAACATTACCTCTTTTTTAAAGGGCACAGCTTTGAGATGGAGGAATTATTAGGAGTGTTTCTCCTCTACTTCTTCCTTTCTCCCTTAATCAGCTTTTAACATGAATTCAAGCTATAGAAAAATGCTAGTAAGAAAAACAAACCTATGGTATACATTTATCATATGCTTGGACTATCTATTCGTGGAACACCTACAGGCATTAAAAGTCCAGCATCCGTTATTTAAAAATTAGTTGTCATTAGTTATCAGAAACAAAGCCTAACAGACCCTCTCTAAGGTAGTCCTGATCTGGTTGATACTGAACATTAGTCGTGTTACTTCATTTTAAGATCAGTCCATGATAACATCTAAGCTTCGAGTTCAGTTTCCCAACTTGGGCAACTATATTTGGAACTTCAGTCTGTGATTACTAGTGACTACTTAGCACTCACACTGCATATTTGAGAGCCTGTCTGAGTGCTCAGCTGTGGACTTTAGTGTCCTCACCTAGGAAATCAAGGTTCAAAGCATGCATTTCCATCAGCATATTCCAGCAGTACAATATCCTACATATTCAAGTTCAACCTGCAATAACAACATCTGGGTTTTTTTGTAAACAGGCAAGAAGATCACTGTTAGTAAAATGTTTCAGGCATCAGTGAGAGAAGCTAAATGTCTAGATTAACTGTTGGAAGAAAATGAATGATCAGCTTATTTTGTTTTACCTGTATGTTGACATTCATTTATAGGCTGTCTAGGTTTTGCTTCATTTTCTGGTCACCCTCAGGCCTCCCAGCATGTGACATCAGTATCCCACTGGCCAGCACTGGCAAAAGAAGTTTGCCTAAAAAAAGAACATGAGCAAATCCCTCTGAAGGGCTGGTTGGCTTCCCCTGTCCAACTACTCGCATCACTGTGTTTGGACTCTCAGCATGGCTCAGAAATGCACATCTCATTCCCAGATCCTCCCCACATCAAAGAAATCTGTTCAGCTAAAGCAGACGTTGATTTATATTCCTAAAAACAATATTTCTCACGTTATATCTTTTTAAGAAACAAAACAAATTCCAGACCTTGACTAAGTTGATGTGTCCAAAAGGTTGTACTAAGGCCAGGTCCCAGACAGCTAATGGAGGCACTTCATTAATAACCTGAATCACCACTCTAAATTAAGCATCAGATGCCTTAGCATCATTTAATTAATCCTATTATGTAGGAATGTCTCTTCCCAATTTTCAAATGACTGTTCCACTTAGCTGACGGGATTACATCCCCAAAACTTGATAGTTGACATTTTTCCTATAGGTGCTCACAGAAGGGTTAAGGAATGAACCTTTCCTGCTTGTTTTGCGACATTATCTAAGGTAGAGGACAGCACTGGACCGGTCTCAAGGACTATTCCTACCTAGATCAAAAGAGGACCAAGCCTTTCAGAAGCAACTGCTATATCCTTAGCCCTTTCTGCACTGGTTTAAAAAACTCTGCATGCGAGGGGAGGACTCCCAAGGTCTATTCATGTCTGCGAGGTTACACACATATGATACCAAGTTATATAATAAAAGTGTGTGGAAGTTTCAGAGCCGTGGCCCTCAACTAATTTAGACTCCAGGCCAACCTTGGAAAATGCCAGCTTTCATTTAAGTTTTCACTCATTTTTTGACTAGAGGAATACTTCTGTAGCATGAAATTCAGAAAGCTCATAACAAGGCAGAGTGTAACGCTATGGGGCGTTTGTACATGACACGAGATTTCCTGTTTACGCCGCCACAGCTGAGTTTGTTTGCATGAGCAGGATTTCCCACCACTTTAAAAGTATTTTCTATTCCTATTTAAAAGCTCTGGGTTAATCTTATGATTCATGTTTGCACACCTAACAATGCTCACATGGCATGGCACCCCCGAACAGATCTCAAGGCACCTCGGGTGCCGTGGCCCTGTGGCTGAGAATCAGTTTTAGGGGATTTGAAGGACACCTGCTAGCACAGCCATCCCATACCCTGGGATCAGGGAACCAGCAGGCTGAGAGAAAGAATGCTCGAGAAACAGTTGTGCCTCCACTCATGTAGGTTTATATAGCAGATAGAATACACTTTTAACCCCAAAAATGCACTAGTTCATGGGTATTCAATCTCTGGCCTGTGGAGCTCCCCATGGGTCAGGAAATATGGTGGCAGGGGAACGGAGGCAATTAATATGGTTATGCCCCCCTGCAAAATTTCCAAACCCCAGGCCCCATGCAGTGGGTTGGAGCTCGGTCACACCTCCTACCCCCACCCAAGCCACTCCCCGTCCTGCAGTTGGATCAGGACTGGGCCACACTCCCTCCTCTCTCTGCAGCTGGATTGAAGCTGGGCCAGATTAGGACCACTCTTCTCCCCCGACTCCCTCTGCATGGCTGGACAGGCCCTGCCGCACCTGCCCCAGGTTCTGGATCAGGACCACTGGCCTGATCTGGCCTGTGGATGAACCAGGCACTGCCCAACCGGCCCACCAGGAGAAAAGTTTGAGAACCGCTGCACTAGCTACCTTGCCAGCTAGCTCTGCTCCTTGTTCCATTGATCAGACTGTTTAGGGTCTTGCTGGGCTATGCAGGGGTGTATTTCAGCCACGCAGCAGTCCTTTGCTCCCAAAACTGCTTTATACCTTTTGTTTCCTGCGTTATTTAAACTGCTGCTCAGACAGTCACTGACTACTAGAGACTACTCCCATGATTGATAACCAACTATCGGGCACCTTCCTAAATCCTTGTAGGTCTAAACACCCATTCCATAACCCGCTGCCCCACATACCCTTCTTACCCCACAGCCTTCCTCTCCATCCGCTCTTTCCCCACTGCCATTATCAATGATGGATGTGACAGAGGGTGTAGCTGCTGGCTCAGCTTTATGCAGAAAGGACATTGGCATTCTTGCCCTCACGTGATTGTGTGTAGCAGCAGGCAGGACCAAGGGGCAATCTGCAAAGCTGCAGGGACTCCTGGATCTCCATCCCCATAAAATGAACAGGCAAACAGTCCCAGGGGATGGGGAAAGGAAGAGGAGGCTGGAGTAAGGGGATGAGAGCAGCAGGCAGGTGGGCTTTGGTCAGCCCTACACCGAGGAGCTGGATGTCCCAAGGGCTCAGGCAGCCAGGGCTGTGTAGAGAGGAGGAGCTGGACTCCAGCCTGGGGCAGCTGCAGGTGCTGCTCGAGTACTTTGGGATGGTGGCTTCTCTGGAGGCTTCCCCGCGGACAGGGGGAGCATGGGTCACCATAGCCCTGATGTTCCTCCTTCGCCTATGCAGCCCCTCCAGCCCCGTGGAGAAGCGGGGCCTCCCCGCGGTACCTGCGCCAAGCCCGGCTGCAGGCAGGAACTGGCATGGTAGCTGAGGAAACAGCTGTCCCAGGATGTGGGAAGCTCCAGGCGACATGAACACAGCAGGGCAGGCTGGGCCTGGGTGGGCAGATGGGGGTCCCGAGCTTGCTCAAGAGCCTGCACAGAGCTGTTCTGCCCCCTGGCAGATACCCCAGACAGCGTCGGGCACTCTTGGCACTGCCAGGCTTGGCCCTGCTACCAGCCAAGCTGGGCATGGTGGCGCCTTTTCCAGCCTTTAACACCCCTGCAGTGCCGGTGGGTAACTGGAGCCCCCCTCAGCTGTGCTCATGCCAGCACGGGGCAGGCCTGATGGACAGAAGCATGGAGGCACCGAAGGGTTTTGTGCTGGGACTCAGGGCAAGAGACAAATTATTCAGAGGCGTCTCTTATTTCAAGGCCTAGCACTAAAGCTCTAGCCTTCTTGAGCCCCTGGGTCGCTCTCAGTCCTGCTGCACGGAGCTGGAACAAGCACAGATGAGGTGAGAGTTTCAGCTCCAGCCACCAGCAAGTGGATGGGCCTGACCCAGGAAAGCGCAGAGCGGGAGGGCCAAAAGATAAGGACGATCCCACCAGCGAAACATCTAGGCCAGTGAAAAGGAGATGAAGAGTGGGAGACCAGCCTGAAGATGCTCAAGAAAGCTAGATTTTCTTTAACGCCTCTGAACAGGAAACGTACATTTGACTACAACAACTGCAGGAGGACTAGACCACAATCCTTGGAGTAGTTTTTGCCTAGTTTAAAATTAAAAAAACCCCAAACCCAAACAAACACAATAAATATAATCCAGCAAATGAGGGCTCGTTCCCAATTATTTGTGCATAGTGCCAGGCCCCTGGCATAATACAACAGCCTCTAGTTTCAATTTGGCTGGAGAAACATCCATGTTCTGGCATGTGTGATGATGATGTGCCACAGGACTCCTGCACCTCCCCTTCTCTAAAGCCCAGATCCATCCAGTCCTCAGGCTTAGTCAAGGCTCCACCTGCGCCTGAATCAGCCCCATACTCACCAGAAGAAAGAGCTTCAGTGACCATTGACATGTAGTGATTCATAGTGTACGTGCCTAGGAAAAGATCACACACGGAGAAGGGATTACAGTATACACTACAGCGCCTTTTGGAGAGGCAATAGATGATGGATGGACATACATCATCTATGTGCAGAAGGGCAGCCCTTCCCCATTTCAAGCCCCCCTCCCCCCAACCCAAAAAAAGTCATAACTTTCTTTTGGAAAGAGATACAAAAATTACTCCACTTGCTGCATGCAATTACCTGCTCCATCAGTGAGACATCACCTCATAGCCAAAGGATACAGAGCTGAGCAGGCCAGTGAGACAATTTACCACAGAAAATCTGCTCAGTAGTCCTAAAAGACAACCAACTGCACCATGGTAGTGAAGATATTTATTATTTGCGTCCCAACCTCACTAAGCATGCCAGATTTCCAGGTGCACTCTATTCAGATGCAGAGGAGATTTTTTTCCCTCTCCCAGGCATTCATAAATTTGCATTTGAGGCAGAAAAGGCCTACAGTAGCTCATAATTAATCAAAATTAGTTTTTCAGTAAGGGAAACCTCTACAGATGTTTCTGTTGCCATCTCTGACTTAATATGCCAGGCCGGAATAAAATATTAAAAAGGAGAAAGGAAGTGAAGAAAATAAGTCCATTGACAATATAGTATTCATTACCTGGCTGATTATAAGATGTCACAAGAGCTTCACTGGGTTGTGTCTGTGTTCAGAAATGCTCATCACTATGACTGTTCATGATCTGCGTTTCCATAGTGGATTTCAGAGGGTGCCTGCAGAAAGCCTACTACTTTGACAGCACCAAGACAAAACTGGTTTCCTCAGCAGCTTTGTGCATACGTCGTTCAGACACGAAATTACAAAATAGCACTTCTCTTGTCCTGTCGCTAGGGGATGCCCTGCGCTTTCGTTTGCAGAAGGGAAGAGTTTACACATGCCACAAGAATTAGCATAACAACTGTGAAAACTTGCTTTCTCAAGTACACCTAAAAATCTTCCTGTACAGATTTTGTAGGGTTGCCATATTTCCAGTACTGCAAAAACAGATATCTTTTTCTGGATCCATTTCACCACGTCAAGTTTGCACTCCAGAACAGAAGAAAGCTTCCCAAACCCATAAATCTGTCTCACACATACACACCTATCCCTAATAGAAAGTTGCATGTATGTACACACACACACACAGAGCTCTGTCCCTAACAGAAAGGCTTCCCCTGGGTAAAAACAGAACAGCTGATATTTCAGATGTTCTTGATTTATAACCGATAGAGAATATTTTTAACAGACTAGGAGTTGTACTGTTTATTATATTCTTAATAACTAATTTAATTGCCTTTTAAAATTACCGATTGTTCCAATTAGTTCAGCATACCACTGCAATCAGTAATTGTGTTATTTCATGCTAAAAAAAAACTATACAAACAGCATTTGTAGACACAGGAAATTCTATCAAGCTATTCCAATACGATGCAAATCTTTTAAATATTTGCTTAAACTTTAAAATGACGTACTGAAAATTAACCAAGTATTTAAAAAAATTCAGGGTCTTGGATTATATTGCTTCTCTTGCTTTTGCAGTCCTAACTTCATGTGAAGATTTGCATATTTAACGTGAACCACAAAACTATCACATTTAAAGCATTTATTTTGAAAAATAAAATACAAAAGATCAATTGCAAATGTACATGTAATTTATCAACATCTCAGAAATTGTTTTTAAATAATTAAAGAAAGATATTTAACAAGTTCCACATGTCAATAAAATTGAAAACAGGCACAACTCTTCTACCACCCTCACCCCTAAAACAAAGCAATACACAAACAAAACACATTTAAAACAAGTACAGACCACCCCCAAGTTCCATACATTTAAATCCAGATTTTAAATAAAACATTTACAAAAATCCTTTAAAACAACGGTCTTCAGTTAAATGGAGAGAGAGCCACGATTAGCAATTTCAATGTAGATCAGTTGTTGCTTTGCTTTTTTTCAAACCTTAAAAACCTTTGTGTACGTGATACAGTACTACGTTGTCATCAGCGAAGGGCATTGACTTCATAACAGAAAAGTGCTTTTACTCTTAAAGTTTTACATGTGCTCACAACAACAACAAAAATATAAAAAACTAAAACCACAGGATGAAAAGGAATGAATGGGAGAAGATTTTGAGAGAAAAAAAGCAGGCTATCAACATTACACCTCACTGAAGTGAGCGAGATGACCAACACACTGTTGTTTCCATTGAAAAAGGCAGCAGTCTTTCCTAATTAAAAAAGAAATAAGAAAAAAAGTTAGGTTTTTACACTTTTTTTTGCTAGACTTCACTTTACACCCCAGCCAATTTATTTTCAGAAGCAAATAATGATACATGTTTAGTGTAACAATTAATCTCAATAGGCCCAAAATCACAAACCTAAACACAACTGCTCAAAACCTTTATTCCAACCCAGTTTGGATGCTTCGAAAGAGTGAAATGAGAGCCACTACCTGTTGACATCAAGTGAATTTGAAGGTGAAAGGCAATGGAAAGCTTTTTAGCTCCAGCAAAATCAATATATTCTTTCCCTATATAGATGCAAATTCATTTTATTAACAACTTTCTCTTCTATCACAAAGCCAGTAAAAGAACCTAATGGGAAACTGGAGACTTTGCTTCTCAACTTGAATGCCTCAATTGTATTCATTCCAATTATTTTTAGTTAAATTTTCAAATGACATTTAAAACACTTTTTTCAGAGGAATGCATCTTTCAGTTCTTTAATACCGCCTCATACTTTATATTAAAATGACTGTTTTCCACATAGATCACTTGTAAACATTTTTCATTTTGAAATCTGTTTCTGTACAACTCAACTCATTCCTTTGTTCTAAGTTTAATATTCATTTCTAATACAACCATATTGCCTTTAGATTTGTTTAAAATAGATGTGTTTTGTTCTATTGTGTCAGGCCCAGGAGTATTTTAAGCCAGGAACATCCTAACAGTAAGATCCCAGTTGATCAGTAGGAATTCTTTTGCTATTCACTAGTGATCCAGGACAAAAAGCACTGAAATAAAAATACACTAAAATCATCACTCAACACACTCGTCACTGTAGGTCCCATGACAAAAAACAAACAAAAAACCCCCACAAAAAACTATTTTCCTGAGGCTGCTTCAGCAGTGCTGGGACACTAACAGCCAAGGCAGGTTTAATTTAAATCATGATTTAAAACACACTTTAAAATACTGGACAGAAAGCCTCAACTTAATCATTGGTTTCTACAAAAAGCACATTCTTGTTTGATATCCTTTATTCATTGAACTCCTTGAAACTTTGCACTTTTAGAGAAAGGTAGGAGTGTGTACACACATTTGCAGAGAGACAATAGGGCTGATAGGTGGGTAATTAATCAGGTCTGCTATCTCTCCTCTCCATATACAGGACTGCTGTTAACAAGGATGTTATCTCTGGAGACACAAACTCTCCCTATGCCTGAAGAAGGGCATTTGTGCCCTAAAGCTTGCAAATAACTATTTTTCCAACTATTTAGTTGGTCTAATAAAAGATATTGCATCTACCCAAAGAATCTTGTCTGCCTATGATCTCTGGAGACACAAATCCACAGTTTAAGAACTGAAAGTAAGCAACACAGAGATGCTTAATGGGACTGAATACAGAGTCACAGAATCATTAAAAAAATAGGGTTGGAAGGGACCTCAGGAGGTCATCTAGTCCACCTGCCCGCTCAAGGCAGGACCAGCCCCAACTACATCATCCCAACCAAAGCTTGGTCTAGCTGGGTTTTGAAACCCCGCAAGGATGGAGCTTCCACCACCTCTCTGGGTAACCGGTTCCAATGTATTACTACCCCCCCTTAGTAAGAAAATTCTACCTAACATCTAACCTATACTTCCCTTCCTGCAACTTGAGACGGTTGCTCCTTGTTCTGTCATCTGCCACCACTGAGAACAGTCCAGCTCCGTCCTCTTTTTAACCACCCTTCAGGTAGTTGAAGGCTGCTGTTAAATCCCCACTCAGTCTCCTTTCTTTAATCCTTACTAATCCATAGACCAGCCTCTGGCTACCCCGTAAGATTGGGCCCCTAATATAGTCCATGGCCTGTTGTGACCTATTTATAAAGATAGGTTGCATAAATATAATGTCTCAAATAGTATACCATTAGAAGTTATAATCCCTATTCCACGGTCATATCTTTGAGCTTTAACATAATTTAAATGAAAATATCTTTATACAAATTTAGCTTTTTAAAACAACTTGACAAAAAAATAAAAAAATACAATTAAATAAAAATCAATCCATTTTTTTATTTAAAAAAAATTACTGATTTTTATCCACCCTGCTAGCAGCAAAAGATGCATTAGTTAGCTCATTTTCCCCTGTCTTTGAAGAAACAACTGGCTTTAAAGATACAAAAAAAAAAAATAAAAATGTATTCTTAAAATCTGTTCAACATGCACCTTGTTTTGATGGACAAGTATGTTATCTATACCTTGCTTTCAACACAAGTTAAAAATAAATTTGAACACCTAGTAAAACTGCTAGCTTGTTAATTTTCATACCTCCATGTGAAGCACCTGCTCTAGTGGGCCCAGCCACATGCAGCGCATTCGAGACTGGCTCCATATACCACATGCAGTACATGGGGCTAGGACCAGCACATGCTTCATGCTGTGTGTGAGGATGGTCTGAGACCCAATGGACAGAGTTTAGCGCTCCATGGGCCAGATCCAGCCCATGGGCCATACCTTTGACACCCCTGATATAGCAGGCAATTGAATCTTCAGCATACCAGTTACATTAAGTTGGCTGTTACAAATGCTATGTGGGCCTGGACTAATCCCTTCACCCTCTGCCACCCAACCCCCTATTAAATATTAGAGCAGAATTCAGTTTTATATTTGAAGGCATGATGCAAGTTTAAAAACAAAAATCAGAACTATCACTTAAGTGACGAAGTAGACTTTTATTACCTTATGTGCAAGATACGTCCATCAAACCATCTATTCCATAGGTTCAGTCTGTGAAAGCAAATAAGCCAATAAAACCAAAATTAGTTATAGTCCACCAAGATTAAAGGAAAGGTATTTTTAACACCACTCATGTCTGCGCAATAGCCTATTAGCTGTTTGGTTCTTTTTATTATGTTTATTATGTTAATTCAGTCATGAGTAAATTGTTAAAAATAAAACTAACTGAAGAGAAGCAATTTTTAATCCAGCTACAGATATCGATCTCTCCAGTGAGGGACTATATTTAAATTTAACATATAACCCTTGAGGCATGTTAACTCTATCATCCCTCTGAAGTTCATGACTTCAGTTTAGATTCTGCTTCTTATTTACTACTTCTACATGTAATAACTAAATAGATTTAATTAATCTGTATTAATTCAGGCACTAACATTTTTTTTTTAATTCCATTTGCAATCCTGCCTATCTCACTGGGAACACAATAAATGTTTGCTGCATGTTAGGTCTTGCTGACCTACTACTAAGCTCTTAATTATGCCATTCAGGTTTCCTAACTGCCTACAGTATTACTTTATTAGCATTAATTGTCATCTTCCTGTTAAGCATCGCATCTGTTTGCTCTACGTATGTATTTAAACAAACCGACTTATTTGCTTGTATATTCTTAAATATCTGAATAGTGCTATAGTCTCATGCCTTCTTCTTTCCTTTTCTTATACCATGCATTTTGCAATTTTAGATGCAATGCTGTACCCCATCTTAAAATATTTTCCCCCACTAGTCAGTGCCATGAAACAGTTACTGCACACTTTCGCTTCAATTCAGTTTGTTTAATTAAAACTGGTAAGAGCTACACATTTAAAACTGGTTTTGCCTTTGATAAAGCTGCAAACACACACACTTTGGCCAGCAGCTGAGCTGAACAATACTGTGAGCAAGAGCACATCCAGCTGCATGGTGTCAGGTTCTTAATGGTTTTATATTAGCTGAGCACAACTTGCAAAGCATGAGTACTAACTGCTCAAAGGCCAAGAACAGGCAAACATCCAGTAACAGAGCAAAGCCCATGTTAGAGATCACACACAAAGAAGGTTTATCAGAAAGAATCAGAATGCCTGCAGCAAGGTTTTATGCTCTGAAAACATGAAACAGACACCGTAGCTATTCTACATTACTGATCCATGTTCATTTTATCTTGCCACGGGATTTCCTTTCTATTGTCTTCTTTGGCTGGAACAAAAGAGACCATTTTGCCTTTTAAATAAATGAATTTTCGTTTGAATGGATGGAACTAGTCAAAATGTTTGCTCCCTCCCCACATCCCTCACCCTGGTGGCAATTTTATTCATTTTTTTTCAGAATCTCTAGATTTAGCAGATTAAAGTTAATTAAGCTATCCTTAAGAATAATAATTAAAAAAAAAAAAGGGCTTATGTCTTCTGGATTTCTAGTGAAAAGTTTGCCTAACCTTTTATCTGACAGCGTAACACTAAAAACAACCACCATTCCCACTAAAACAGGACACAATCATCATCATAACCTTACATGACGGCAAAAGGGAAAGTGGCCTGCTAAGACCAAACAGCCCATAACAGAACCTGAGCCAGAACACAGGAGCCCTAAGGCCCAGGCTCCTATCCTGCAAAGACAGCACTCGTGAGCTTCATTTAGAAATTTTAAGCACACTGATCTGACCAAGTGCAGGCAGTGGACTGGGGAGATGAGGCACTTCAGTCAGTCTTCAAGTCATTACTGGATACTCCTCAAAAACAGTTATGCACTGCTGAAAGATTGCTGGAATTGCCTTTATTCTTTATCCAAGAGCAATGATACATATGGGTCTGTCGTACGGGCACAGGATTTATATCCCGGGCATTTCTGCCTCTCCCTATAGGAAAGTTAGACAATTTGGTAGGGGAAAGATGCCTTTCCTTTGCCCACGTAATGCAACACCTCCCAAGCCTGGCAAGAGGTGCACTGTAAAGTTACTGCTGCCCCGCTATTTTTGTCTTTCAGCTGAATGCAAATGTAGTCCCTTAAAACACCAGCACCCTATGCAGAGAGGAGCAAAACTGGTCAAAATTGCTAATGAACCCTTTGAGCTAAGGACCTTTATAAGGCAGCAAGTTGCCAAACAGAATAAAAGGATGAAAAGAGAATAGCTCTGGCATTCAGCCCTTGATGGCAGACTCAACCTGCTCAATGGCTTGGGGGAGGCTGGACAACGTCTTATTATTGGGATTTTTAAAAATAAATCAGAGTCACCAGTGGGCTGGTATTTAAACTGAACACTTAAAGCTCCTATGACAGCCAAAGGGGGTGCAGTGCTTGAGACAATTTAAAATAATTAGTTCATAAGGCCATTTGATTCCATTTGACACGCGGGGGTGTCAGAGACAGAATTTGTGCAAGGAAGATGAGAGGAGAAAAAATGACCATGAAATACAGAGAATCAGGAAGTGGTTCTGCAGGCAAAGAAATATAGATATTTCTCTATGGACTATTTCTGTAGTGTTGAGACACATTAAAACCAGTGATCCCCAGCCAGGGTACTGCAGCACCCAGGGTAGGGCTTGAGCTTTTTTTCAAGAGTGATGTGGGGTGCCACACAACGTTAGGTGTGAAAACATGATTCACAAGATAAACCTAGAGATTTTGAACAGGAACCCAAGTGTTAAAAACATTCTGACCTGTTATGATCTTTGAGTTCTTTGCTACAGAAGAATTGCTCTATTATTTTTCTATACTCAAAAAAACGTGCAAAGTAAGAGCTGGCATTTCATAGATTTCATAGATTTCATAGACATTAGGGCTGGAAGGGACCTCGGAAGATCATCGAGTCCAGCCCCCCGCCCAAAGGGCAGGACGTCAGCTGGGGTCATAGGATCCCAGCAAGATAAGCATCCAGTTTCATCTTGAAGGTGTTCAATGAAGGCGCTTGAACAACCTCCGGCGGCAGGCTGTTCCAGACTTGGGGGCTCGGACAGTAAAGAAATTCTTCCTTATGTCCAGCCTGAAACGATCTTGTAGTAGTTTGTGACCATTCGTCCTCGTCATCCCTTGGGGCGCTCTGGTGAACAAACGTTCCCCTAGATACTGGTGGTCACCCCTGATAAACTTGTAGGTGGCCATCAGATCACCCCTGAGCCTGCGCTTTTCCAGGCTAAAGAGCCCCAGGGCTCTCAGCCTGTCATCGTAGGGTCTGCTTCCCTGACCCCTGATCATGCGCGTGGCTCTTCTCTGGACTCTCTCAAGCTTCTCCACATCCTTTTTGAATTGTGGAGCCCAAAACTGGACGCAGTACTCCAGCTGCGGCCTCACTAAGGCCGAGTACAGGGGGAGAATGACGTCCCGGGATTTGCTTGAGAAGCATCTATGGATGCAAGCCAGCGTTTTGGTCGCTTTACTAGCCGCAGCATCGCATTGCAGGCTCATGGTCATCTTGTGGTCAATGATGACCCCCAAGTCTCTTTCTTCCATAGTGCTAACCAACATAGCACTGCCGAGCCTATAAGGATGCTGCGGGTTTTTTTTCCCCAAGGTGGAGAACCTTGCATTTATCGGCGTTGAACACCATCAGATTCTCATCCGCCCACTTGCTGAGCCTGTCCAGGTCAGCCTGGATCATCCGCCTGTCTTCTGGTGTGGATGCTTTGCCCCAAAGTTTGGTGTCATCGGTGAACTTGGCCAGTCCGCTTCTGACTCCAGTGTCCACATCATTAATGAAGATGTTGAACAGTATGGGTCCAAGGACAGAGCCCTGGGGGACCCCACTGGTCACAGGACACCACGATGAGTGACTTCCATCAATTACTACCCTCTGGGTCTGACCCCGGAGCCAATTTTCCAGCCAGTGGATCGTGGGGGACCCAAGGTGACAATTGGCCAGTTTCTCCAAGAGACGATCATGGGACACCAGATCGAAGGCTTTTTTGAAGTCAAGATATATGACATCAATCTCATCTCCCTTGTCCAGGTGATAGGTCACCTGGTCATAGAAGGAAATGAGATTGGTCAAGCAAGACCTACCCGCAACAAACCCGTGCTGGCTATCCCTTAAGATGATGGCGTCGGCCAGTCCATTAAGGATGGCCTCCTTAATAAACTTTTCTAAGATCTTCCCCGGGATAGAAGTCAGGCTGATGGGCCTATAGTTAGCCGGATCCACTTTCCTCCCTTTCTTGAAAATAGGCACCACGTTGGCCTTCTTCCAGTCTTCGGGCACTACACCAGAGCACCAAGAGTTTTCAAAGATCCGCGCTAGAGGCTGGGCTATGATGCTCGCCAGCTCCTTGAGTACCCTGGGGTGAAGATTGTCAGGGCCGGCTGACTTGAAGGTATCCAGCTTCTCAAGATGTTCCTTCACAAAGTCAGCATTAATGGAGGGCAGGGGATCACCCTCACCCGGACTTCCCGGCCCTGTAGCGGGCACGGGCGTCCCATGGGGCTGATGAAAGACCGACGCAAAGTACCTATTTAATAGGTTGGCTTTTTCCTGGGCATCAGTTGTCAGTTGCCCCATCTGGTTCAGCAGGGGTCCAACGTTGCCCCTGTTTTTCCTCTGGCTCCCCACATATCTGAAAAAGGACTTTTTATTGTCCTTGATGCTCAAAGCTAGCTGGAGTTCAGTAGCAGCCTCGGCTTTCCTGGTCTGCTCCCTACAGGACCGGACCAGTGCAGAATAATCCTCCTTGGAGGTGACTCCCATCCTCCATCCTTTGTAGGCCTTTCTTTTTAGCCTCAGGAGGTCTGCTAGGTCCCTGGAGAGCCAGGGGGGCTGCTGTGCCCTCTTGCTGCCTTTCCTCCGAGATGGAATAGACTTCGTTTGTGCATTGAGGATCGCTCCCTTGAGGAGCAACCACTCTTCTTGAACTCCCCTCTCCCTGTGGTCACAGTCCCTTAGGGCCTCACTGACAAGCCTCCTGAGTTTGTCAAAGTCAGCTTTCCTGAAGTCAAGGACTTGCGTGTTGCTGACTGACTTGCCAGCTTTTCGGCGGATGGTGAAGGTGATCAGCTCGTGGTCGCTGTCACCCAGCTTCCCATCGATCACTAGGTCGCCGACTAGGTCCTCCCCAGTAGCCAGCACCAGGTCGAGCAGCGCTTTGCCTCTCGTTGGCCCACAGACTTCTTGAGTCAGGTAGAGGTCATCCACGCACGAGAGGAAGCTCTGCGACCGCTCAGATTTTGCTGAGCGATCCTCCCACGAGATGTCTGGGTAATTGAAGTCACCCATGACAACCATGGTCCTGGAGCAAGCTGCCTCAGCCAGTTCCTGGGCAAACTCCTGGTCTAGCTCAGGACTTTGGGTGGGAGGTCTGTAATAGACTCCCACCATTGTGTCCCCTGTGCCGTGTTCCCCACGGATTTTAACCCAGAGGGTCTCCAGCCATCCACCCTGGTCGCCAATATCGGCTTGCAGGGACGCGTAGCTTTCCTTAACATAGAGAGCTACACCCCCGCCCCTCTTATCTACACGATCCCTCCTGTACAGGGTATAGCCATCTATCCCCATGGTCCAGTCATGGGTGGAGTCCCACCAGGTCTCCGTGATCCCTATGACATCGTAATTGCTTGCACTGAGCAGGAGTCTAATGAGGGGTGCCTTGATTCTAAAAATGTTGAGAATCACTGCATTCAACTGACAAAGATGCAAGGTTAACTTCTAAATTGCCAAGAGTTCACCCTTCTTGAATAAACCTTGAAACAACAACAGCAACAACTGTTTACAGAGTGCTTCTGGAAGTTACACATACGTCAGTTTAAGTGATCAGAAACTGGTTTAAACTTGTAACAGAACAGAAGTTCAGTGCGCATAAACCAGTTTCAAAATGGCTGAAACTGGTTTAAGATAGACCAGGTTGAATGCAGTATCAGATTTAGCTGATTTGGGTCCAGCCAGTTTATGAAATTTCTGTCCCAGAGCCCTTCCTGGTTCAAGTTAAATCACAGTCCCTCAGCATCCCAGCATGCTTTCCAGCCCAGGCATGGGCTGGGCTGTGCTGTCTGCTTCAGCAGAAAAGGGACCAGGGAGGGGGGGTTAAATTTTTCTTCCCTCAAGCAAAGAGCTACTACCCCGCCCTTCTAAAAACTTAATGCTGACTGCAACTGTGGACTACAAATCCCAGAGGCACTTGGAAGCAGAAAGAGGAAGTGATGAGCAACCCTGCAGAGTCCTGCTGCTGCGATTCTGGACCACAAATCCCAGAGACCTCTGGGGTAGCAGAAAAAGGAAGTGAACACACAGCCCATGCTGGCTATGTGCCAGAGAGCTGTGCTCTACCATCTCTCAACTTCTGGCTTGAACCACTGCAAGTATGTGGCTGTATTTCCTGAATCAAGAGCGACTGTCTGTGCAGTTGTTTCTCAGTTTAATCTCTGCAGTTTAGACTAACCTGCAAAGACTGAATCAATTTAGCTGTGGGCTTTTTCACTGTCTGTACTTAGCCACAATCTGTAACTACTGAGGGCCCTGAGCTATATGTAGCTTTTACTTACATTACTGGGGGCTTTTCCTTGGAAAAAAGCTGTAGGACTGGGCTTTAAACCTGTATGCATTCCCAGGAATAACAGCTAATTTGTACGCTCACCACAACTATGCTATGTTTTACATAACTAGTTTATGTAATCTTTAACTATCTTAAGAAATTCAGAGCTGAGGGATGCTCTACTGTCACACGGCATCTACATACTAATCTCAGAATTTCACTAGAATTAAAGTATTGGTCAGGAAGCTGTTAGCAGAAGACTCCAAATAAGCCCCAAAACTGAGGTGAGACACATTCCATTTTAGTCATTCCCTTGGCAAGGCAAGGACTTCTGACCACTTTGGATAGCTTTTTCAGCTGTTACCACTGAAATACATCTATTCTACCTATTGTACAATACCCTCTGGGACAGAATTGTGCCATGCATTAAATCCGGTGCTAATTAATGGCAATACTATTACTAGAAAATAGGATATGCTTGAATACCTATATTCATTTTGCCCTCACATTAATTTCATTGCAAACTAGTTAGCAGAAGAGTAAACCATTAATATGCTGAATTATGACCTGGATTCATCTACAGCATACTGTCTCAATCTGATAAAAACAAACAAACACTGAACTCTGATCAAGATCAGCCAATGTGCTCTGGATGGTTGCTTTCTTGCTTTAAAATTTCCAAGTGCCCCAATCAAGATTTTATAATAACTGGGCACATCTACATGTTCATTAATGCGCTGTGCCTACTGTGTGTTAAATTTAGTATTTACTTAATCAAGTACTAAATTAATGCACAGTAGGTTGCCATACTATGCATTGGTATCATCATGTTTTTGATGTGACGCTTAATGCGCAGTAGGCTAATACTACTGCACATTAGTGTTTTAGCGCAGTTTTTCCCATGTGCATTAATGTGTGGTGGAATTAGTCTACTGTACATTAAGCATCTCGTGTAGGAGCACCCACTCACTACCAAAATAGAAAAATGTAGGCATGAAAAAAATATTAGAAAGGGGATAATGAATGCTTGAGGTTTTAAGAGCTCATGACTCTAGAGAGTAGGGCAAGTAACCCGAGACAAATTATGTACAATGTCTAGAGTTGTGATACAACTTCATTAATACAGATAAAGAAGTTCTCTAAGGAGAAATAAAATTATAATGCCTATAGCCTCAGACTACTTAAACACCCTTCCAAGGAAAATCAATTACTCTGTGGTATCACAAATTTAAGAGACAGATTTAATTTGTTTGATTCAATCATATATAAAACGCAAAATAAAAATAATTGCATTCTCCCTATAAAGTAAGATTTATTGAAAACTTCACTGCTCGCTCTCTCACACACACGCACACCCCTCTCCCCTTCTTGCACTTCAACACACACAGAAAAGGAAAACAATCCAATACTATACCTGTGGCACTTCCTTAAGAAAATCAGGAAGCTGAAATTCACCTTTATAGACCTGGAGGAAAGAAAAAAAAAAAAGATAACACTTTACACAGATGCTTTTACTGGATGTTACAATTATTAAAAAGGAATCACTTCAGATCTGCCAGGGTTACCTTGAGCTAGTCATGCTAAAACAGCAATGTCTGGGCTTTCCCTCCCCACCAAGTTGGCCACTTTTTCTTTCTGTTTCTGTAATTTGAATAATTCAGCCTTCAGATAATCTTTAGGCTTAATAACAATTTAAAACAGTTTTTACTTCAACTATAAAGCACTGGCAGTAGTTCTTATGGTAAGTAAAGCCTTTTATGATCAACATTACTCTATTAAAAAGCACTAATTTCTGCAGTTTTCAAATGCAGATATTTAGGTCCTATAATATTTTAAAAGTGATACCCGCATTCTGACGTACTGCAAGTCCATTTGAAGATGCAGTGGAAAGTGGCATGATGCATTTTCACAGGTATAAGCCCGACACAAAATAAGGTTAGAATTTTTTTAATACCACAATAAAGGTTCAATCTATCGCATCCCACATTAATACATTCTTAGTTTGGTTTGGTTTTTAACGCCCCCCCCCAAAAAAAAACCCCCAAAAAACCAAAAAACCCAACAACAACAACACCCAACCAAAACCAACCAGGCTGATTACAAGATCACAATATTATATGGGTATGTTATTAAAAACAGGTAATACCGTGTGTTACAGACATTTCTCACTTCTATCAATGAATACCCCAAAGTCATGACCTTGTGCTGTCCTGGATAACGTGAATCATTGTGAAATAAAAAGAGTCACTTGTGAAGAAAATCTTCTAGTATTTAAGGAATTACCCCACAGCTTCCTAATTGTGTTTTGCCTAAAAGAGGTGCTAGAAGAAACCACTGCTGTAGAAATGGAAGGGCAAAACGTATGGATAGAAAATTTAGAAGCTGTTTAAAATTTCTTAGATTAACATGAGTCAGTTTTGCATTAAATGAAGGTTGTTTGAGGAGCTAAGGCAGGGGCAGGCAATTATTTTGGGTGGAGGGCCACTTACCCAGTTTTGGCAGGCTGTCGAGGGCCGCATGGGTAGTGCTGCCCCTTGACAGGTGCCCCGCCCCCTGGTCACCATCTTGGGACCCATGTCCCAGGGCCAGCATCGGTGGGGCCCAAAGCAGGGCGCAGGCTGGCAGGGGTCTGTGGAGTTGGGCTGGGCTGCACCAGCAGGGAGAGGGGGGAGCTGGCCCGGCTCCATAGAGCCCCTGCCAGCTGGGCCCCTGCGCTCCTGCCACCCTGAGCTGGGCCCTGCTGACACTAGCCCTGGGACACTGGTGTGGGCCCTGTGCTCCAATTGGATCCCCACCCACTCACTCCCAGTGCCCCCCAGCCCCACATTACAGGCGGGAAAAGAGGCCTCTTGCCTGCCCCGTGCTCCCTGCTGCAGCCGCTCACAGCCCACGCGGGGCTGTCTGGAGCAGGCACAGGCAGCCCCAAATGGGCTGTGAGCTGCTACAGCACAGGGCGCCGGCCACGGGGTAAGTGAGGGGCTGCTTTTCCCCGCGCTCAGCACCAGCTTGTAACCCGGCCCCACCAGCTCCAGGCTCACCCATCGGAGCTGTGCGTGGCGGCAACAGCTGCGGTCCCCTCACTTGCCGCGCCAGGAAGTGTTGGCTACTGCTGCCCACCCGGAGCTCACATGCTGGGCAGCCCACAGGCAGCAGTGGCAAACACTTCTGGGCTCGGCAAGCAGGGGGGGGGCCACAGCTGCTGTTGCCACGTGCAGCCTCAACAGGCGAGCCTGGAGCCATGCGGAGCCCAAACTGGCAGCAGGGCCAGGTTACAAGCAGGTGCAGGAGGGAAGCAGCCCCTTGTCCACCCCATGCCCGATGCCCCACGCTGCAGCCACTCATGGCCTGCGTGGGGCTGCCTGTGCCTGCTCCAGACAGCCCCAGGTGGACTGCGAGTGGCTGCAGCGTGGGACCCTGGCCAAGGGGGAGGGGAGGGGCCACTTTCCTCTGCATGGGGAAGGAGCAGGGAAGGAGCCTGGGGAAAAGCTGGGGGGAGGGGGGGGCAGGAAAGCAGTCCCTTGCCTGCCCCGTGGCCGGCGCTCCCTGCTGCAGCCCCTCGCAGCCCACATGGGGCTGTCCAAAGCAGGCACAGGCAGCCCCAGGCGGGCTGTGAGAGGCTGCAGCGCAGGTCGTGGTGTGGGTAAGGAGCTGCTCCCCCCACTCCCACACACAGCTTTTCCCCAGGCTCCTTCCCTGCCCGGGGTCCTCCCCTCCCCTCCCCTTCCCTTCCCCCCACCCTTCCCCCTTACCTGAGGTTCCAGCACGGGGCAGCCACGTGGTCCCAGGCCAGAAGCCCCCGCTAGGGCTTCCAGCTGGGGGGGTGGGGTCAGGCAGGCCCTGCTGTTGTGGGGGCCACCGGGCTTCCCCTGGGTCCTACTGCCCTTGGTTCCTGTCATTTGACAGGAACCAAGGGCAGATAAATATAAAAACTTTCTAAATTTTTTAGGGGCCCCGCAGCCCATATAGAATGGCCTCGCGGGCTGGATCCAGCCTGTGTATTTTGCCCACCTCTGAGCTAGGTGATAGGTATTCATCACATCTTTTGTAGCTTCTTGGTTACCTTTTGATCTCTTCTTCATAAATCTTTGCCCAGAAAGTTAAGATAGTACTGGCCTGGGTAAACATGCACAATACTATCTCACAGTGTGTCAAAGCCAGAGGCCAAAATCAATTTTTATGAGTTCCAAATCAAGACACTTACTTGCACAAATTTGGCAACTGACACTAAGATCAGAGTCGAAAAGAGAGTGTTCAGTTTATACTAAATCAATATACTGCAGTGGTCTTATGACCGCAATTGAGTTAGCTCAGATTTTCCTGCCTGCAAGATTATTCCCCCCAAAACAGGGCTGCAAAACTAAACCATGAGTCATGCTGAAGAAGCCGGAAGCTTTCATTTCTCCAGCCCCATCGGGAGACTGAACAAATATACCCAGATAACCATACAATTAAAAAGGCTAACGAGAAAGTGAGGAACCACTATGTATTTTGTAAATCCCCAAAACTTGGTATCCCAGAAGTAGATGGACAAGGATGGAAGAACAGCAGCATCCAGGATAGCAGGCACAGCCCTCAGTTATATTCCATAATAGGGTATTGGTCCTTTCACAGTGATGTTGAGGAAAGACACACTGGCCTATGCAATCCTACACGTACTATACTTCCATCTTCTAACTAAGCCTTTGAAGGCGGTTCATCATTCTATGGACAGCTAAGGAAGTGACACATCAACAACTCTGCCACAAAAATATTAAGGAACTCAGATCAGCAGAGACTCCCTATGCCTGACGAAGGGTAGCTGCACCCAAAAGCTTGCTAAGAACTTTTTTCCAACTACTCAGTTGGTCTAATAAAAGATATTACATATACCCCAAAAACCTTGCCGGCCAAAGAATTACCCACGCACCCATTGGCGACATGAAAAAAAAAAAAACAAACTAGGTTCCCTCCCATGGATGAATGTGAACTGCCTCAGAATGATTAACCAATGTGTTTTCATATAAAAATATGAATCCTTCCTCAAACAAATTCTACATTCCAGTTATGAAAACACAAACTATTTAATCAATTGGCAACAAGGAAAAAAGAAACTGCAGCTCCTAACATCGAAACATAAATCATCATCGCCACAACAATAAGCGCGGCTATTTTTAAAGTACCCAAACTCAGATTAAGTCAATGCTCTTGTTTTTGGCAAGTGGTTCCAACATGAACGTTAAAAAGTCGATACAGACTGAACATGAATAGGTTGTTCAATATTTGCACAATTAACACAGGTTCATGCAAGTAGGATTAGAAAGTACTAGATAAGGATTTAAATTCAGATAAAGCTTTCCTTTTCCGTTGCGCTACAGTAGACTACGTCAACCAACAGAAGCTCAAAAGAAGTTTTCATGCAAGAGATGCAACCTACAGATGAGAAACACCTGTGCAGTTATTCACATGCTATCCAAGTCAAGAACGTCTCAAGCAGAATTTGAATATTACGGCAGAACTAAAAGGGCAGCAGAGCTTTTCGTGCCACAGCCTTGCAAGTTTTTAATAAATACAAGTAATGTACAATAAGTTATTCTGCTGTGCTGAGAGTTATCATTTGTGTTATTCTTAATTTCACTAATTTATGTCTTGAAGGAAAAAAATTGCTTCAAACAACAAAAATTTAAATGTCTATAACCTAGGGGAACTTCTGTTCCTATCTGTCTAGGAATATTTAGCTTCCTAAGCAAATCATGCACAAAATGGATCTAAACCAGAATCTTCAAATACCGTTTCATACAAAGCACCAATACAGCAACGTCTTCTAAAAACAATAGCCCAAATGCTAGAGACGAGTTAATCAGGAGTTCAAGAGAAAGAATGAGAATTTTTACATAACCTGGCTCGTGCATCCATTCTACAATGCAGGAAGTAGTGCGTGTTTCAAAAACTTTGACTTCCAGCTTTTTTTTCAGCACTGTAGTTAAATATGAAAATACAAACTTACAAATACTAATGATTAGAGACCTACCTAAAAATCTCAATTTTGCAGATTTCACAGAAACCGCAAAAAAATATTGTTGTCTGTGACTACCAGGAAATCCAGCACTGGTTGCAATTTCCCACAAAAATCAACCAACCGCTCCCCCGAAAAAATAGTAGCAATGCAGACTGAATGAAGACGCCCTCTGCCGATCAGCGGTGAGGAGCAGGGCAAAAATCAGTAGTGACAAATGAAGGAACTTCCGCCAACCAATGGCGAGAGGCAGAGCCATCAGAGCCCCTCTGCCAATCAGAGGTGAGGGGTGGGGCCACCATGAAATGCCCATGAAATTGCCTTTGCGCACCACGAGCTGGCCACAAAAAATCCTTGGTCTCGCGATGACTTTGGAAGGTACCTAATAATGATTAAGGTACTGCAGTTTATGCAGACGCTATTGCTCTGAGCAGTTACCTTTCTAAGTTAAGAAACCAAATCTCATTTAGTCCCTTCCCTAAAGATTTTGTGTTAACATAGTATATTACAGACTTTAAATAAGCTCATAATAATGCCCATATTTTTTAATTTCCTCATACTAATTATCCCACATTTCCTCCAACCTCTACTGAAAAAACAGCAGAGAAAATGCCAGACTCTTAGAAAGGGAAAGCTGCCTGTACAGTGCTCTACTTGAATAAGATGCAAAAATGTGACCACCATGCACTGACTGTTGTGTGGATTTCAGACAAGACTATATCCAAATTTCACATATGGGTCGGCAATATCTGAAGAATCAAAGGCACACTATGTATTTAGAAGCAGAACAGATCAAAACGTTAAGGGTGCCAAATGTTAAAAAAAAAAAAATTTTAGGTAGGCAAAAACTACACTAGTCTCCAAGTTACATGTTATAATTTCACTCTATATGGTGCTAAACAGGATAACACTTTAGTCTTGTTCCTCAGAGTGCACATTACGCTGCTTTAATGGATATTTCATCATATGTCAGCCTTCATACATGCTGGAAATAACAGATGACATTTTGATTTAAACAGTGTTGTCTTTTCAAAATATGGTTATTTAAACTACAATTTAGAAATTAAGTTATGGAAATGTAGCAGTTACATTACATAATTTTAATGTAGCTGCTTGGCCTGCTATTCACCAGCAAAAATCATTATTTTGAACAGCATGCTGAAGCTGTAATAATTTAGTATGCAATAAGAACATGCATCTCCTCCTACGTTATCTTTTTTGCCTCTGCTCCAGAGTAAGCATGATAAAGACCAACAACGTACAGTTCATCTAGAACTCAATCCAAATAACACGCAAACGTTACTAAAGACAACATCTAATAAGCCAAGAAACGCTGTTCATTAGAGTTTAAGAACTACATCCCCAAGTTTAGTCTGAAGGAGCCATGATACTTAAAGCTGTTCTTTCAAGGTTTCTGCTGCATTTAAATTATATTCAAAATGGATGCATTACAGCTCTGGAAGTCAATTCTAAGCCAAAGCCATAGGAATGAATTCTGTCCCAAAGACTCATATGGGAAAACCTCCAACCTCAGCCACAGGAATGTAAAAGATTCCACTTTTGGCCCATCTAACCCTCAAGTACATAATGTGAGGAGCTATGGGGAGAGGCTGAGGAAAAGGAATCTAGGATGATGTAGGACAGTGACAGTATTTTGCAAATTTCTATAAAAGAATACTCTTCAAGTTCATTATACTAGGAAGAGTGCCATACCATCAAGATTACACCACTGTGAATTTTCTTAAGCGACTTTCACAGAATTCAGGAGTGGAAAAAATAGATAACCAACAGCATATAAACTAAGGAAAACTGGGCAAAGTTGCTATTGAAGCCTAACGAGTTTAGAAAAATTTGGAAACCTAACAAATTTAAAAGAAAAATCATTTTTAAAATAGCAGTATTGCCAACTTGCATGATTTTTGGCATTGTTCTTAAAAGTCGAAGCTTCAGGAATGTGAAAAACTTAGCTCTTTCATATAACTTTAAGAACAATGCCAAAAATCATGAGAGTTGGCAATACTGAATAGTCAGGTTGATAATTTTGCTAGAGATCAAACCTGGCTGTACTCAAATTCTTCTAAAATGTGTCAGCCTCACAGCCAACACTGCACTAAATTTATGACTTTTAAGCTGCTCCCAAGAGCTTGGCTACAATTTTCACCTTCTGTTAACTCAGATATATCCTAAGGAAAATCTGAAGATGGAAGAAAGCGTACGGGTTTGGAAGAAGTACAGTGTATGTTTTATAGGTTAAAAAACATAGTGCATAAAAGATGCATGACAACCTGCATTTTTCATCAGTTTGCTCTAGCTTAAAGAAAAAAAGTCAGGTGAACCTTGATCCTTTCTAACACCCAGAAAAGCAACACCACTTCCATTAGTCTGTCTCCAAGGTATGTCAAAGTGCACTCACTCTCATGTTACATTCTTGATTTTTTCATATTTTTGCATTCAAGTACTCAGTATTTGAATTTATCACATGAATTTCAAGTGATAACACCGGGGAAAATTTCTTCAGGACCCAATCTGGGTATCTGTTTAAACTTTGAAACAGCAGGGTTGCTAGGGCTCAATTTCTTCCCTTTGCTATCATATGTCCAGCCAGAATCTGATGCAGCAGACTAAGGTACAATTTTTCTTCTTTGAAATAAAAGGGCCACTAGCAATTAGTCAGAAGGCACCTGCAAAGCTTTGTTTCATTCTTACCCTCCTGTTTCTTTCTTACCCTCCATGATTAGATTTCTCCCTGAAGTTGCAGTGCTAGAGTAGTAACTGGAATATGAAATACTGTGTTCACAAATTCATTCAGTGCAGACTGTGTGCCAAAGAAAATGTAAGGTAATATGTCACAGATGTGGAAGGAAATGGCATAGCCAGTCATAATATAAAGATCAGCCCATTTTGATTGGTCATATCTCAAAGTCTAAGAGTCATGAGGAATCTTCTGGCTTTTGAAATAGTTTTTTAAACTGTTAACATGAGTATGCAAGTTTGCCATCGTGAGAGAAAGAAAGATACTCCTAAAACATAATAAAGGTATCCTAATACATACGTTCTTCATATGTGGGCTGTCAGAAAATAAGTCATTCATAGGTGGACTTTAGTAAAAAGAGGTTCCTTGCATGTGTGAAGAAGTAGAGTTTGTCATCTTTCACTTTTAGGGAAAAAAAACACTGATATTTTCCCTGAAAAACTCACCAATTTCAGTTTTGACTAGCAGGTCATTCTAGTAAAATGAGCACAACAAGAAAGATTTGCTTACAGGAACAACTATGAGCAAAAAGTATGCAGACATGCTTATAGATGGACAGAAAACTGGCTGAAGCATCAGGCTCAGAGGGTAATCATCAATGGCTCAGTGTCTAGTTGGCAGCTGGTATCAAGTGGTGTGCGCCCCCAGGAGTCAGTCCTGGGGCTGTTTTGTCCAATGTCTTCATCAACGACCTGGAAGATGGCATAGAGTGCACCTTCAGCAAGTCTGCAGATAAGACCAAGCTGTGGGGAGGTGGTGAAGAAGTAGAAGACACAATGAAGGGTAGGGCTAAGATTCAGAGTGACCTAGATAAATTGGAGGATTGGGCCAAAAGGAATTTCATGAGGTTCAACAAGGACAAGTGCAAAGTCCTGCACTTCGGACAAACCAATCCCATTCACCGATTCAGGCTGGGGGCTGACTGGCTGGGCAGCAGCTCTGCAGAAAAGGACCTGGGAGTCACAATGGACAGTAAGCTGAATATAAGTCAACAGTGTGCCCTTGTTGCAAAGAAGGCTAACAGCATACTGGGCTGCACTGGTAGAAGTGTTGCCAGCAAGTCAAAGGAAGTAATTATTCCCCTCTATTCAGCACTGGTGAGGCCAAATCTGGGAGTACAGTATTCAGTTTTGGCCCCCCCCCACCACAGAAAGGATGTGGACAAATTGGAGAGGGTCCAGTAGAGGGCAACAAAAATGGGGCTAGGAGACTTGATTTATGAGGAAAGACTAAGGGAATTGGGCGTATTTATTCTAGAGGAGACTGAGTGGGGATTTAATAGCAGCCTTCAACTCCCTGCAGGGGGTTTGAAAGAGGATGAAGCTGGCCTGTTCTCAGAGGTGGCAGATGACAGAACAAGGAGCAATGGTCTCAAGTTGCAGCAAGGGAAGTTTAGGTTAGATATTAGGAGGAATTTTCTTACTAGGAGAATAATAAAACACTGGAACAGGTTACCCAGAGAGGTGGTGGAATCTCCACCCTTAGAGGTTTTTAAGAGCTGGGTAGACAAAGCTTTGGCTGGGATAATCTAGCTGGAGACGGTCCTGCCCTGAACAGGAGGCTGGACCAGATGCAACCTCCTGAGTTCCCTTCCAACCCTAATTTTCTATGATCCTATGACAGAACTAGCATCGAAAAGTCAACCACCCCACTAATGCATCTAGAGACAATGTTTGTTTTATCTGTGCGTAAATAAACATTAGTATACAGAAGTATGGAAACGCCAATTTATATTGCAGGTATTTTCTACCTTCCAAATCCAGGGCTCTGAATCTAAATGGATGTGACATGCCATGCACAGAATAAAGGACAATAGTGACAGTCCTACCATGAAACTGAGGTTTTTAGCAATATTCTACTACTTTTTTGCTGATGGCTATAGCACAGAGATGACCGTTCAAGTTCTGCTAGGCTTGGCTCTACCTAAGCAGGTATCATCACAGAGGTAGTTGCCTTCATATTCTGTAACACTGGACAATACTGCAAAATAAAACTACAACTACTGCTGGAAGCTGAGATGCACACAAGTCTTAAGAGGAAAGGGGAGTGTGGGAGAGCATCCTGGTTCAGCTCTATTACCCTGTAAAAGGAAAATCCTAGAGTTAATGAATGCCTTAAAATTTTCCTTGAATTACTTCCAACCACAGGAAAAAATACCCATCTTCAAATATTTGGTTTTAGTAGGAATCTTGTATACGCCCTTTCAGAAGCGTCTCTGCTCGCAAAATGGAAGCAAACAGGTAGTATTTAGATTCCTCCTGCTTCAAAAATTAGGACCAACGTCTGTTTGGCAGTATCTTTTACTGTACCAATAAAATATTGTACGTAACTGGAGAAATGTTGGACCAGCAGCAGATACAGTCTAAACTAAATACCAGGTAGAACAATGAATCCTCTAACATCTCCCCTAATGATATAGTTGATCCAATAAAAGAGATTGCCACCCCATCCTTACTTCTCACAGATTCTCTGGCCCGTCACAGCTACAACAGCACTGCAATCCTACTAAAAAGTGAACCTCCCTGAATGCGTTTAATTTTTTTAACCATTCTATTAAGTTCTCTAGATTTTTCTTCAATATGAGCACTCTCACACTTGACGGAGCTAACAATAATAATTTTGGAGTTAACAATAATATTGTTTAGCCTACAGCTAAACACTTCAAAGTTGAATGCCTAAGTTCTGTTTTGTTTCATTTGAATTGTGCTTCACATTGGGCTCAAACTTTTTAAAGCCATATCATGTTGACTACTTTGTTTTAAAAGACAGTCTTTTGAAGCAGTAGTTACTTGCGCGCTGATTTATGTTCAATACGTTGCTTAATTTTGTCCTCATAATTTTAGATTCACAATTTGTTATGTAGCTTAAATTAAAATGTATTATAGTCCAGGGAATTAATACCACCTGATTTCCTGGAGTATAAAACAAACCTAAACATTTTAAGTTTATTATAGGACTTTAATACCAAGATTAATTTTAAGACAAACTAGCGTGTCATCCTTTTACTGATTCCAGCGGAGGCCTCGGATCTTGCCCTTCAGCCCCAGCAAGATGGAACAAGAACCTGAGAGCAGATGGGTTTATATCCCAAAGCATTCCAAGGGATTGTGAAATTTGGGAATGAGCATTGCCCTCCAGTAATCTTGTGTTTTTACAAGTGGAATCAATACAGTTGAGCCTCAGAGGCCTAGCTTAACTGGCCTTTATTATGGACAAAATTCTTCAACTTCTGTTGTCCATTTTGAATTTGAAAAGCCTGTAACCGCAACTACATTTCAACACCGTCCTTTTGAAAAATAAAAAGGAGAAGCAATAGAAAAACAAAACAAAACAGCTGCTTGTCAGATCAAGTTGCTGAAATTGTTTAAGATTAAGCCATTTGGAAGGAGACTAAATTCATAAAATGTTAATCATGCATTTCTTAAGCTTGAAAAGTAACCTGAGAAGGTCTTCATTTGAATGGCAAGAGCTTTGTGTCTTACAGTATCTTCAGGGTAAGGTCAGCAGCAATCTGTCCCAGCTGGTAAACAGCAACAATGGAAGAGGATTTGTTAAACCAGGTTGCAGATGAATAGAGTGGATTCAGTTATAAGCAATGCTGTACTAGATGAGGACAATTCATACTTGTAGGAGTCTGGGAAGTGAAGAGCAGCTGATAAACACCAAATCTTTGATAATTACCCTCTTCTCAGAGAGATGATTATTTTGCTTTTAGCACATTCTAGTTTGTGAAGAAGCAGGTGCTATATCTATTTATGATGGCCAACACTGCAGAACACAGCACATCCAAAGTGAAAATGAAAAAAAGATCTTGTAATTATTTTTATAAAAACTTGAAAAGCAATTTTTATTTTTATTTATTTATTTATTTATTTTTTACAGAAAAGTTCTCTTTCCAGAACCAAAATTTCTGTAAAGCAGATTTAACATAAATTATCACAAATGACAAATGGAACAATAACTCAACTGAGTGCACAAATGACAGAGCAAAGCTGTGAAAGCAGACTAACTATGGGCATCCTCTGGGGTGGAAGCTTCAAATGATGGGCAGCAAACAGGACAGAATACTAATATATTCTGTATTTGTAAGGTCTACTAAAATGATAAAGATAAAAAGTTTCATTTTTTTCCCTAACTCTGTACAGTAAAATAAAGCAACAAGAACAGATTTGTCAAAGGCTTCCTCTAAATTTAACAAACTTGCAAGCAGCAATAATTAGTCTCTTGAGATCAAATCCAGGGAGCTGATGAGTACATACAACTCTCACTGACTACAGAAACAGTTACTCCTCAACATCTTTAAATTATTAAGCCCTTGGGAAGTAAATATTTAAGTAAATCCTTGGGTGAGCTCAGATTCATGTTCTCAGACATTAAATTGGGACTTGGTAGGGCTTACAAGGGTTAAATGAATATCAGCTGATCAACTGTGATGCATTTGGGGATGGAGCTTTTATCAAAATGTTTGGCTTCAAAAGCCTTAAAAAACCCCAAACCAAACCAAACCCAAGAGGCCTTCCTCTTTATTATACACAGACGCACTAATAACGGGAACAGGCTCAAGATAAAGGATATAAAGAATAACCTTAGCGGCTCCACCACATTGAAGCAAAAGCTAAAGATCTATTTTTAACAGCTGTTCCACCTCTGAAACCTCACCAAATAAAAACGCTCAACCGGCAGTCAGAATTGATTGGAAACTTTCCAATTAAATGTTTTTATGCTTAAAAACTAAAGAGAAAAAAAAAACCCTTCATTGAAAGAAAAGCACTTTGCAGAAATGTGTCAGATCTCTCTCACCTACCCTTCCAAAGGCTCTCAGCCTGCTAAGAAGGTTTCAAAATGTGTTTGGTTTCCTGCCACCACAGTCTGGCTTCCCAACCAGGCATAGTGCCCGTGGGCCAGAAAACCCAGAGCCTCCAGACTCTTGGATGAGTTGGTTCCCAGCACCTGGCAAGCTACTTGACCTCAAAATCAAGTAGCATGAGGAGCCAAATGCTCCAGAAGTCTAGAGGCCTTGGATCCCCCCAGCCCCGAGACAAATCAGCATGGCAAGGCAGACGAGGAACAGGGGATGCCGAACCGCAAAAAGCTAGTTTCAATACTGACACTGAGAGGAGAGGAGCAATAACAAAGCAAAAATAATTCATCAGTTCCAGCCAGCAGTTGCCAGATCCCAAGAAGCATCTTACTGGAGAAACAGCATGATTCAATGGTTTGTGAAATGAATTCTGAAAAAGTTTTGGTTCTGAGTTTTGGGGCTCTTTGTCCCAGTTTGGATAAAAACCAGGAATTCCAAAAAGTATCATGGAACAGATGTTTGGTTTTCAAACCAGCTACGTTAGCATGCATAAACACGGTTTAGGAATGATTTAATTGAAGAATGGAATATCCAGACTGAATCCAAAGATAACCGAGGTCAAACATTATACCTACTTTGTTACTATATTTACTAATTTGAAGTAGACATCATACTTGAACCTTTACATGATTTTTAATCACATGAGAGATATACACATTTATTTTAAAGTAAACTTAACTAAGCCTCACCTGACCTTTAAGATTTTAATTACAAAACTCACCTTAATAAGCTGAGTACACATTCTGCACTCTTAGAAATGCTACTCTAAGGTTTAAATGGATTTACGCAAGAGAGTAATTATTTCAAATACAAAAGGCAATCTATTATTAAAGCTGATGACATTGGCCTACACTTCTGCAGTTCCAAGCTAATTGGCATTCCACGGAATGAAACCTCAGAAAAGGCATTTTGCTGATGTAGTTAATGTACTCCTGAAGCAGAGAGTCAAACTCAAGCTGCAATATGATGATACAATTGGGCAAAGTCACTTCTGAATCAGTGGTTTTCAGCACATAATGATGCTGAGAAAAGGGGGTTTTAATCTCACTAGACAAATACTGAAAAGCAGAGTTTAAGTATATTGCGTAGGTGGCAGGGAAGTTAATTTGTTCTTTTGCACTATGTTTATGGCAAATACACACTTCAAGTGACTATGAAATACAGGTACCAAACCACTGATTCCTCTTTTGAAAGTGAATGTGATTTACTCAGCATGGAAACAGTATGAAATGTGCATTTGATATGAATTATTCAAAGGTGGCTGAAATCTCACTCATTTAAGATGTACAGGCCCCCACTGGTGCATATTGCTGAATGGATCAGAAACAGGGTTTTTAGTATCAGAAGGCAAGTGGAAGTAATCAAAGTAACAGCACTGAATCAAAATTGGATGACCAAATAAAACAACAGAATTCACTGATGCAAGAAAGCCACCCTCAAAGAAAATAAGCATTTGCAATAAGAACAAAGGCAGAGTCAACCGTTTTTATTCCAAACAAAATATAATGATTTTTAGTGGGGATCTTTGGGGATAAATAGTCTTATTTTTTTCCAAATACTTACATTCCAAAACCAAAATAAGACCAATTAAAATCCCAGTGTTTAGTTTACGTTGGATCAGACTCTTATTGCATCTTTTGTTTATTCTTCAAAGGGCAGCAAAGAATAAGAAAAAAGTCTGGCATTTCAGTCATCCCGGGCCTTTTTCCAAAAAGTTGCTTTTCAAACCCTCCAAGTGTTTTGACTAGGATTTCTGTGTCACTCAATTCCCGACAGCCCAGAAGCAGAAAACTGAGCTCAAAACTCAAATTCAGCCGAAGTGTGACGATTCAGTAAAAGCTTTAAAAAAAAAAAAATCTTGAAATAACTGCTAAGAGCCACTTACAGCATATAATAACGTCACAATCTCTCTCTGCTTCACAGATTTTCTCCCCTCCTTAAGTATTTAAGAGTACCACATCCCAACTGTGTAAAAATACATGTCTTTCTACCTAGGAGAACTTGTACAATCTTTCCTATGCCTAATGAAGGGTGTGTGCCTGAAAGCTTGCAGATAAATACAACAATGTTTGCAAATATCTAGTTGGTCTAATAAAAGAAATCAACTCTTCCACAAGTTTTGATTCCTTTTGTCCTTTCCTTAAATTCCAAACTCTAATACAGCTTGGACATGAAGTATACTTAATCGTACTGATGACAGAATTACTATCAGGAATGCTTGGGCCAAAATATATTGAAGTCAGAGTACATACAAGTATTTATGTGAATTCACACTCAACAACAAAATTAGTTTTGTGCATATTTTTGTGCTTTATGGAACATTTTCTAGATTATGAAAATACTAAGTTTAATTTATGATTAGCTACTGTAAAACATTGAATGTGGTTTTTCTCACATGGATAATGAAACTGTTATTATATAATGCATACATACCTCAAAAATAGCACACTACCAAACAGAGAGCAAACCTGGCCGTGATGGTAATTCTAAAAGTAGGTAAAAAACATCTTGAGCATTTTTCCAACCCCCCCCCCCCCCAAAAAAAAACAAAAACAAAAAAGCCACACCTGTGCTCAGCTTTACTCTTGTGAATCCATCACAGAAAATGTCTTTCTGGTTTATTTCAGTGAAGAATATCCTAACCCAGATGAAATCATCAGTGCTGGCAGAACAGAAAATGCTATTAAAGTTCAAGAAACCCTTTAGAGCATTTTCTAGGGATTTGCTAAACAGATGGTCCAAAGGGTTCCAGAACCAAACACTGCCTGTGAAGAAGTTTCTGAACCTAAGCTTGGGACTCAAATATTGCTTCACTCTAGCAAGTTACAGAGAAAGCAATCCAATTTCTCAAGAGGCACCACAGAGAAAAAATAGTATCTGCTTGCCTGAATCTAGCTTGACGTCATTTTACCTCTTGCTTTTAATGGAAGCAAAAGAACTAGAAACATTCAAGAGCTGGTTTGGGGAGGTTAGTGTCCATCACCCTTGCAATAACCAACCAAAAAAGTAGATCTTCATGTTGTGCTCAGACCGACATGGAGGACAGAGAAGAAAAACTCTTCAAAGCAGCAGAGAAGATCGGTGACCAAGGACACATGCATGGTTTGTACTTATGGGAGAAGGAATGCAAGAGCACAGATTGATCCTTTCCAGATGAAGGCAGGATCCTAAAGCGTTTGAAAAACAACTGTAACAGGATCAATGGAAACCAACTGTCATAATAGAGTGGAAGGCCAGTCTACCTTTCTTCTTCCTCTAGCCAGCAAAATTCAGCTTGGTGTCACAGTATTGTAAAGGCAAGGTTCTTTGGGTAGATGTGATGTCTTTTAATTAGACCAACTGAGTAGTTGGAACAAAGTTTTTTGCAAGCTTTTGGTTACAAGTATCCTTCTTCAGGAATAGGGAGACTCTGCTGTTGTTCTGTAAAAGCAGGGGAAGAAAGGCAAGATCTATATTGGGGGAAATGGGCAGTCACATAAATGCTGGGAAGAAATTTTCAAAAATGATATCTAACAGTTAGTGTGATGAGTGCTAACACATGAAACAAGCCATGGAACTCCCTGATGTTGCTGACAAGATCTTGCTTAACCACTGAACCAATTGGTTATCTACAATGCCAGTTGTTGACAGCTGGACAACTGCCTGAAGTACCTTTGTCAGGTATCCGGGTTGTAGCCGTATTGGTCTGGAAGCAAAAGGAATCAGGACTTGTGGTAGAGATGATATCTTTTATTAGACCAACTAGATTTTTGCAAAAAAAAAAAAAAATCTTTAATTGCAAGCTTTTGGGCACAAGCACCCTTCCTTCAGGCATATGTGAAATGACTGTACCTTTGGGAATGTCTCCCAGAAATTCTAAAAAAATTAAGAGTTAAGAAAGCATCACATTATTCACTGTTTTAGACAAACTCTACAACACTAAGTTCAAATGTGGTTTTTAGCATATTACGATTTGCACACATAACTTACCCTTCTAGTGTTTTCGAGAACTTTTTGATCTGGCTTTCCATAGTTTGGTGGATTGGCATATGGATCGTAGCCAAGTTTTGCTAACATAGGTGCAATCACTGGCATATCTTGTAGAACATCTGCGGGTATTTTCCCAACCCATTTTGACAAAGCTTCCACATTGACTGGCTTGATTACTTGATCTGTAGATCTTTCAACCCTGCATAAAAATAAATAAATAGTAGTTAGTAATGTCCCCGCAAGGAGTATTTACTGTTGAACTGGCATCAATGCCTTCAGTTTGTGATTTTGTTTAATAGCACGTTTATATAAAGCTAATAAGAAATAAAGCACTACTACATAAATACAAAAGGGAGAACGTGAGAGTTGGCATGACCTATCAGAATAGACTTGCAGATTTTGTAGCTGATAAAAATTGTGCCTATGACCTCAAACTGAAAAAGACAAATAAGAGAATAAGCTGGCTTTGCACAGAATGTACTGGGAATCTGATTAAACATTATGGCAATTAAAACTGCACTTTTCAAGCGCGTGTTTAAGTCTGATGCAATGAAAATCAGGTTACTTAGTGCTTAGAATCAATTTTGAAAAGCGGGACATAAATACCCAAGTCACTTAGGCAGTTTTCAAAATGTTCACCCTAAAAAGTGATAGTAGAACAGTGAAATGGGAAACGCATGGTAAAACGGAATGAGAAACTGTTAGTAACTGCTATAACCGCAATGCTTTATATTGTGTTATTTGCTAATTGAATGGTACCCAAATGCTTCTCTAATATTAGAGATATTTAATGTAATTATTGGTTTTGTTTTACGATGCTACACTACGCTTTCTAGAAGTTACCGCTCCAAATTAAGTTGCTTAACATGGAAACATCAAGACTTCACCTCCTTTTTGCATCAAAAGGAACATGCAAAAAAGTCGCACCCATTCATTCTTGAAATGTTCTTTTGAACTGGAAAAGCACACACCTCTTTAGACACCAGGTTCATCTTTCTCCTAAGAGAATTTATTATCACATATTTACACACAGAGATCCTGAGGGAGTATTTCACATCTGTGCTTCACATAACACAACAGGGGTTCGCTAGCCTGCACCTGCAATTAAATGCCTAAAGCTGTAAGAAGACATTGCTGATCAAACCATGCAGCCACTACATTTGCTTGCACCCATTATACTACTTGTGCCTGACTTACTGCTGTCAAAAACTCTGACTATAAAAACTTTGTTTAAAAATACTTAAGTTCTCTTCTACTGAAACAAGACATAAAACAAACAGTAATCAGATTCCTGCATGATTAAACAAATACGCTACCTGACTAGCATGTACATGAAACAAAAGTCAATGAAGACATTTAGATTAAGATTGAAAAAATGATAAATCAGAATTACAGATAGCAGACTTCGCCTGAAAACATAACCAGGTATTAGACGATATTTTCCTCATAGATGAGAGTTTGGTTTGGGGTTTTGTTTGGGGTTTTTTTTTTTGGGGGGGGGGGGGGGAAAGAGGGGGAAACTGCAGTCAGTCCATTGACTTCTGTCAAGTTACAGGTTTAACCTAGATTGTCTAATTAACTTAACAACTGAACAATTCCTGCATGTTGTATTTAGAGTAACAAATAACTATATGCTTGTAATGATTTAAGGAATTTTGCTTAACACTTTCTGGATTCCATTTAAGAGGAATTATGCATAGTGATTTTAAATTGGTCTTTGTCCTCCAGCTGTCCTTTACTCTCCGTCTTGGGCTAATAAGCCTAATGGACACAGGCAAACCATAGCAAGTTCTAACTTAAGTGCTATTTCTCCAAAATACAGTCACCCTAAACTATAAACTGGCTGTACCAATGGGGACTGGGATGTCGGGGGAGAGGTCGCCTCGGCAATGAAGTCACGTGACAGAAGACTTATGAAATTATAAAAAGCCATGGCGTAAGCAAAGACCTCATTGACCACTTACAGATCGCAGCAAGGCAGCGAGAAATTCTGCCGTCTTGCACAGGGAAGGGCCCAGAAAAGTAGCATAATATAGATAAATTGATCAGGATGCTTTATAAAACAGCCTGTAAGTAACAAACAGCATTATGTACTTGTAAAACAAATCCTGCCTGTTCTCATTTTCATTTTTGGCAGCATTAGCTTCAATATAAGGCATTTCACAGCAATTAACACCTGGCAAGGGGTAACACAGAAGCACATTAACATCTTCAGCCAGTCATTCATCTTCAGGAATGAAGACACACTAAGTTGGTCTTTTAAGCAAATGCACAGGAAGTGATTTGAGAGAGCACGAAACCAGGAAAAGATCCTTGCCTAGACCATCTGAGCAGACGGTTTTTTTCCTACATACCAACAAGAAAAGTGTCTTACATGTAAAGCCTACTCAGAATTCAATAAGCTCTCTCACATGTATGTAAGCATGTACACTGATAGCATGGCAGTTTCAAACTCCACTTCAGAAGTGAAGCAATAACTGAGAGAGAGTGAAACAGCGGACAATATCAAACCCAGAGCTAGCCACAAGTAGCTTGGGGGAAAAAAAATGCATTAGAAAAGAGCTATTCCGGTAGTAATCCTGCTTAGACATTTATTTTCCCATTAAGCCTCAAAAGGATAGCATTTCTTTGCATCCATGGTCCAGAGCTGCTTCCAGTTAGGTGGCAAATGCCAGAGATACATTAGCAATACTAGTTATACCCAGATAGCATGCTATAATGCATTCCTTGAACAGCCACATGAGCAATGATTTTAAAACCAGAGAAGGTTCTGAGCTACTCCAAATCCTGCATCTTTAATGTCCTTTGCAACATTTTCTCCAAGTTGTCTAAAAACCACCAAGGGAAATTTATTAACTAGAAGTGAAATAGCAGTAAGGCTCCAGGAACATCTGCAACAGCAACAAAGGAATGAAAGAGGGGATAAGCAGGCAAATGTAGAGGAGGATGGAAGGGTTTACAACTGCCCCTAAATCAAGTGGGAAAGAAAAAAAAGTGTGGAATATTAAAAAAACAAAAACAAGACACAAGCATCCAAAAATTCAATCTATGATTTAAGAGGAAATAACCAAGTTAGGAAGAAGAAGAGTGAAAGTGAAGGCAGAGGAACTCTCTTTCCCTCACAAGTCAACAAATCAGTAGATGGCCAACATTATTTGGACTAGAGAAACAGCATACCTGTAAATATAATCCTAAACACAATTTGATGAGTTGCATATTGAAAAGCTCTAAAAGATTTCACGAGACAGACAGTTTGACATATGGCCTATTCCACAAAAAAAAAAAGTTACTTTGGGTACACCTCCACAAGGTTACAGATTGTTGTCATAAGCTTTCACTCAGAAAAGCCCCACCTCAAAAAGAGATTTAAGTCAAATTTTTAAATAATAGGAGAGTGGGGATGGGGGAGGGACTGAAGACTTCCATTGTCCAAGGATGTAAAATCTGAACTCTCTCTAAAAAGTCCTTTTTAAACAAAGGACACCAACTAGGAGGCTGAGTTTAGAACAAGGTGGCATGGCTCCAATGTCAGCCTATAGCCTGCTGAGTGGGGGGACTGTAAGGATGAATAAGTGATGATGGCAAGTTATAACAATTGAAAACAAAGCTGAGAAATTTAAGGCAAGTCACTGAGCCAGTTAAGGGAAAACATTACATTTCAGAACCACAAGGCTCCTCAGCTCAGGCTAAAGATCGCCAACACCAACCGAATTTAACCAAATTCTTATTTCCTTTGACCAGTCTCCCCTTGCACATAACAAGCTTACTAGAGAGCATCTCCTTATCACAAACATTGCCATCCGGCTCCTTGCCTACAATTCCAACTCTTATTTTATTAGTCCAGAAGACTGAGTGCAAAAACCCGTTGTTATCTTAAGTACAGAATAGTTACTTACCCTCCAGTAACTGTGAATCTGCAAAATGTTGTGGTCAGGGTGAATCCTAACGTAGCTCTGCATGAACCTCATGCATGCAAGATTAGAGTCTTCAAAAAATAGTTTCCATCAAATCTGTGACATGTCCCTGTTCCCTTTTCATGTTCCTGGGTGCTGGCATAAAGTCTATGTTAGCTAAGGACTCAAAACAGCAAAGATCATGGGATCCATACTGAAAGTGTACTCAAATACCAGTTACTAGGAAAGGTAAATGTGTCAGCATGGATCCAGGTGTAAGGCAGACCTGTGAGCCAAGGTGCTTCAGCTACAGTAGATGAATGGGGATTACAGCAATGACATCCTGAGCTTGGCATCTGCTCTAAAGGCTAAGTCAAATGCACGGTGTTTGATGGCTAGTGGGTTAACTCCTCACAATGCCACTCTGCAAACCGCAGGAACAAGAACATGATTTAAAAGCACTGAGGAATGCTGCTGGAGTTTTAACAGAAGACAGCACTATTCAGGGGGAAAGTTAGACTCTCCAATAGTTTTAATAGACCAAGATGCACTGTGCTAACCACATAAGTGTTCTCTGTGATGAAATGGCCTTTGGAATAGCCAACTACAGCTGGAAATAAAAACCAGAGATAGCCAGTTGAATCTTGCCTGTTGCAAGCCTGGTCACTCTAATTGCTGTGGTGGGATCCCAACACTGGATCCCTGTGCTTTTAAAATTTCTTGCCCAAAGAAGGATCCACCACTGTCTTTCTCTAGCACATTTCCTGGGCAGAGACTGTCTGCCACCCCTTGACTGATGTGGTACTTCAAGATCCAACTACCCTAGGTCCCCAGGACCATTTCTGACCATCTCCACCCTACCCAGCAAAGGACAACTCAGCAGTTAAGCACACCCTTTTCCAGAGCACAAGCCTTCTGAGCACTCATTTCCCTCTCTTCCATGATACACAATAGCTGAAGTGCACCAATTCTGCAAAAAAAGTATTTCTAAATACAACCATCATTCTACCTTAGATGGCCCCAAAGATACAGAGATCTGGGCAAAGCACCTACACATTGCTCCCTTCTAGTTTCCTCACCATGCCTTAGCAGCAGTCACTGGGGCACAGTCAGAGTCTAAGGAATCTTCCTTCCTATTTCCCTCCTGCATGTGGCACCTCTTCCATAGCACGCCTCTGTCCTCCAGTATCTGGCTACTCTATTCTAATAGACAGTTTCCTCAAATCTGCCCCTGCATGTTCCTCTGTCAAGTTGCACCATTACCAGGGTGACCTTACATCCTGGACAAACCGGGACAGTCCCAGCTTCTGTAGTCTGATCCCAGCTGGCTGGTCAAAAGTCCCAGGTCAGAGTCCAGGGGGGAGACAGAGTGGCGCGGTGTGCCAGGCATTTGGTCGGACAGGCACTGCTGCTGCTGTGCTGGAGTGAGGACATGCCATGTGCAGAGGGGTGGAACCTGCTCCAGTCCACCCACATTGCTCCCACATAGCAGCAGTGGTGCCTGCCCAATCGCCTGCCCGGTGCACTGTGCCACTCCATGTCCCTGCTGGACTCCAGCCTGGGACTTTTGACCAATCAGTCAGGACCAGACTATGGAAGCTGGAGCATATGGGGTACCCTAGCCATGACTTCTAGGAGGTTATAGTTTTAAAGAGCCATAGCAAGAGTTCACTCTCCATGTTCCATCCCAAAGATTTTTTTTACTTCTTTAGTTCTGATGCCATTGCAGGCTACTGAAGCAACCTGGTTTTACCCAGAATTAATTGCACCGTTTTCCTCTGGGCCAGACTTATTCACTTGTTTGTAACTGTTTTAATTAGTCACATTTAAAAAGTGAACTGCCAGGTGCCATTTCCCGACTCCTTAGCAGGATTATGAGCAAAAAATTCAGTGAAGATGATTAAACAAGAGTTCAGAAAATCAGACAGAAATTAAATTGCATGTGCATCGTACGTGGCAGATAGTCTGAAGTGTCTGCTCTTGTCCACATGGGAAAGTAAGCCTCGGGCAGAAGATGACAGAAAAATTAATAGAATTTCATAAAAAACTGAAATCACCTTGGAGAGGATCTCAAGGTTCAATTTCAGCACCACCTGAAACCCTGTGAAATGTCACATATGAAGGACTGGCCGCAAAAATTTGAAGCTTCTTCAGTCTTCAAAATGAAGCAATTGGAACTAGGAAGACATGAAATACACAGGGGGAAACATGGAGCTTTTGGAGGTCCAAGCAGGAAAAAGTTTGACCAATTTTTTGAGGCACTCGGATGCCTTCGTGCAAGACCGAACCAAAAGTTTCAAATGCATCAACTGGTCAAGAATCTAGCCTCCACGTAGTCCAGACTATTCTAAGCCACTGTAAAGGGACCCTCGGCAAGCAGCCACACTGGAACATGGGCAACTGGTGGGGGAGGGCACATCCCCGCCACCACCGGCATCTGCGGCAGCGCGCCAGCTCTGTCCCCACCACCGATGCTGCTGGCAGCTTCTGTGGGTGTCCCCCCAAACTCAGGAAGCACCAGTCGCCCATGCACTGGGGTGAGGCCCAGGTGCTGCACATTCAGCAGGTGTTTACTTCCCCTGTTCCGTGTCTCGCCCACCGTGACTTGGTGCTACTGGAAAAAACTGTCAGACAATCTGGGGTTCGTCGAGATGTGGGCTCTGATGCCTGCAAGTCTTCTGTGGGGCTCCACCCCCCTATACCCCACCCCTTTCCACTCAGGTGTCATCAGTGATTGGCGTGGGCACCTGGTCTCATTAGGCATCCGGCTTTGCGTGTTAGGCAAATGGGTCCATAATGGAGAGAAACGAATATACAACTATAACTCAAATAATGTTGTTTATGCCTGCTTCAGGCCTCTTTGATCCAGCAGTGTACCTCGGTTGTTTCGTCTCAGGTGATCAGCTCTTCTGGGGTTTATCCCCTTCCATGAGCCAAGTCCAAGTGGGCTGGTCTGTTCTGGGATGAGCCCTTTGAATAATCAAGGGCCACAGGTACCACAAGCCTCTGTGAGGCTTCTAGGCGTACCTGACCTCTGTCAGCTGAGGGTTGGTCAGTGTTCCCAGTGTAGGGTCAATGGCTCGCTGGTCCTCGATCCAGATCCTGGGTTCTGGTGGGGCGATGTAGTGTAAGCCAGCGCCTGTACTGGAAGTTCTGGGTTGGCCCAGGTTGACTTGGATCCCTGCCTGCCCCCATGTGCCCTGTGCTTGCTGACAGGCATTAAGAGCCCCAGAAGGGCTTGTCAGCACTTGCGCCTGTGGCTCTCAGGCCCTAGGTGGCATTGTCTGTTCTCCCCACCTGCCTGCTTTGCTGGCTGTGCTCTGTGCTTACACAGAGCCGAGGCTCCAACTCTTGCTCCAGCCTGGGAAAGGGGCCAGCTGTGAGCCTACTCCCTGCTGGCCACTCCTCTCACCCTGTGGACAGGCAAGTGGCAGAGCGCCCCTTCGTTTTGCAGGCTCACTGCTTTCCTGCCAGACTGGCTGCAAGCCTGCTACTTGCGGAGCACACTGGTGGTTGCTGCCCTGGTAAGTATGGGGCTTAGTTGGGTCCCTGCTAAAACCACCCATAGAAAACTTTCTCCATTTAGATATAAAAGGTTTTTTGTGGGTACCTGTCTTCTGTTTTGCAGAAGAATCTTCTAGACTTGCCTACAGCAGTCCCTGTCCATGGTACTTGCATGCAAACATCCATGCTGTCAGATCAAGGGACTACAGATGGGATGAATTACCAGCGTTGTGAAGACAGATCCAATCAGAGTAGAAGCTTACTCTCTTCAACCACTAGTGAAATATGAGAATGGCCATGGCCAGGTGGAAAGCTTAGTCACACGCCCATGCTCCAAGTATAATTCTGCAATCAGAGAGATAATTTCCCCCAAATTCTAACACTAAAGAAAGTTTGGGGTTTTGCGGGTAATTTAAGTAGATCTGTTGGCTTGAATTAAGTTGAAAAAAGTGCTACTTAACAGTCAGCCTAAAACAATACATGTTTTATATCTTGCTTAAAATTTTCTTAAGGAATGGCCATTTCTGTCCATTACTCTTCATAAGTTTCTTCAGTGCTGATGAATTTTCTTCAGCATAATTCCAGATAAATGCCATCTTTATGTGTACAGCTCACATATTCCTATATAGCAGACCAGGAGTTTATCCCCCATGACCCTCTCAGAAAAGGAGCAACAATCATTAAAAATGGAAAAAGAAAAAAAACACTATCTTTAAAACCGTCACCCATTTTGAATTGATGTCTTAGTCTTCCCATGAACATTAAATGCTTTTGAAGGGGTCAGACTAATATGTGGAAAAGAAATGACAACAAAGAATTCAATGATGAGATTCATAGATGCTAGGGTGGGAAGAGACCTCAACAGGTCATCAGGTCCAACCCCCTGTCTAGGCAGGAAAGAGTGCTGGGGTCAGATGACCCCAGCCAGATGCCTATCCAGCCTTCTCTTAAAGACCCCCAAGCCCATCCCAAATTTTGGCCATCCTTACTGTGAAGAAGGTTTTCCTGATATCTAGCTTAAATCTGCTCTCTGCTCAGTTTATGACCATTGTTCCTTGTTACCCCAAGAGGTGCCCTGGTGAACAGAGCATCTCCAATCCATTGCTGCATCCCCCTAATTAATTGGTAGGCGGCCACAAGATCACTTCTCAGCCTTCTCTTGTAGAGGCTGAAGAGGTCCAGGTTCCTAGGGCTCGTCCTGTAAGCCCCTAACCATACGAGTGGCCCTCCTCTGGAGCCTCTCGAGTCTATCAACATCCTTCTTGAAGCATGGTGCCCAAAACTGGATGCAGTACTTCAACTGCGGTCTGACCAATGCCACATAGAGAGGAAGTATCACCTCCTTGGTTCTATTTGTCATGCATCTGCTGATGCATGATAAATTGTGGTTAGCTTCGCTGATGATTTTGTCACACTGATGGCTCACGTTCATCTTGGAGTCCACTATGACTCCGAGATCCCTTTCCACTTCTGTGCTGCTGAGAAGGTCACTTCCCAGTTAGTAGGTATGCTGGATATTTTTGCACCCTAGGTTGAGTGCAGAGATGGAAAGAGATGCACTTGTTGAGTGCAGAGATGGAAAGAGTCAAAGCCAGAAACTGCATAAAAAATTCCTATACTGGTTTCATTCAAACATGCTTAAAGTTTAAGGGCATCTATACACATGATGGACCTCTGCTCATGCATCAGAGCAGGCTTGATTCATCTATTAATCAATGTTAATTAATTAATTGAATAATTAGATAAAATTAAATAATTGAAGTAAAATAATTAATTGATGCCAATTAGCATGCTCCAGCAGCCTCCGTGTCGTGTATTCAGTGTCCCTGCATTTCAAACTGGTAGCGGGGACACTTTAACTAAAGATTGTTAAACGAGCTCCCACAGCCGCTCCAATTAAAGCGCCCCATCCTCCACCCTGCAGCATGTATATAGACGCCCTGTGAGACTAATAAAAAGTCTCATCCTACCCAACGGACACAAAGTCCTTGATGAAAGTGAAGTGAAATTTATTTTTCAAATGCTAAGCCCAAATCTTAGAATACCAACACATTCTCTCTAAACAACCCCTTTACTGCTATGGGAAAATGTAGTCGCTGCATGTTAGACATGAAATAGCTGCACAACAAGAAAAGTTTCATGTTTTTTAAAAATGTTTATCAGTAATTTTTTCTACTCTGAAGTTTAAGGCCTGTCTCTCTTTCTCCCTCCCATTCACCCACCACAGATCATCTAGAACTGTGTAGACTAGACAAGGTCACTCGGCATCCAGGAATCTAAGCACCACAAAAACAGTAACCTGGAAGTTGTAGATTAGTACTATTTTGCTAGTGGCTGCCTGCATTAATTGTCCCAACATGGTTAATAAGCAAAGCAAACAAACCAACAGTCCCACATTTCTGTAGGAAATAAGAAACTTCATACCACCACCCATAAGGCACTCTGCTATGAAGGGGAGGGGGAGATGTCTCAGTAATACTAGGTATTACTCACATCTCATAGGTAGCTAGGATATGGAACATTAAGGTTTCGCTGTTTTAAAGTTTGTTTTTTGGGGGGGTTTTTTAAATGGCAAAATTAATATTAAAACTACACAATTGAAGTTTCAGAGTAACTTAAACTCCTAAGCACAATACTGTTGCAATTACTGCTACATTTTTAGGAGTTCCTGATTTAAAAGCTTAACTGTGTTGCATCAGAAAACACAACAACTCCCTTTACTGAAGGATTAATTGGTTAGAAACTGCTGACAGAGTCTATATTCCAAAGGCTGTAGCAGCACAGCTGGCAGCCAAGAAAAGCCAACGTTTTAAAGGGCCTGCAAGGCTGTGAGACTCACAAGTTCCTGTTGACTCAAAAAGATATTATAGTAATATCAGATGGGGACATTGACTTAAAAGATCCAGTTACTTCCACATATTCCAATATAAGCATTACATAGTCGTCTAGTATCACAAGAAAAAAAAGAAAAAGAAAACCCTCCTCTCTCAGTCCCTGCTTCCCATCATGAGCTGGGTTGTGCTGGGAGAGTTCTCTCTTTTATTTTTGGCAGCAGTGGTTTCCTTCATTGACAGACTCCTGAAGGGATTTGCAAAAAGGACATCCACATTCACAAACCAGTCACTCCAAGCCACAACTGCAAGCAATGGTGTTAAGTTAGCCATCTTCAGGAGTCTAGTCCCCCCAAAAACCCTCTGTTCCTACCTCCCAGATGCCAGATGGACCAACACAGCTTTTCTTTTTTATACTATTTTGGAAAAAAAATGTTTCTGTGCACATTTAGCAGCTTTGTCCAGATGTTTAGGATGCAAGCTCCTTTGGGGCACTGTCCCTCATTTGGTATGTTTGTATAAACATACAGCTCAATAAAGTCCAATCTCTTTTAGGAACTTCCCCAATATTATTAATGACTCTTATATAATCCAAACATATTGTAGCTTAGGAGGAAATATTCCATGCCCATTATGTTTTCCCTTGATTTTATAAAGGTAATCGTTTCTATAGCGCTAGGCTGACACTTCACTGGTCTTCTCTGTATCAACCACATGCATCTGTGACTAAGTCTTAATAAATAAATTAATAATAACAACAAAAATTGCTCTGTAGGTAAATACTAGCTTAGCCAGCTGAGGACTTTTATAGCTAGTTATAGCCATTTATAGCTGGCTTTCAATTTTTAACATCTAATCAGTTAGCTTTATAGTTCTGAAGCATTAATCAGTATAAGCAAAACAGATTTTTTGTTTGTTGGTTTACACTATTCTTTAGGTTTAACATTTATCTTCTCCACTGAGTATAATGTAGTGTATTAATCTGCTTGAAACAACTGGGGAAAAAAACCCAACCAAAAAAGGCACTGCTGTCAGTATTTGTGCAAATATTACTGACAACGTGTTGTCACCGTATCCTTATAATAGTGGATTATTGCAACCTCGCCTCTGCTTTATTTGTATCTTTAATGCTTAGCAGCCCTAGCCTTGGTCCAACATCTCTCTGACTGAATTGTAAGAAGTCTGCAGGAATTCTGTTCTGACAACAGAAAAGACTCCCAAGTTATCAATGGAAGGTAATGCTGAGCCTTAAGCTTGTTTTAGAGATAAAAAACATTAATATGTCTGTAGTGAGAAGCAGACAGCAGCAGAATAAGGCTGATATTTGTCAGTACTTGTTTCTGAAGCCTGCAATTATGCTTGGTATCATATAAGGGCTCACAACACCACCTCTCCTATGGAATAAAGGGACTGTTTCCTCTAGTTAAAAAAAAAAAGGGGGGGGTAAAGCTGTGTCATGCATCTGCTCTACATCTGTGTAAAGTCCCTCCTCACTTTTTGAGGGGTAAATATCCAGTGCCTCAGTCATGTGCCAGTTTTTCAACTCAGTTTCATCCCAGGATAGCAGTTTGCTCAATGAAGACCTACCAGCCAGGAGCTGCAAGTGCAGACAGCTAGTCTGGCAGAGAGCTGGTCGTGTCCTTTCTTTAATACAAAGTAAAACTTGCACTAAGTCACTTTCTATAAAGTGCAACTTGTGCCTACAGCCATCAAGGTGCAATTCATCTCTAAACAACTAAATGCATTTCTTGCAACACTCTACAGATCTACTCATACTTACTTAGAGAGAGACACGCCACCTGCTTTCCCAATCATTTCCTCATGATGCAGCACTGCTTGGTTCCATGGGATGTGGAGAAACTTTAAGAGAGTTCTCATCCATCTTTCAGGATGTAATACAAGTTGCTCATAATGTACCAGCATGCATCTTTCAAAACCAACCTCCATGCACTGGTTATACATCGTCTCTATAGCACGATTCCACTTAGTTAAGCAGTCCCTGTAGCTGTTGAGGTCAAACCCAGCTATAGTGACTTTTCTAGATATCATAGAATGCACCGATGCACGACCATCCCGTACCATTAGAAGAAACTTAGCATTGGGGAAAATTCTGGCAAGATAAGTTAAGGACTTTAGAGCAAAAGGATCCTTGTTACACAGATAGGGTGCAGGTTCCCCATGTTTCACGATGATTTCCAATAAAAAGGCTTGCATAGCCGAGTCCAGAACTTCATCTGTGACTCCAGCTTCATCCAGTCGGATTTTCTCTTTACTTGATCTAGCCCACATCTGCTTAACCGCCAGAATTCGTGGGATTACCCTGGTCTCTTCCCCACAGCGGATATCCGGGTGAGCATCTAGCATGGCACGCATCAACGTCGTGCCACTTCGAGGCACCCCTCCAATAAATATTAAAGGCATGTCTTTGTTGTAAGCAAAGGTTTTATTTGTATTTAAATCAGAACCAGTTCTCATAGTGGTTCTCACGCTTTCCATCCTTACGGGCTGGCTGCGTTCTTCTATTCTGTGGTGGCATTCCATAGCATGTTGCCCCAGGTAGAACACTGTTACCGAGCTGATCACCAGACACGCCAGTAACAAGTTCTGTTTGAGTTTTCCAACCATTTTGAAAGAACAGTCACTGTAAAAAAACAACCAGCTCTGTTCCTCCAGATGATCTGCAGATTTTCATGCCATGGAAATCTTAAATCTAAGATAATTGAGACCTGATGGGGAACAGAAAAAAGAAAACAAGAGTTAGGACCCCAATAAGAATTATTTCCAGGACAGAACAATCGAGACAAACTAAAGATGCAAGACACCTGCTGTACAACTGTCCCACAGTATACTAATGATTGAAGTCACACAGGAGCTTCCTCACCAGCACCCAAGTTCTTGTTAGGTTAGGGTGACCCAAGTCACACACAAGGAGACAACTACAGATGTGGAACAAGAAGCTGAAAAGAAATACCTGACAGCAAAAAAATGGACATTCTAGTGGCTGAGTCCTTACCACCAGGGGATGATGAACCATGGTAAAGGTGGCGATGTCTCAACTGCCTATGCACTGGAGTTGGACACTCCAAGGAACTAATGAAGAAGTGGCGCCACACCACTAGTTCAACCACCTGCAACCGCAGCAGAGCCTCAGACTATGCAAACACTTGCTGCAACGCCTGCTGCTTGAAGGTACATGTACAATGGAAGATCTCACAAAGTACAATAAATGAGCACAAGCAGGCATAACAAAATGGTTAAATGTGGTGTAGAGACATGAGAAAATTTCTAATTAACACGCAATTCCTCCAACACCCCATCAAGATTTCAGATAGAGATTAATTACAAGTTCCCTGGCATGATATTAACACTACACAAAACACCTGTATACCAATATATTTTCCATCAGGAACAATTCAGCTCTTTGCAACAGTTTCAAAGTTATGAGTCATCTGTAGCCAGACTGATAACTTACTACTAGTTAGCAAAATTAACTGTCAGCTACACTTAAGAAAATGCTAGGAAGAATTCCACCACTGGATCTCTGTTTTTAAATGATATGGTCAAGCAAAGATGTTATGTCTGCAAGTCTCTGAATGGACAGGAAAAAGAATTTTTTTAAAGTTATTTCATTATTAGTTGAAGCATAAATGTTCTTCACACATGGCAGGAGGGGAAAAAAAAAAAAAAGGAACATAAGCTCCTCAATCCAAAGACCATGTGGATTTAACGAATAACTCAGTAAATAAAGTTTTACATTAGGGAAAAGCAAGATTCACTGCTGATAAGACTAATTTAAAGAACCAGCTGTTAAAAGCTGCTGAAGAATGTGGATCAGAATAATTCTGGCTTAGCAGTTAAGTGGCATAGATACATGGTTCATTTCTACACATGTTGGATGGAATCATCCCGTCTTCCATTATGACTGTGAATTCTTGTAGACTCTGGTGAATTTGTACAGACAACTCAGAGCCATACTCTCTGAGACTAGTTACTATAATAGGAAACTATCCACCATTCAGATTCTACATTGAGTTTAGAGGGCTTGACAATTTAGAAACACTTTGCTAGTACTTATAAAATGAATGAATTCAATATGAAGTCTAGGAGAGAACCTGGAATCCTAGTTTTTTTCTAGCCTCCATACCCGTGCTTAAAGGGTGCTGTTTTGACAACATTTATGCCCATGTGTGCCACTGTATGACCCAATCAGAGGTCTTACTCCTTTATTTTAATTAGAAACAGGAGTCTTCCCATGAATCTTTGGAACAATGAAGAGGGAATGGTTATAAGAGGGCAAACTGTTTGTTACACTGGTGCAATACAATTGCAAATGAAGATATACCACAGCACAATGGACTCCATTTTATTTAAGCTTAATAAAAACTTTGTTAATGTACACCTATAAAAATGCAACTGTCTGTTGGTTTTGGGGGTATACAGCTGCTGTTTCCCTGGAAACTTAATTTTCTGTTAACTAGGCTTGAGGAACTTAAGGCAATAAAAAGGTTTGGGACCACACTGGCTGCAGATTTTAAATGATGTTTGGTCACTGTCACTAAGAGAAATAGCGTTGTATTTCGAAGTTCTGCTACCTTCAGTCCTTTTGTAGCACCTGATGAAGCAAGCCATTCCTTATGGAAAAGTTTATGCATCTCTGATTTAGTTTAGTCTATGGTGCAAATATATGCTACCTTCTGCCTGACTTCAAATTTTACTGTTAGTCAAAGATTTAGGACATACATCAATCAACTGAAAACTAAATACAAAAGTTTTGCTTATTCTTTTTGTAGGGGGAGGACTCTTGTAGGATGAGGCAAGGTTGATTTTTGTTCCGGCAATTCAAATAAAGGATGATTTAGCAAACCCCCTCATGTCAAGAACCCATCGCTGCGAATGTACAGAGGGCTTCTGAGGTTGGGACCACAATATCGTAACCATTACCAGTAAGGTAATAAATTCCTGCATGGCCTCTGTTTACCAGTCCAAGAGAAATAAAATTGTCAAGACAGCAACAGTCAGAAAAATGACATTTGGGAAAATCATTTTTATTTCATACTTCAGAGCGGAGTTTAAATCGAATCAATTTAGAAATGGCCAGAAGGGTTTTTAGCATGCCATCAGACCATGACATGCTTGTTCCCCATTTAAAGGCCATGACATGGACATTACCTTTTAAAGAGCTGATAACCAATGCTCGTTAGTGGTAGGAATTAACTGTAGATGATTCTGATAACAAATAATTAAACTAAGGCATTTGACCCATGTAATGAAAACTAACTGAATTATTTAAAAACTCAGCAACAAAGAACATTATGATTCTTATTTTTCTTCAGGTTTGAAATACTAGAAGTCAGGTCTGTTTTGCAAAGGCCTGAAAAGTTTTATTTGTCCAAAAAAACCCACATTTTGATTTTGTTTGTTTGTCATAAAAAAAAAGTTTACAGAAACATACAATCTGAAATGGATCTTAATTACTACCCTCAGGTAACTTCTGGCATCAGTTTTCTCTGATTTAACTGTAGGAGGAGGAAACAACATTTCTGTTTCTCAGCCACTGAGGAATGAAGACAAACTTGAAGTTACCTTGTACTATTTAGGGAAGTCCTTTCTGCACATAATTCTCTTATAATAGCTTGCACTGAAGTAAAAAAAAAAATTTAAAATCAACTAATTACATTTCACAGTGGAAGAAACTGATATTGGGTCAATTAACTTGTTTCAGCTGCCCTTAAGTCTTCTGGTGCTGGTGTCGAAACAAAAATCTGGATATTTATATTTGGAGGAATACAGATTTCACGTTGAAAACCGAATGACTAATATAGAAAATTCTTTCAATAGCACTAGACTCCTGGAAGGGTAAGCTAGTCTGAAGATGTGAGGCTGTCTTGGAAAACTTCAAATACTACTACTGCTACTAGTCTGAATTAGGGCAAATTAAGGTTTTCTACTTCAGTGCTGAACTAACACACACAGCCATCATACATTTTGAATTGTATAAGAGCTCCATATACTAACGTACAGCCAACGTTTTAACAACCAGCTTCCTCAAAAGCTTTTCCACCTCAGTCAGCAGTACATGCGATATTCACTGAATCAAGGACTCCCAAGTCTCTACCCCCAGAACATCCACCAGTTCTGCCACCCAACTAAGTTCAGCCACTAACCCAGTGCCTCTCAATCCTCCCCATGCTCTTCTTATCAACACCTAAGCAAGGTTCATCAGGCTGATGCCTTACCTTACAGCTGTTCTTGACAGACAGATCAGTAGTAGCAAACAACTGCAGTAAAAAAGGCAAGCTTGTGCAGTTTCTGGTTGCACAACCAGGTACCAGTAAAGAGAGGCAAGGCCAAATTGGTGTTGCTGCTATCCTCCTCCTCACATTCTGCAGGCGGAGGGATGCAGGGATTACAGCCATGCATCCCAAGTACACACCTAGCCGACACCAAGGCAAGGAAGTCAAGGGGAAGTTCCCCGACAAGCAGCTGCTATAGCACCAGGTGCACTGCAAAAGAACTGAAACAAGCTTAACCAGCCTCAATTTTCCAGATGAACTGTAAGAGAGTATTTTGCCATATCCCCACTGACTTAACCCATTCCTATCAATAGTCATCACACTCCTAAGCTAAGGTCAGTTTAGTGATTCCATGGCTGGGGTTAAAGAGCAGTTAGAAGTGTAACCCCCTAACTTATCCAAGTCATTTTACTTAAAGTGGGCAAGAAAGAAAGAACCTGTAAGCCCCTCCCTGCTCCCAGCCTCTTGGCACAGAGGGGTGCACTGACAGCATTACATACAGTTTGCATTTGTTGAAAGCAATTCACCTTTTCATGCAGAAAGTAGGCTAGTAACACATTTTTTTTTTAAAGTAGCAAGCCCACATTTTCTTCACTGAGCTCAAAGGTCAGTCAGCTCTTCAGTACCTCTATCACCAAGTGCAAAAATGATTTCTTTTGACTAGGTGCTGCTTCAACTCTGAATTAGAGGACAGACATATTCTTCCCTAACACCACTGTCAAACAGCAAGTGGCATTTCTTCTTGCTGCTTAAACACGAGTGATTTAATTAAAATGATGCAAATGCATCTCTACAGGAAATCTAAAATGTTAAAAAATCCAGCATGGCTACAGGAGTTTACCAGAGTGAACATTTTTAATATTTACACATCATAGGGAAGTTGAAGTTTTTTAGGGCTTTTTTTAATAACTTCCACAGATGTCCATTTCCTCAGAAAAAGCTGTTATATTGTTGCCTCTGAAGAACAGCTTTTCTGAGATCACAAAATGCCCAAACTGCAAATAATTAGGTAGCTGGACTTCGGTGTGTTTCGCCTTTTTTTTTTTTTGGTGAGAACAATCTTGCCCATCTATTGTTTTATTATAGGCTCTTACAACAGGAGTAACCCATGAAACAGTTGCCTACCAAACAAACGCAGCTAAGGGCATCATAGGAAAGCATTCTGGCTGAAAAGCAAACTCAAAAAGCTGAATGGTTTGTTAGTGAATATGAGGACTTCTCTCTAAGCCACAAATCCAAGTGTGGTAGGAAAGAATCTTCTAACTCTTGTTGGTTCAGCATTTACTTCCGAGATGATGGGGTAGTTTCAAACACCCACAACAGCCATAATCTGGTAGTAACCAGGACCCCTCACTGGGATACAAAGCCGAGAGATCAAGGACTGAAAATCTTATGCGATAGTTATTAACTATCTTCTTTAGACTTGCTGGTGTTCTTTTCAGGAGAGTTATGCTAGCAGCCAACTTATATTGTTGTTACAACTGATGTAGAGCAATGGCTCTCAACATTTTTAGACTCAAGGTACCTCTTACTTCTGCGAATTGAGCAGCACCTCATTTCAAAAATTAATTTATTTATTGCAGTACTTACCGCCTTGCAGTGGGGGTGAGGGTACTAGCTGGGAAGAGCCCGAGTCTGCCATAAGGGCTGCTTACAGACGTTTAAAAAGAAAAAAACACCCAAAAATGGCGTACATTAAACTTGGCACAGATGAGGTGCTTTAATGGGGCTTTTTTGGCATTTTTATCTAATAGTTGACTGAATCAACTTTTAGATATAAGCACCCAAAAAGCCCCACTGAAGAGCATAATCTATATAGATGCTGCGGAGCCGGGTCAAACTAGCAGCGTGGGTTTTTTTGTTTTTGTGTGTGTGTTGGTATGGGTTTTTTTTTTAAAACATCTGTAAGCAGCCTATCTGCTCATCTCCCCGCCCTTGGAGCCTGAGTCTGCCCTTCTCTGCTTATCTCCTCACATTTCCTGCATCACCCTTAAAAGGATCTCATGACACTCCAAGATGCCATCACTGATGTAGATGCGTGCAGGACTTCAGCCTTTCAGAAAGTCAGCAAATCATCATACATATGGAAAACCAGAATTAGAACCAGATGCTGTGTGGCCAATGGCCTCCATTTTTATGCCCCGTAATTTAGAGAAGATATCTTAGAAGTAAAAAAAAGTTAAAAAGAAGCTCTTGCTAACTGATAATCGCAAGGGAAATTTATGTGGAGAATTGGAAACCACCCCCCAAACTTACAAGTTCCTTGACTTCAGTATAGAGATCTGGATAATGATGATGATGATGATTCTGGTAATATTTTTCATTTTTGTTCCTGATATTCCAGAATTCCCTGCTTCAGAGGACTGGCCTCAAGACAGTGACAGCCCAAAGAAAACCAAAACCAAAACCAAACCTTGAAACACTGAATTTCCTGCACAGCTTTTATTCCAAACAGATTAGCATCCCACATGAATTGACAAAACCTTTGGCGAGATGTCAATAATTAGTGGAAAAGAACTGAAAGAAATTGAAGAACCTCAGCAAAATTACTGTGGCAACATAAATTTAAAGACCAGCATCATTAAGCCACGCATGAAAGGTTCACATGTGGTAAATGAAATAATGAGTCCAATTATGGATACTGGGTTAATGGTCTAGCATGTTTGGGGGGTTGATTAGCTTGTTGACTACACATTTCCTGTCATTTTACAGAATCCCTCCTTAGCGAATTAGATCTTAAGAAAAAAAAAAAAGTTAGCAACCAGAAAGACCATTCAGCTTGGAACTCAGAACCACCTTACACAGAGAAACTAGCTTCTTGGCAATGAGCAAGAGAAAGCATTCTGGTAGCTCTTCTTTTAAGCATTTTTTCAAATACAGAAGGAAGATGAACCAAATGTAACTCCTCTTTCCTAGAGATATGAAATCCCAAGGCAGGTCTGTATTTTCAAAAAGAAAACTCATGTTAATTTACTGGCCTCTTTTAAAGCTTACATTTGAGTATTACATACTGCAATCTACACAACTCAGAACATTAATGTAGCTAGAAATTCCCATGGAGATAAAGGGACAAGTGTTCTGAATTACCCTGAAGAGCACCACTGGTTCATTAATACTCTACTGTTAACACTGTGTTATTGTTTGTTTTGTTACAACTTAAAAGTTTTTGCATATGGATTATTCAATGATGAGAAGATATAGTTAGTTCTAAAGTATTGCTAGGATTACTTAGTTTAACTTGATGCTGCAACCTTTACTTCCAACTTAAGGCAACCTTGCCTACTTCAGGCAAAAGGTTGACAACTCAGAATAAGAGATATCCACGCCCTGAAACTGGAGACAATTTCTTAATGGCTGCTTGGTCCGAAAGGGGCAGCACACCAAAAATGACAAGATGAAAAAAAAAAGAGTAAACTATTTACTTATTTAGCTGTTAGCATAATACATACACTTTAAATTTTTAATCACTGGTTTATTACAGACATTCCCAGGTGCCATTTTTCTAGAAAGCTTTGGAAGCCAACCTTACCTCTCTGCTCTCTAATCATATCTGCACAGCAGTTCTAGCCAGACATAAAACTGAATTCATTCACAAAGCAGTGTCAAGAGCTGGCCACAAAGGGGTGCTAACCAAGTCAAAGGACTGATTAACTCCCACTCTCCACTTACTGAATATACCTAAAAACATGCAATGGGTCAAACTGTGCACAGTCATGTACTTACACCTTCAAAGGATGTAGCCCACAGAGCACTGCAAGTTCACACTACTATTTTATGTATTTTGCTCTTTCAGTTCCCATTTGGCTGGATTAGGAAAAAAAACCAAAATGAAATATTTTCTCTTTGGTTAGAAAAAAAAAGTTAAGATGCAGGTGCTTACTAACAGTATTTAAAAAACTCAATAGACTCATACTTAAGGGAAGGGAGCAAGGGATGGTCAAATTCATTCATTTTCTGGAGCTGCTGATTGATCAGAGACAGCTTTTTTTGCACGAGGGTGAGTTAGCAGTGTGGCAGCACTGCTTCTGCCCCTCTGAAAAAGAATGAAGGATTCTAGGGCAATTAGCCTTGTCCTCCACTTCCTCCTTAACAGCCTGTGGCTCAATCTGGTAACTGGACCTCTTCCCAGAAAGATAGTGTACAATTCACAACAGCCTCAACAGACTGGATTTATCCTGCTGCTGGTCCCCTCCTTTCCAAGCCTGTATGCCTCAGTTTTTGTCCAGGATCAGTGGTTCTGTAGAGGCTGTTTTCTGGAATAAAGGTGTGCCCCTACAGGATCCATCTTTGTTTACTTGAACCCAAAGCCTTGTGGTCTTTTCCCCTGGGGCCTACTGACGAAATGGGAAAAAAAGAGACAGCGTCAGGGGCAGCAGATAGAAGCAACAAATGCTGAAGACCGGTCAGAGGCGACTTCCCCCCCCACAACAAATTCTGCCTCTCTTGGAATAATACCTCCCCCTTTCCCTTTGAGACAGGAGCGGGCAATTACTTTGGGCAGAGGGCCGCTTACTGAGTTTCGGCAAGCCATCGAGGGCCGCATGACAGGCAGCCCAGGGCAGATTAATATTAAATTTTCTAAGTTTTTTAGCGGCCTTGGGGGCTGGCGGGCCACATCTGGTCCCTGGGCCACATTTTACCCACCCCTGCTTTGAGAGGAAGGTCACCCCGGTCCCCTTGTTTCTGGGCCTGTGTCTCTGCAGTAAGGGTCTAAGCCACAGGATTGCAAGAAGTGGGTTAGAACAGGGCAAGCACCTCAGCCCTGCAAAATCCAGCTACTAGATCTCCCCTGACCTCACGCTGTTAGAAGTCACTGGGTGATGCCCCAACAGCCAAGGTTACAATCCTGTCAGTTGTCAAGGAAGTCTACTTGAGACTGGTTAGACTACTAGCACATAGTTAGAAGGGGTGGAGAAAATGAGGAGGTGAGCTGAATGTCCTAATTAACCAGTCCTTCAGGTCCTAACTTCCATTATTACATGGCTTGGTGTTGGACAATGAGATTGTAGGTAATTGGGACTGATGATGCCAAGTCCAGGCAGTGTTGCATTCTTTCCAATCAACTGGATCTTGATGTTGCCAGACCTCCTGGGAGATGGGAATAGGGAGAAGTGAAAGAAAGAAACCTCTAGTAGGCTCTGCTTTGCTGCCATACAGCTGTTTGGACTAACCTAACCTGGTCATTTTCTTTGCAGAGGAAAATCTTCATTACTCCTGGCTGCTAGGGTCTCTGAAGACAGCTCCTGCTTATTTTGCTTAAAGTAGCCCAAGTCTTTGTTGCTTAATAGAGGCAACACAGAACTGGCAGGCTCTGCAGCTACTGATTAATCCCACCCCTCCATGACAGCCAATTTTTCCCCATAAACTGCAAGAAAGACTCAATATAAGACGTTCTTAGCCCCTCATGCAAAAGAAAGATTTTTTTCCTCTGATGCCAAGTATTTGCAAAGAGCAAGAAACAGCAGACTACAGGAACACTTAGCTAATAACTAGGCAAAATACTGGTATTGTACTCTAGAAGATTATAAACATATTACCAGTACTGATGCATCACTTGCATTGATGTGGAATAACTTCAGAGAGCCAAATCATACCATTTTAACAGCCAAGCAAAACACTCATATTGGGCAAATTGTTATCATCCTTCCATAGGACTCAAATCCACACACAAGAAGAAACAAATTGATCTAAAACGCTGCCATTTCACTTCTGCCATCTGGCTTTTTATTTCTATTCCTTCAAGTAGACAGCCTTTTATTTTTCACCATGGTCCACTTCAGAAAATTCTATTAGCAGTAACTCACATACCTTAAAATGAATTAGTAGGAATGATGTGGACAGCAGGAGCGTATCACTCGGTCAATAAAAGCAGGACTGCAATAGACAACGAAGATCCCCAGGAAACCCCTTTCAACCAAAAAACAACACTTTAGAAAGCACTGTTTCCTTGAAGATAAACATGTACTTATCACTTGAAGTGATTTACATTAACCCTGTTCAAAACAGTAATGAAAAACAAAGAGCCATCACAAACAAGAATGAATTTCCAAGCACTTTTCTAAGAACCCAGAGGTAGAGAGCAAATTCTATAAAACCTCTAGTTCAACCAGATGGCCGGCCTTTGGTTATTCATGTATGTTTACCACAAAGAAGATTGTATAGGCAAGCTGACAGCCACAAGATAATGCTATAGCATAGTGCAAAGAAACATAACTGAAGTATTTACTGCATACCGCTTAGGACAGCTGTCCAAACTGCTCCTTTTGAGAAAAGCTCATTGAAACAACCAGTTCAGCAAGGAGGATTATCTGCCATTCCTTCCCATTCACTCAACAGGGGGGGGAGGGAGGGGAGTTTATAAATTCTAAGCATTATGCATGGCATCCCTGTATGCAAGGAAGCATGCATTAACACCATTTGTATCGCCCAGTGGTGCTCAACCTTTTGGCCCCACAAGCCAGATGAGTAGCAAAGGGTCACTCTGTAGGTCAGACTGGGTCCCATGCACCAGGATTAGACCCTGTGCTGCCCCCACCCAATCCCACATGCTGGGATCAGGCCACATGCAGACCCCATCCTATCATGGTGGGATTGAGTTTTGGGTCCCTGCACAGTCCCCACCCTGCGCAGCCAGTGGGGCCCCCTGAAGGTCTAGAAAATTAGCAGCAGGGAAATGGCAATTAACACTGTCACCACTCCCCTGTCACCAATTTTTTGGTGATCCACAGGGAACCCAGATCATATGGCTTGGCTCCAGGGTCGTATCTGGCCTGCAGGCCTGGGGTTGAGCACCCTGGTATAACCAATTTACGTAGCCATAGCAAAGAGGTGATTTTAATGACTTGCCCAAGGTCAAATAAAGAACCAAATTAGGATTAGAAATCAGGAAGTCCCAACTCCCAAATCCATGTCCAGTTTTCTATGTTGCAGAGCCTCTCCAAGCTCTTTGTTTCCCCTTTTCTCATTTTTTCTCTCCCTGGTTACATGACCCTGGTGTTTTCCCTGGCATAAAAATACAGTAAATGGCAAACATCTTAATCGTTAGCAGTTTCCAGGGAAGTCTTTGGTACAGTTTCCTGGGGGGAAACCTGGTTTGATCTTTCCTTCTTATACCAAATAACAGATCCCATCCTTTCACAATGAGAGATGCCAAACTGACGTCTCCATTAAGTTTCTCCTAAATTGCAACAACAAACCAGAACCAGGAAAGCCTATGCTGAGGCTCTCTGCCAACTTACATATTAGTTATTTTGAGGTTTCCCTATTGTGGATGCCATATATGTATATATTTAATGAAACCCAGCCCTCACTTGGGAAGCAAGTTAAGCACTAATACCGTAGTTACTACAGGACCTGTGAAGATGCATCAACATGGATAGATGCATCAATATGGAGTATAGATAGATAAGAGCCAAAGTGAGCCACTTCCCTCCTTCACCAGTTTACAACCTCTTTGTGAACCTCTACAGTAACCCTTAAAAAGGGGATTCATCTACTAACACTGGCAACCTTTCTAAACCAAATGAAAAAAAACTAACCCCTCACAATTTTTCCATTCAAAAGACCAGGCTACAAACTTAACACCGATTCCAATAATTTTGCCATTCTCACGTGCAGCGAGAGAAACATTTTGAAAATCAGTTGAAAGTCAATAAACTAATCATCTGATTTAGAAATGTAAATTCTGCTTCAGAGTAAAAGTATACACTACGTGACTATTATAACGACACATGAGTCACATCTATCATATCGGACATAGTCATCAGAAATTCCCAGATCTGCTTTGGTGCACGCGGCTTACACTCGAATGTCACGAAGGTTATCAGACAGCAAGACGGCTGCATAAAAATCACGTCATTAAGTACATACGGCGCTGGCTTCTTGCCAACTTCAAAAACAACGACGCACGTAGGATTTCAAGGCTTTCTGTACGATACGCGCGCTTGTCTCTATTATTCTCCCTCTACGTTACATTTGTTCCAACGGCGAACCCGAAACGGCGGCCGTCCACAACCGCTCACCTGTTACGTGCCGCCTAGATTCGTCGCTATTTCTAACGCGCTCGTCCACATTTAAGGTGCATTAGGCAGCTCCGCTCCCGGGAAGAAGCGACTCCGCGCCCTACCTCCGTAACACCCTCACGTAAAAGCGCTTGTACCACGGACGCGGGGGACGCAGCCGAGCCACCCCAACAGCGGGAAGTTCTCTCACGTGGATCGTGAGATAACGACAGAGGCACCCGTGCAACACACCCAAGGCAGCGACGTTACAGCCCGAAGACGCACGGTTAACCCCCGCGGACGCCACAGCTTCCTCGCGACGGTTTGTCCGAGGACGCCCAAGAGCCGCGCACGCATCCTACGAAAGCATTTTCGGATGCTGTTGGTAAATCACAGATTACAAGCCACCCGCTCGCACAAAGACTGAATAATGAATAAAATAATCAGGATATGATAAAATAATGGATCCTTTCCCACCCCCTCCCCTGCCCTGCCCCCTCCCTTTTCTTTTCGAGCATCTATTTTTAAAGGCAACCGCCGGATCTCCCTTCCGCCTTCACACGGGCGCGTGCAAGTGTGCATGCACAAGCATGGGTGCGCGTGCAAGGGGGGGCTCCTCACCTGGCGCGGGGGTCAGGGCTGGGGCTGGGGCTGCTGCCGCCTGCGCCTCCTCCCGCGCCTCCTCGCGTCCGCCCGGCGGGAGCCCCGCAGCGCAGCCGCCGCCGCCTCCATCGCAGCGCCCGGCCCGACCGGCCCGACCCGACCCGACCCGACCCGCTGCCTCAGCGCCGCTCCGCCGGCCGCCGCCGCTGCCATGGAAATCACAAGCGCGCCCTGATTGGCCGCGCTCGGGGCCGGAGCCCGCATGTGTCGCGGAGTCTGATTGGTGCCCCCGGGAAAAAAAAAATAAAAAAAAAATAAAATCACGGCGTTGATTGACAGCCGGGCAAGAGTGGGCGGGGCTCGACCACAGGAGGGGGCGGGGCTTCCTCCACAGCTGTCGCCTGTGAAGGGGGGGGCGCACATCTGGAAGGGCGCACAGCTGGGTTTTTGGCCTCAACCTGTGGATGAAGAGTGAGATGAACATCTGGGTCCTGGGCTGCGCAGCTGGGTCTGGGCCACAGGCGGGGTGAGCTCTAGGTGTGGACCCTGCATTTAGGAGACAGCTGCCCAGTAAAAGGATATGAGCACCGAAATCAGCAGCTGGGGGCCGCTGGGCCCGGCATTTAGGAAACAGCTGTCCAGTAAAAGTATATGAGTATCAAAATCAGCAGATGGAGGCTGCTGGACCCTGCATTTAGGAGACAGCTGCCCAGTAAAAGGATATGAGCACCGAAATCAGCAGCTGGGGGCCGCTGGACTTGGCATTTAGGAGACAGCTGCCCAGCAAAAGTGTATGAGCCCCAAAATCACCAGCTGGGAGCTGCTGAGTGTCCAAACCCTGTATTCAGGGGACAGCTGGGGGCCGCTGGACCTGGCATTTAGGAGACAGCTGCCCAGCAAAAGTGTATGAGCCCCAAAATCACCAGCTGGGAGCTGCTGAGTGTCCAAACCCTGCGTTCAGGGGACAGCTGGGGGCCGCTGGACCTGGCATTTAGGAGACAGCTGCCCAGCAAAAGTGTATGAGCCCCAAAATCACCAGCTGGGAGCTGCTGAGTGTCCAAACCCTGCGTTCAGGGGACAGCTGCAGAGCAGAAGCATAGGTCGAAGAAAAGTGGATGTTGGTGGTGGTGTAGATGTGCACCTAGATCAGGGATTTGCAACGTTTAGGTGCCCACATTCGAATTGAAAAGAAAAAGCAGCGGGTGCCAATAGGAATATTAAAGCTTAGAATGTAGATCTATCCGATCATCTCATCCATTATGTAAAATTGCATTCGATCCGCAACTTCAAAATGCAGCTTCCTTTTACTTTGTGTTCTTTTGAAGTTTTATCCACTGTGTCGGAAACCGCTGACTTACTAGACACCAACACCTGCACCTGTGTAAATGGTCAGGTGGGGAATCTTGATTTGGAAGAGCACCTGGCTGAACAAATGTCAGCACATCACTAGCAACCCTGCTGCATACTTCCAAGTCTGGTGTTTTACAGAGGGCCCCTTGAGAGTTATGTGATAATAGGAAATATTTATGGAGCACTTTTTATTCCAAGGGATCCCAACATATGCTACAGCAAACATAGGCCAGCTTGATTAAGTTATGAAAGGGAATATATGACATGGTCACAAGTGATAGTGCCACAGATCTGAAGGCCCAGGAACTCTCTTCTAGCTCTAGGTTGTTGGAGATGGCCTCCCCTATTTCTGATATCAACCCACTGCTGAAGAGGTCTTTTTTATTTGTTAAGAGAGTTTTCTCCAGTTTATAGAAAGATTTTAAAATAATCATCACCCCACTCAAACCACCAGGGACCTAACTTGGAAAAACACACCTAGTTTGCTAAAAAAAAGTAAAGTAGAGACAGTGTCTGTTTCTCTGAGGTCCAGAACAGTGATCTGAATTGCACTGCTCCATTAAAGTAGCAAAAAGTACAACAAGGGCTTTCACTAAGTCTAAATATACTGACAAACTCTACAAATGCATATGGCCACATTGGTAAAAGGAAGTTACAATGCGTGCTTGAACAACAGGCATCTTGTAAAGGAAAGCACAGGGACAACAACTACAGGAGCTATAATCTGACTCTACCACCTGCCTGGTTCAGATATTGCCAGTCAAATTAAGCATTACAGGGACAGAGAAACAATGCTGCAGGTAAAAAAAAAAACCTCAGCTGCCTAGAATATCATTGCATGGATATCCTGGAAATAAGAAACCTTACAAAAGGCATTGATGAATACTTCCCTTCTGAATATTCAACAGGCAATGTACAGATCAGCATGAAAAGGTCTTCACACAGTTACTCTGAGCAATTCACTCCCAGGCATAGTGCAAGAGTGGGTGGATGAAATTAAACAGGAACAAGCTTAAACTTTCTTGGAAACCTGGCAGCAGCCGCAGCAGGGAGCAGAGAGCTTCGTTCCATTATAAATCAACCGTTAGGTATTCACTGACTATAGGTACGTGGCCATGGAGATGCAGAATTAGGGTATGTTCATCATGTGCGGAACATACTGATGACAACTTTCCCGCTGCTACCTTATGGCACAAAACCAGCTACACCAAAGGAGAAAAGTGAAATTGGAATCTGGCTCGTTCATTTTCTTCTCTGCACTTCTACTCTCTCTGACTTGGGAGACATCCATCATGCATTGACAGATACATCACTCAAAAGAGTCACTGATGCTACAGGCTTCTAAGAGAATATATAAAAAAGTGTGTGTAGGCTGTCTGAGGCTTGTGATGGAGAGTTTGCAACCATCCAAGAATTGGTTGGAGGGTTTTAAAAGAATTCTTTCCCAAAATGAAGCATGACCAGAAAATCTGATCTGTGAATTGTGGTCTCTGAGTTAGGGACTTAAGCATTTATTTGAAAGACAACTATTCATCTTCAGGAGGAAATCATATAAACTATTGCAATAGCAAATACCCTAAAATAGTTTCAGAAGCACTGCTCTGAATTTCCCAGTGCAATGTTGCAGACTCCTGAGAGACTTGACAGACAGCAATATGTTTTATCAGCAGCTGATACTCATGTGCTGGTAGGAAACTAATGACTGAATCAACTGAAATACTATTAAGGATAAAATGAAATAATTAGTAAGACATTATCTCATTTTGTGTAGCTTGATGATTACACATCATAAAACTTTTATGAGCGTGGCAGAACATACTATCCACAACAAAAAGCCAGAACTTGCTGCCAATACTCTTCATTGATTTTTAAGAAGGCAGGCCTATTTTCCCTCTTATCACAGGTGGCAATGTTTGCCGCATTGATATTTACTGGACTGAACTGCTTGTAAGAGATTATTTTGTGCTGATTAGTATGTGCTAAGACAGTTAACATGGCTGCCCATTGAGAGAGCTGTTCTTAGGGTCCTTGCCATGACTAGGATGATACACATTGACTGCATATTTTATTTTCTGTTGTAAGGAATTGAATCAAGGCTGACAGCCAGCAGTAAATATTTACATACTGGAGAAATGAGGCATTTTAGCAACACGATATTTTCCCATTAGGAAAAGCTCAGTTTCATAAGGGTCAGTTTTCAAAAGTGCTCAGCACCTAACATTTGGGGCCAGATTTTTCCAAGAGCTCAGAGCACTGCTGAAAGTAGAGCACTTTTTAAAATCTGACCACTTCACTTAGGCACCTTCTTAGTAAGGATCTTTCTGCTGTGGATCTGTGGGGGTGTTTGGCATAACAAGGTCCTAGCGTGCGGTGCTGCTGCAGTACAAAAATTAAATGATAAATGGAAGTCAAGTGCTATTGAATCTCTGGCTCTGGTCTTCTGTCTGAATAAGGTAGAAGGCAGAGCAGACTTGCACCTTAAAGACTAACCAAAGTAGATAGTTAGGTGTCTACAATGGGCCTATTGGGTACTGAACTCTTTTTAATATCTGGCTCCCGTTTAAAAAAAAACAACTTCTAGCTTGGTTATTGAGTTTATAATGACAAAATTACTGTCTCTCTGTCCCCATAGTGTTTCCCTCTTCAGCTGCATAATGGTGACAAGAAGAGCCATCGCTAACACAAAGACGAATCTTTGTCATTTTCCAAGCTGCACCTGCAGAGTCTGCCTATAAAGGTACCAATTGTGGCTGTGGTATCTGAGTTACAGAAACATCTCCATGAACAATTGGACAGAGCCCAGAAATTCCTTTCACATGGGAGACATGCCTTTCAAATTTCCTTTCCCAGGGAGCTATCAAAGGGTAATAAATGTTACTTGCTACCATCTGCTGGTAGGTCTGAACTGGTGATTTAGAGATGAAACACTCTGTATCCTATTTCCAATTCTCTGAGCCAGACAGTTCACTTTGAGCCATTAAACAGCACTTTTCACATGACTTTATTGTTTTATTGAGGTTTTTTAAATGGTTTTCTCTGTGATTCACATGTACGGTCCCTTGTAAAGGCTACTTGTTTGCAGCAAGCAAGCAGGAAAAAAACCCAACTCCCAGAAAAAGAGGCAAATAAAGAAGCTACTGTATATGGCTGATGTATAAGGCTGATCCCGTTCTTAATGAACACTTGTAGTCAAAGTGGAGCCATAGTTCACACAGCCTGTTAAACATTTCATCACACAATGTACACACAAAGTCTTGATTGCCTAATCAGAGAGGCAGACACACTAATGCTTGGCATGGTAGCGGCTGATGCCAGCGTAAAACTGCTGCATTAAGTGATGGCATTAACTACTTACTATTCAACAGTGAAACCAATCATCTTTGGTGAGTAACTCATTCATTCTTGCCTCCCGCTGAAGAGGAAAGTAGTTCCTCCAGCCTACAGCTTCTCTGGCTTTCACCAGCGGGACACACAGACACTATGAGAACAAAGCGGAAGCGCTGTCTTGTAGCCAAAGCAAAGGACTGTGTTCTGCGATTCTGAGATTAGACATAGCTTTAGGGTGAGTCCCTAGTTTTGCTGAAGACTGGGACAAAATGAAAGGGGTCTTGGCAGAGCAAGACTCCTGATTATTTGTGGGTGGAAGGTCTTTCTTACAGCAGTATAACTTAAAGTTTTCCCCTCAAATTTGAAGTTACTTGAGTGCCCAGCAGTGCCATCCAGGAACTGGGTTTGAGTGCCAGTTAGCCCTCACCCTTTCCACTGCATCCCGCACCCAGGTTTTGATAGGGTGCTTTGGGGAACTGAGTCCTAAAAGCATTTTGCCTCTACAATCTGTTCAGAGGCCGATATGAAGTCCAGTCTTAGGCAACTTCAGTCTAGTTCAGGGGTAGGCAACCCCCAGCACAGGTGCCAGAGCACACAAAGGCATTTTGGTTGGCACTCGTGCCTCGGAGAAGGGGTCAGGGCTGTGCTGCAACGACAAGGATTGGACCTCTCGCAGGTCCCCTGCTGTCCGTCCCTGGCACATCAACATCTTACAAGTCAAGGTTGCGGGTGTTTTTGGTCCTCTGCCAAAAACATTGCCGACCCCTGGTCTAGTTCCTAATGGACAAAAAACATGCACAAAATGATACAGGTGGAACCTATGATGCCAATTCAGCAGAGAGGCCTACAACTTGAATGAATGGCCCGTGGAGACTGAGCTCCATCTCCCTCATACATGAAAGTGGTACACAAAGGCCAGGGGTGATGCACACTGAAGCAGCAGGGGCCAGATCCCAGCTCTTGCAACCTGTCATAGGTCCGTTGACACCAGAGAACTTAGGACAATAGTCACCAAGCTTGTACTGCTGCTACATATGTGAGTCAGATCCTTCAACAGATTCACTAGCATCAATAATGCAACTCCGATTTACCCCAGCCAAGGATCTGGCCCATGTAAGGAAGGAATAGGAGATTCCATTTTCTGGATTGTCAACCCTCTGTGCTTTTCCAGAGATCGGATCCACTCCAGCGTTACCCCTGTAACATTTTTTAACAGAATATAATAAAAGATTGTTGTGCAAGACATGCCTAACACTAATCTGATGGGTATTGTCTCTCAATCCTCCCCACCTCACCCAGTTAAGAACACAAACATTTGCAAAGAATTCCCCTTTTTCTCTGTATAGCTTACTGTCTTTTGTGTATAAAGCAAGGATTTTTGCTCATACTAGCTCTGTTCTTGCCAGAGCTGTTAAATATTAGCCTTTTTCCTAGAACATCTGAAATACTGACTGCACAAACATGTCTCCAGGAAATTGTTATTTTGCTGCAGCTCAAGTGAGAGTTGATGTTTGTGGTTTTCTGTCTTCAGCCTTGATGCACACTAAGGAGATCTGCAAAGGCACATATTATGGGGAGGCACCTAATGCCCACTGAGAGACACTGAAAATCAATGGGAGTTAGGCTCCTGGCTCCAATTTTCTGCCTTTGAAAATTTCCTTCATGATCTACTGTGTTAAGCATAACTTGCAGTTCCAAAATCAGCTAGTAAAAGAATGTGTTTGCTGAAAGGATGGTTGAAAAGAACCCGAAGTGATGCACAATTTGGTGGAGGGTATCTTTGTTACTGAATTGAGTTTCTTCTTAGCCTAGGGAATTTGTTTGCCCATAAGATGCAAGGCAAGTTGGAGCAGTGGGATGCAAACAAGAACACATAGCAAGATACAGACATTTTGTGCCTAGACTAGTACTTGAGCTACTGACACTTAATTGGTCACCCTCACACCTCTGCTGTAACCTTGTTTTAAATTCTTGGTGGAATCAGCCCTTAAGCATGTACTTAACTTTAAGCCCTACATTTAGGTGCTTTCCTACATAGGTGTAAACACAGGGACATGCTTTAAACTAAGCAAACCTGTAAGTGCCTGAGCTGTTTTGGGACCTTCATGTTTATTAGGGAGTCCCATTCTACAGAGGAGCCAGGTGCACGGCTGTTGCTTGCTTGCCATGCCTTTGTGCAGGTACTACCTTTGCCATGGCCTGGGAGTTGCTCCAGACCCCAGAATCACACGATAAGGCAAGCACCAGCTTTTGGAGCATCCCAAGCCTCCCAACTTGTTCAAGAGCACAGGGAAGCAAGCAGTAGATGGCTGGGTCTCAGCATGGAGACTGGATCTCTGGATCATCTTTAACATATAAGGCAAAGAGGATCCAAAGCCCACTGGCATTGATGGAAAGACTCAAGGAGGGAAAATCAGGCTACATTTGGGATCTCAAGGATAGCAGACACTACTGAGGCATTAATTTGAGATCACTCCTCTACACCTATCCCTTACAGAAAAAGAAATACTTAATGCTTCTGCTAAATCTGTCAGTGCTGTATGCTTAAGAGTCTATCTTATTAACAGAATAAACCTGTCAAGCTGCTAAACCATCAGGAACGCTGTTTAACTTGGATCAATGATCATATCATTTTTTTTCCCAGGGGCACGATAACTTTTTTGACCTACCACCACTGCCCATTTTATTTTCCAGGCCTGACTGCTTTGTGTATTGACGATATTTTCTGTGCAACTTGCGGCATTCACCTTGACACCCCAGTTTGGATCAGCAGTGGTGAACTGTCTCAGGTCCCGTGACCTGTAAAGCTTCAGAGAAGCCATATAGCATGGGCACAGTTCCTGCTGCTGGCACAAGGGATAGATACAAAATGCAGCTTGTGCGCATCTTGCTAAGCTATGGGAAATCCTCACGGATGATGTAAAGAGGTGTTTGCGCTGCTCTGCTCCCTTAGGGCGTCTGACAGTTTGCAGTATGTAGAGCAGAGAGGGGGTGAGCTCCAAGCACTGTATAAAATAGATTGAATGCCAATAGGCAGGGAACATTGAATAACAAGCTCACTACTAACAGCAGCATTGGGAATGGCTGGAGCTACTAAATTTGATCCTGGTAGTAAAAATAAAATGCAACAAAATTGAGGGGAGTAACCATGAGAACAATTCATAAAAGATGGCATTTTCAACAACCTGAATCCAAAAGCCTCATTTCCCAGCATATCGAACTACCTCTGCTAGCCACACACACCCCACCTGCCATTGCACAGTCCTCACATCAGGAGAGAGATCTGTGAGGGGTCGCCTGCTGTGCTGGCAGAGATGCAGATACTCAGTTAGTCAGATTGCTTTTCACATACCACCCCCGCTTCCTCTATCACATTTAACGAGTTTAGCAGTGGTGCTAGGTATCAGCCTGACAGCCCTGGGGAAAGGAGCCCTGGGCCCCATACTCTACGGACCTCCACATTATGTAGTTGCTTACTCCAGTGCCAAACGAGTATAGAATAAATGGGCTGTTTGGCTCCTGTCTGCAGATAGCTCACAGACTAGTTGGCTTAATTCACAATAGGCTTAATCTACAGGGCGGAAGGAGCATCGACGCAACTTCCCCTGCTCTCACCAACCTGACCACTCTGACTTGTTTGATGAGAACACACCCACACCCACACCCACTATGTAGTCCTTGGTCTCACCAATCACACTCCCAAACAGCACTGCAATTTAGTGCCAGCTGTCATAGTGATTTTCCTAAGGCAACCAACTGTTCAACCTGAACTAGACTGAGACAAGACCACCAAACTCAAGCTCTCACGTGGATGACAGCCCCCCCATTCCCATGTCTTAGATCTTGTGCCAGTCCCTTTCTAAATGCAACAGCTAAAAATGAGCTTTTTCATGTCCTCTATAGCATTTTCAACCTGGAAAAATAATTATGGCGCTCTGAATAGTTTTGTGCAGCTTGCATCTCTGCTCTAGCTGGCAAGGAGCTCTTAGGCATCAAATATATTGCATAAGGAGATTTTTCCTCCATCTGTATGGTGCTGTCAGATGTAAAAAACTGTGGGTTTTTCCAGCCTTTGGGCAGCCTAGCTATTCAATAAATATAGAAGTAGCTGTTTTTTCCAGTCAGCAAAAAATGTAAGGGAAATCTCTCCTTCTTTGCTTTTATAGGCATCTTTCGGTGTTCCTGGCTTGCAAATGACTGCCTATGTGGCATGGTGGACGTGTGCAGACTACACAACATTTGGCCCCTTCTGAAGAACACTTTGTCCTATTTCTTTCCCTTCTATATTCTTTCTCCATAAAGACCCTACACATCACAGGGACTGTCTGGGCTGCAAGCCTTTTAGTGGCTCGTCAGTGCTGCTGCAATGTACGGTGCTCCCTTCTTCAAAGGCTTTCTCTAAAGAGGTCCCCAGAAGCAGCTGGTCCATTAGCCAGGAGACAAGATCCAGGTCTTTCATGTGTTAATCAATAGCACTAAGCACAGGGGACAGCGGTATGAGCACACTGTGCTCTTTTCCAAGGTGAAATGGCTTCCAGGCTGTCTAAGAGTCTGATGATCCTGCCAGATAACTGAGTGCCCTCAGTTCCCTTTGGGTTCTGTGGAACAGTTCAGCCCCAGCAGGATCACACACTGACTATATAAAATGACGAGAGAGCTACAATGCATGCAACAGCCACTTAATGAGCTAAGTATCCATTAGTTTAATTATAATGCCAGTAAGAAATGAGCTCATCTGTGTCTGGGGACTGATGCAAGGGGCTCTAAGTGGGGCACGGCTCAGCTCTGGAGCTCTCCAAACACGGTGCCGAACACCTGGAATGCTGTTTGCATCAACGTAAAGGTATTTCACCGGCGCTCGGTTTATGAGCATGGCAGTGAAACGTTCGTGCACATCTTTTCTCTTGCTGCACTTTGTGGAACGGCTTAATGCATTCTACGTGACAAACCGCTGCCAGCGTCAAATCAAGAGACGATCGCTTTGCTGCTGCCACTCAGGCATATTTGAAAGCAGTGTCCTGTCATGTAATTAGGCTGGCCTCCAGCTCAGTTGTGAGACACAGGCATTCCTTTGGAAGCAGTCACTGTACAATGCACGTCCTGTGAGTCATTCTCCGTCTTTGTAGCTCCTAGTTTTCAAGGAACAGAAAAAAGTATGAACGGTTGAAAAGAAGAAAGAGCAACATTCGTGTTGCTAGGAAAAACAGTGTTCATATATGTAGGGCTAGTTTCTGGCTCCTGTGCTCTGTTATAATTAGCACCATAACATCACATGCTGATGGATTCAAAATGTATTTGTCCCCACAACGTAGCATCCATATTTAAACAATTTGGGGGACTAATCTCCTTCTCTTTTTCGATGCTCTTGGCTGTTAAATAAAAGAACCAAAATCACATCTTTGGTCTCATTTCTGGAGCATCAGCATTCTTGTCTTCCTGCTTCATGGACTGATGATGGCAAGCACAGGTATTGCAAAAACCACATGCTTGCTGGTGTGATGTGATGAGGGTAACACTATGGCCCCTTGCAATCATCTTAGAAAGAGATGCACTTAGTGGATCAAGACTGGGAACAGTGGCTCCAGGCCAGCAGGACTTTCTCCAGGAACCAGTTCACAGTGGAGTAAGCAAATTAATTTCTAGGCATTACCTATCTGGATTTTAATTTAGTCTCACTTGTATTTTCAAATTGGTGGTTTTCAGGTCTGAAATCGGTACAGTACTAGCGTCTAGGTCAGAATCTGGGAGAGGGAGAGGAGGAGGGACACATTTTTGTCACATTTCCTCCCTGCTGTTCTGCTTTCATGTGACCATGTATTTCATTGCGACTCTCTGAAATTCAGGTGCTGCTTCTGTGTTTTTCCATATACTCGAATCTTCTCTGTTGGCCAAATTTGACACAAGAAAGGGCTTGGTGATGGGATAAGTGTACTTTGTTAGGTGGTATGAGCCAGGAGGCATTTTTAGCCTGGACTCAGGTACAAGGGGAATTGCTTAGTCAATCACTGGGCATCATCTAATCAGATCCTCGTGACATCTTTTGACACACAGAAGTACCTGCAATTTATACCTGCAAAAGTGGGATTTTACTTGCCCTCATTGGTTTTTCCAAGGTTATCTAGTAAGTCAACGGCAAAGTAAATATGAAACCCAGATCCATTTTTTTCCAATCCCCAACCTTAACCTCTTGAATATAAATCAGTCTGTAAGGTAAAAAAAAAAAGCCAAGTAGAAATACCATCAAGAACTGAGCAACTCAATTCCTAGCTCCATACAGGAAAATCCTATGGAATTTAATGAAGAGTTTGTTCTTTCTGTAGGAATTGTTAATCAACCAACAGCATTTTATAAGCAGGAGTGCTCAATAAAACAGCCTCTTATAGCTCTTATGCAGGTAGGAAGGCTACGCTAATGAGAGGATCCGTTTTACAGGCTGGAAGACTGAGGCACCAACAAGTGAAATGATTTGCCCAAGATCACACAGTTTAGTGGCAAAGCTAGGAAGGGACCTGAAGCTGAATGACTCCGGTACCCTGAGCCCTGGTAAAACTTGAGGAGCTGTTGTAAAAATTCTGCCAAAAGTTGAAGTTTTTCTGTTTGGTATGTGGTTGATGGAAATTTCTACCACAGCCTATGGATTCCTGTCGGGTTTTTTCCCTATTATTAAATTCTATTTAAGGAACCCAGTAAGAGAAGAAATAGCTTTAAAAAAAAGTAGAAACAATTCCAAGCCAATGTGCTGGACTCTCACAAACAGGAATCAATAACCTTCAGTTATAATGTGGCTTGTGAGAAGCCTTTGTCCTTAGCTCAGGCTTTTTATTTCCAAGCTCTTTGGACTGGTTTGGGCAGAGATCACTGCTTCGCTTTGCCGCCTTCTCTCACATTGCTAAAGACAGCCGGACTGATAGAAAGCAGTCAGTTCTTTATGGAGCTCTGGCAGCAGTCAGCAGCAGCAGCCCACGCCGTTGCTCAAGACTGATGCAAGCGAGACGAATTATTCCATGACCCATGCGATGTTTACTGTACGAAAATCACTGAGACCGCAAACAAAAAAGGATGAGCGGGACAATATGGCAACCATTTCCACAGCTTGGCCTTGACACGGGGATTGATTTGCCGCCAGGCGCTGAAAGATTTCATTATGCCTCTTTGCTTAAGTGACTTGGGGAAGGGAATAGAGCATGCCATTACATTTTGCATCAAGACTCTTACACAGTATACATATCTCCTGGTTTAACCAATAAATCACGTCGGGTTTTGGAGGCGTTGTATGATGAACATGTATATGCATTTCTGCACTTGGATGAGTTTCAAATGCAGCTTGTGTCAGTACTTGCCATGGGAATTTCAAAGCAGGGTAATGTTATATTCCACATGCTTAGTAGGTCATTGCTTTCTGTGTGCAAATGATGTGGCATGCTTGTGCATGTGCGCAAATACTCACTTCTACTCTTCCACAACATGCTGTCCATCAAGCTAAGGAAGTATGGGCTGGATGAATGGACTGTAAGGTGAATAGAAAACAGTCTGGAGCATTGGGTTCAAAGGTAGTCATCAATGACTTGATGTCTAGTTGGCAGCTGAGATCAAATGGAGTGCCCTAGGGGTCAGTCCTGGGGCTGGTTTTGTTCAGTATCTTCATGAACGACCAGGAAGATGGGATGGAGTATGCCCTAAATGAGTTTGCAGATGACACCTAGCTGGGGGGTGTAGTAGATGAGCTGGAAGGTAGGGCTAGGATTCAGAGAGACCTAGACAAATTGGAGGATTGGACCAAAAGATATCTTATAGGCTGTGTCCAGAAGTGTGCAGATGTTTGGTTCCCCGGGGACAACTAGCAGCGGCTCACCTTGTGCTGCTGCTAGTTGGCCCAGGGAACACTGGTGCCACATGTGCAATTTACCCTGAGTGGGGTAGGGGAGTCTGGGGCCAGCACTGGACTGCCCCTGGCAGCTTTACCCTAGGGTCCTGGGTACCTCCTGGGGCTGCAGCAGCGGCAATCCTGCCGCATGGAGCCTGGCTGACAGTGGAGCACAGACATGTCTGCGGTACCACATACCACATGGCTGTGCTTATCTGGATGAAGTCACAAAGTTCAAGGACAAGTGCAAAGTCCTGCACTTAGGATGGAACAATCCCATGTATAGGCTGGGGACTGACTGGCTGGGCAGCAGCTCTGCAAAAAAACGACAGTGGATATTAAGCTGAATGTGAGCCAACAGTGTGTCCTCATTACAAAGAAAGCTAATGGTGTATTGGGCTGCCTTCGTAGGAGCGTTGCCAGCAGAATCAGGGAAGCAATTATTCCCCTCTCTTCAGCACTGCTGAGGCCACACCTGGAGTGCTGTATTCAGTTTTGCCCTCCCCATCCACTACAGAAAAGATGTGGACAAGCAATGGGAAGCCAAAAGGGGCAGGAAGGAGAAAAAGGGGGTAGGCAGCAAGAGGGCATAAAGGGGAAGAGAGGAGGACAGGGAGAGCTACAGATTCAGGGAGAGAAATGGGGGGTCAAGAAGAGCAGCTGGAGGAGAAGGTAAAGGGAGCAAAGTACTGGGGGAGGGAGGCAGGAACATCATTTATCCACTCGAGAATGGGCGTCTACAGTCTATTTCTGCCCCAGGCCCTCCACCAGCCAATAAAACGACATGGGTGCAAATGACGTGGCTGCACACACTTGCAGGAGTTTATTATGGTAGATGTGCAGTGATCATATCAACCAGCTCAGGAGGACCAGATGTGCGGTATATCGGCCCAGCACATACAAGCAGAGCTACCTGAGCTCTCACATGCTGATCCAGAACAGCAATTCTTCCATCGCTTACCTGCACTGTGCCCAGTGTCTGGCCTTGCAGGTTTTCCCAGCAAGCTGCCCAGCCCGCCCTCACATGCAACAGCGCAGGAAGGCCCAGGTTATCTGCAGAAAGGTTCAGGGACAATCCTGGGCAGGAGCTGGAGAAGGGACTGATTTTGTTTGAGGACAAACCCAAAGGTCATGTTTTTACAGAGTCAACAGAAAAATTCCCATAGCGGCTAGGGGGACCAGGATACACTCCTATACACTTCACTGACTTTGCCCTTGTCCCAAGAGCTGGGAGAGGCAATGACGGGCAGGGTCTGAGGCAGGACTGCAGTCGACTGAAATAAAAACAACTGCCCCACCACATCCCCTCGACAGCACCACATGTGCCTTTATTTTATTCAATGCATATTTTTGCCTTGTCAAACATGGGAGAGACAAATGCAGTATTTTTACTTCAATGGCTTAAAAAGTGTGATCAACCCTTATGAATGCAAAAGCCGCTGCCAGCGCCTGCATTTGATTTCTTTCCTAAAGCTAACTTAATGCAACATCAGCTTGGAAGCACTACAACACGAGACAAACAACATGAATCAGCGTGGCCAGCAAAATTTAACAGGAAACATGCTGTGCTCTCAATTTTTTTACATCAGATGCCAAAGCTCCATTTCAATAGCAATTCCTTCCTGAAAAATGTCTTGCATTTTTGAAAGCATAAAAAAAGAGGAAAAACAAGTTAACTTTCTGGGGTGCCTTTTTCTAATAAAAATCTACTGGGTTTTCTAGTACAAATCTACTTTTCTAATACAAATCTACTGGATATCATTTTAAACAGTACTCTTTTTTTTCAGCTGAGTGTGTGACGCATTCCCTGACTCAGGGAACAGTTATCTGTGGTAGAAAGACACACGGCTTGCCTGGATCTTTTCATACATATAACTGAGCTGAGAACTATAAAGCATAAATCATTATAGGCCTGCAGTTTTGTCTCGGAGTTGAGATGTGGGTTCTGTGCACGAATCCCAGAGGAAATCATCCTGAAAACTCAGGGCACTGGGCAGAGCTTTACAATGAAACAGCTGTTGTTCATCCCAAATCATTTTCAGGATTATATGGGCTCACCAACTTCAGACATGAATTGCATCACCTACCGGCAAGCTACCATTGCCTTTGTGGATGCAGCCAACTGCAATGCTACAAAGCTCAGCGACAAGGGACAATAAGGGAAAAAGGATGTTGCATCAAACTGGAACTCCTGGGGGACCCAGGTTTCAGACTGTAGTTACCCAAAGCAGAGCTTGGCCATGGCATGGGGGTTACTCTCACGTAAACCGGCAAAAGCTCTTTAATGGCTACACAGGTGGTAGCTCGGCTACACAGGTGGTAGCTCAGCTCCACGATTCACAACAGCAGCTCAATGCCCCCAGGCACCATGGAGGGAATCTAGGTCAACCCTGCTTACTAGGACTGCCACCGGCTGAATTACCAAGACTGCTTCCTACGGTGCATAGGCATCCTTGAGCTCCTACCCAAAAAGTGACCGCTCAGCTCACAAGGCCTGACACAAATCGCAGCACAAGATGCAGGCATCTCGCTCAATAGAAATATAGGTTTAGAATATATCTGGTGTAATGTGGTGCATCCATCTCTACAACTAGCATGTACAGATCAGATAATAATTGATAGTACAGCAAGCACTTGTGACTTAAACTATGACAGACCCTTATGAATAATGATATCACCTTTCGACTGGCATCTCAGGTGAGAGACAAACAGAGGTGGATTGTATCTGTGAGAAGACACTTGAGCTAAGGAGCTCTACAGACTTCCAGGCTATACCCAAGGGATGCCAGAAGCACACAAGGATTATGAAAACAGAGGCTTGTTTGTCCTGTTCTGAACAGCCCTGAGGATTTTACCAACTGCAGAACGATTTCAGGGCCAAAGAATGTCTCCCAGGCACACCTGTCTTGGGATGTGATGGTGGTCTTGCACAGCAGCACTAAATTTGGCCTGATGTACTGATTTTATGGCACAACACCATCAGACAAATGGGGTAGAGCTGCAGGCCATCCACCAAAAACTGGCAAGCCCAGCAAGAAAACAGGCATCTGCAAAAAGTGGAAACAGCTATAAATGGGAAAGATGACTAGATCACAACTGCAGACAAGTGACGGGAACTACTCGCACGCATCTGCGTTCAGTTTGGCACCGCCGTAACAACAGATTAGCTGGGTAGCCTGGCTCTCGGCAGGCTGGTGTTTTGCAGAGGCTCCTGAAGGAAAAGTAGCTCCCCAGGAAGTAACCCCACAGCTGGCACGCATCTTAGCATATTTCCCACACCAGCACACTAGGCAAGAAAAGCACATCTGGGTTCTCCCTTGTGCATGTCACAAAACCTGCCATTTTCTTGCTCCCTTCACAACCCCAGTCTTCAGGTACTTGTGGTGTGCTTCAGGTACTTCATTGCTGGTCTTTCTAGGATCTTTCAAGTACCATGGAAGTGCAACACCCATGTTTCAGATAAGATTTTCATACTCATTCATCTGTTGGAAGGCTTGGGGCGATTTTGCATCTTTCTCACGTGGAAGATGCTTGGGGCTTGGCTTCAAAAGCGCTCTGAATCTCAAGGGCTATCGGCAGGGACAAAGGCATCCCAACTGATGACTGGAACTTCAAGGCTTCTTATGAGAGCCAAAGCTGCCCTGGTGCAGTGAGACACCCTATGCAAGTTACTGGAGACTCCAGTTCCTCGCCCTGCCTATTGTGCAGGGAGAGCATACTGTGGAGAGCAGCTATCTCCTCCTAGTCTTGGGCCAGACCCAGCAATCCAGAGATTACCTAGAGAGGGGTTTCTCTTGGCATCAGGAGAAGAGAATGATGTCACAGAACCAATATGTCTCTCTTCCACATGTCAGGCAGTCCGGATGGGCCCATCTCAGATCGGGCAGGGGACAATGGAGGGAGAGAGGGGATGACAAGGTTGGACACGGAGGGAAGGAGTGCAGGGCTTCACCTCCTTATGGCAAAGCAGCAGGGGAGCAGTGAACCCTTATGTGCGTGGACAGCAAATTTCAGAAGGATTTGCAGCATGAATAACTTCTCCATTTTATTACATGCTACACATTACACACCTATTCAGCGGTGGCTTTTTGTAACACACCCATAGGCAAGCATGTCCCAATCATTCTCACTGAACCAGTCCTGAGGTTTCTTTGTGGCGAAGCCTCGAGATTTTTGGCACGCCTCACGGATGCCGTTCTTGCAGCTCTCGCTCTTCCTCGACCGGTCAGCGGTGTCAAGGGCATCGGGGCAGTTGGCACGATTCTCTCGGAGGCGCTGCTGGAGGGGATGTCTCCTAGCAGGGTTTGACAGCACTTTGAGATTGACCCTCTGCTTTGGTGGTTTCTTTTGTTGACGTGGTTTTGTGGCCGTACGGATGGAGACGATGGAACGGATCAAACAAGGGTCTATCCAGCACCTTTGGGGCTGGTCTTCTCCTCGTCTTCTTCTCCTGGCCCGCCTGAGACAGCGGACGACAGGCATTCAGCAGAGTCTGAGGGTTGCTCGAACCTGAGCGGGCCGTGACGGGAGCGCTTCTCTTGCGGCTGTGCTGGCACTTGGGGTCCTGCACTGCCCTGGTCGTGGCTGTGCTGAGGTGGACTTTGCAATGCACCGTGATACAGTCAGTTGGGTGCCAGGCCTGCACTATGATATAGTCCATCAGGAGCCAGGGTTTGAGCAGAGGTGCTTGCACAATGGCTTCCACTTGTTGCTTGGGATTTATTCAGATGGATACAGCAAGTGAAGAGCAGAACAAGCTCTAAGCAACCTCTAAGCAATGGCACTAAGGGGGAAGTCTAGAGTGGCAGTTTTAGGTACGATATCCCTGGCAAGTCATCGTCAGCAGCCAGGCGCATGTCTTCTATACAGTCATTCAAAGGATAAAGAGGACATTCCTGCAGGATCTGTGCTACAGTTTGCATCTCAGCGCACTCACACTTGGCGTCTTTAATCAAATGCTCTTTACAAAGCAGCTAGTTTCGGAGTTTCAGAGTAGCTAGGGTGAGGAGGGACTGGAACAGATCGTCTAGCCTGACCCCCTGCCACAGGTAGGAATGAATGCTGGGATCACAAGACCCCAGACAGGTGATCATCCAACCTCCTCTTGAATTTGCCCAAGGTAGGGGCGAGGACCACTTCCCTGGGAAGCTGATTCCAGATTTTGGCCACCCTAACTAAAACATTGCCTTCTGATCTCTAACGAAAACCTATTCATAGATTCATAGAAGTTAGGGTTGGAAGGGACCTCAACAGATCATCGAGTCTGACCCCCTGCATAGGCAGGAAAGAGTGCTGGATCTAGACGACCCCAGCTAGATGCCCATCTAACCTCCTCTTGAAGACCCCCAGGGTTGGGGAGAGCACCACCTCCCTTGGGAGCCCGTTCCAGACCTTGGCCACTCGAACCCTAACCTTGGCCACTCTATTCTCCATCAGCTTCTGACCATTGTTCCTTGTCACCCCGGGTGGTGCTGGGGAGAAAAGAGCTCTGCCTATCTGCTGTTGATCCCCCCTGATGAGCTTGTAGGCAGCCACCAGGTCCCCCCTCAGCCTGCTCTTGCTGAGGCTGGACAGGTTCAGGTCCCTCAGGCTCTCCTCGTAGGGCCTGTCCTGCTCCCTCTCACCAAGCGGGTGGCCCTCCTCTGAACCCTCTCCAGGCTGGCCACATCCCTTTGAAGTGCGGCGCCCAGTATTGGACGCAGTGCTCCAACTGCGGCCTGACCAAAGTCGCACAGAGGGGGAGGATCACCTCTCTGGACCGGCTTGAGATGCACCTTTGGTTCCACGACAAGGTCCGGCTGGCCTTGCTGGCTGTCTAAACCTAGTTGCAGCCTCTCTCTCCCTTCAAGTGTGTCCACCTCGCCCCACATCTTAGTGTCATCAGCAAACTTGGACAGTGTGCTTTCCACCCCTTTGTCCAAGTCGCTGATGAAGATGTTAAACAGTGCGGCCCCAAGGACCGAGCCCTGGGGGACCCCACTGCTCACATCTCACCAGGTTGAGTACAACCCGTCCACCACACGTGTGACTTTGGCCACACAGTCAGAGTGGCCAAGGTCTGGAACGGGCTCCCAAGGGAGGTGGTGCTCTCCCCTACCCTGGGGGTCTTCAAGAGGAGGTTAGATGGGCATCTAGCTGGGGTCATCTAAACCCAGCACTCTTTCCTGCCTACACAAGGGGTCGGACTCGATGATCTATTGAGGTCCCTTCTGACCCTAGCATCTATGAATCTATGAACCAGTACTTTCTGGGTGCGCCCCATCAGCCAATGTTTTACCCATCCAACTGTGCAGGCATCAATGCCACAGTCGCTTTATGTATTAAGGAGGATTGGCTGAAAGACAGTGTCAAAGGACTTCGTATAGTCCAGAAAGACTACGTCCATGGTGACACCATCATCCAAGGATTTAGGTACATGGCCAGAAAAGGCAGTCAGGTTGGGCAGGCAGGACCTGCCTTAGTTGTCCACCTCCTCCAAAGTAGTTCAGCTCTGCCTTGGTAAAGCAAAGCCAGGAGGTTTAGATGTGGCATCCATGATAAGAAATGTGTTAACAAGGTCAGTTGTCTTGCATTGCCGGGTCCCTTTTCCTTGATATCGAAGCTTTCGTGAAGGGAAAGCCAAGGAACATGCCGGTATCTGCAAGTACCTGACATTACTGTGAACGGTTCATTCAGTTGCTTTGTGATGATATTGTGCACGCGTGTTCAGGAAAAGAAATCCATGCAGCTCTGGGCACAAGCGCTGGCCTTCAATCCAGGTGGGCGCTGTTCGTGCTGTGCACCGTGGTGCGGAGAGTCCAGGTTGCAAACCTCAGCACTGGACTTGGACGGTGACTTAACACGGGCTGTTTAAGGTGCCTTTTCTCGTGCCCTCCACACACAGGAGAGCAGAGTTCATCTCAAACAGGCCTGTTGGGTCATAACTGCAGCTGCCGAGTCACACAGCTGTCCCGGTTCCAGGTACAAAATAACCATCCTACAGTCATCGTCTCTCTACGAGCAAGTCCATGACTAGGGTTAGGGCCATGACTATTCATAGATTCATAGATGTTACGGTCGGAAGGGACCTCAATAGATCATCGAGTCCGACCCCCTGCATAGGCAGGAAAGAGTGCTGGGTCTAGATGACCCCAGCTAGATGCCTATCTAACCTCCTCTTGAAGACCCCCAGGTTTGGGGAGAGCACCACCTCCCTTGGGAGCCCGTTCCAGACCTCGGCCACTCGAACTCTAACCTTGGCCACTCTATTCTCCATCAGCTTCTGACCGTTGTTCCTTGTCACCCCGGGTGGTGCTGGGCAGAAAAGGGCTCTGCCTATTTGCTGTTGATCCCCCCTGATGAGCTTGTAGGCAGCCACCAGGTCCCCCCTCAGCCTGCTCTTGCTGAGGCTGGACAGGTTCAGGTCCCTCAGGCTCTCCTCGTAGGGCCTGTCCTGCTCCCTCTCACCAAGCGGGTGGCCCTCCTCTGAACCCTCTCCAGGCTGGCCACATCCCTTTGAAGTGCGGTGCCCAGTACTGGACGCAGTGCTCCAACTGCGGCCTGACCAAAGTCGCACAGAGGGGAAGGATCACCTCTCTGGACCGGCTGGAGATGCACGACAAGGTCCGGCTGGCCTTGCTGGCTGTCTAAACCTAGTTGCAGCCTCTCTCTCCCTTCAAGTGTGTCCACCTCGCCCCACATCTTAGTGTCATCAGCAAACTTGGACAGCGTGCTTTCCACCCCTTCGTCCAAGTCGCTGATGAAGATGTTAAACAGTGCGGCCCCAAGGACCGAGCCCTGGGGGACCCCACTGCTCACATCTCGCCAGGTTGAGTACAACCCGTCCACCACACGTGTGACCTTGGCCACACAGTTAGAGAGACCAAGGTCTGGAACGGGCTCCCAAGGGAGGTGGTGCTCTCCCCTACCCTGGGGGTCTTCAAGAGGAGGTTAGATGAGTATCTAGCTGGGGTCATCTAGACCCAGCACTCTTTCCTGCCTATGCAGGGGGTCGGACTCGATGATCTATTGAGGTCCCTTCCGACCCTAACATCTATGAATCTATGAACCAGTACTTTCTGGGTGCGCCCCATCAGCCAATGTTTTACCCATCCAACTGTGCAGGCATCAATGCCACAGTCGCTTTATGTATTAAGGAGGATTGGCTGAAAGACAGTGTCAAAGGCCTTAAAGTCCAGAAAGACTACGTCCATGGTGACACCATCATCCAAGGATTTAGGTACGTGGCCAGAAAAGGCAGTCAGGTTGGGCACGCAGGACCTGCCTTAGTTGTCCACCTCCTTCAAGGTAGTCCAGCTCTGCCTTGGTAAAGCAAAGCCAGGAGGTTTAGAGGTGGCATCCATGATAAGAAATGTGTTAACAAGGTCAGTTGTCTTGCATCGCCGGGTCCCTTTTCCTTGATATCAAAGCTTTCAGGAAGGGAAAGCCAAAGAACATGCCGATATCTGCAAGTACCTGTCATAAGTGTGAACAGTTCATTCGGTTGCTTTGTGATGATATTGCGCACGCATGTTCAGGAAAAGAAATCCATGCAGCTCTGGGCACAAGCGCTGGCCTTCAATCCAGGTGGGCGCTGTTCGTGCTGTGCACCGTGGTGCGGAGAGTCCAGGTTGCAAACCTCAGCACTGGACTTGGACGGTGACTTAACACGGGCTGTTTCAGGTGCCTTTTCTCGTGCCCTCCACACACAGGAGAGCAGAGTTCATCTCAAACAGGCCTGTTCGGTCATAACTGCAGCTGCCGAGTCACACAGCTGTCCCGGTTCCACGTACAAAATAACCATCCTACAGTCATCGTCTCTGTACGAGCAGGTCCATGACTAGGGTTAGGGCCATGACTATGGGCTTCTTCTAATCGCTGTTGTCTGCTCTGCACTTTGCCAACACGGATGACCCTAGGAGAAGTACAGAGTTGCAGACAGCATCGCTCTCGATGTCACCGATAGCAGACAGCCTCTCCATCACATCACAGTTGCCCTCCTTGACAGCCTGCCCTGGGAGGACAAGCCTATGCCTAGAGTGAGACAAATAAAACAGAAGAAAAAGCCTGCATGAGTGAAATCCCCGGTGATTTCCACACCAGGACAATGAAGACCCTTGTGCAAGGCACTTGGCTGGGCTAGTTCTCTGCAGCTTTTTTCACGTAACCACCGGTAGCAGTCAGCGTCTTGCAGGCTACATGCACACAGACACTTTGCCCATCACTCTAAGCCTTGGGAAAGGATCTTGTGGGGTTGGGGCTAGCAGGAGGAGAGGCCAGCCCTGGAGCAGGACACTCAGCAAAAGAGAAACAGAAAAGCACAAGCTCCTCTCCCACTCCAGCCACAGCCTTCCCAATGTAAGCTTTGGTCACTGCCTAAACCGTGTCCCAGTGTCCCTCCCCAGCCCCCTCGAGGGAGGAATGCCCTCCCCTCTGCAGGGAGGGAATGGCAGCGGCAGGGCTACCTGCCCCCGCCAAGGTTTTGGGGCTTGAGCTGAGACACTGGACAACACTCCCTCTCTCCCAGCAGATCCTGTCCTCCACGATCAGGGGCCTGTTAATGTGTCCGCCTAGGAAGTACAGTGTTTTCCTAAATACAGCATACCGCCTTTCCAAGAAAAACACACTTCTGGAAATCCCACTCTTCATTGCACACAAGACATAAGGTGAGAATGGTTTCTACCAAAAGCAAAAGTGAAATCTTCATGTTTTCTACAGGGCGCAGAGCAATGAGCACGCTCAGGTTCCTTGCTGCTGCTAGTTAAGTGAAGTGCTGCAAGACATGATCTTTTTCTCCTTATTCAGACTTGCAAGAACAAGGTGTATATTATAATTTGGCACATGCTGTATGGGGGGGAGCTATGCTAGGTGCCTTCTATCCGCACCATTACTGCCCCATTTCAATATCACTCCTTCTGTACGTGAACCGTTGAGACTGAAAAGACCAGTGCAAACACAAACCAAGGGTATTTTTTGGAAAGCCTAACCTGCCACATTGGGACAGCAGCAAAAGGCACCCCGCACCTATGTCAGGCAGCCTCAAGGCGTTCTCCTACAATTCAAGGAACACGGCAAGGTTTTCCTGAGGACTTACCGTGACAGCTTGCTCGTTGGCCCTGGCAAACAGGGCAGCTCTGGATGCAGCGGGAAGTCGGGCAATGGGCGGCGTCAGGCATCCCGCTATGCCTATGCCAGCTGCACGGGGAGTCTGCAGTGCTGCGGCATCCTCCCCGCTTTGCAGTTCTCCACCAGGATCCCACTGCCAACACCAGGCCTCGCTGCAATCGTCCCCTGCTTGACCTATTGTCAGAAAGGGGTAGGACAAATTGATGGAAGAGACTTGTACTGCAGGGGAGAGGGTTTGCGATGGGCTCCAGCCAGACGCAGGTACGTCCCACCCCACTGGGTCACGCCACACCGCAGCGTTATAGTTTCCACTGGGGGAAGCTTCACTTGCCTGGAGGTGGTGATTGCCGTGACTGCGCTGGCACAACTTCTTTGGCGTTCCTCCTCCTTTACCGCCCAACCCTTTCTACCGGGGTGTTGTCATTACCCTGGTGACATGTCGGCATGACGATCTTGCCATTTCTCCTGTCCTTGGTGTCTGGCGAGAATTGAGACCGCAGCCATTCTGTCTCTGCCTTTTATCCCAAATCCAAACTCAACAGGTCCCATCTGTCAGTTTGAAGAGCATCTAGACAAGTTTACAGCATCCCAGCGCAAGCCCCCGGGGTGCCTCCATCTCCAGGCCCACTTTTCAGCCATTGAAGCCAAGCCCTTGGCCAAGGGGCGAGTCTCCGCTGTTCACCGCGGCTCTGGACCCTTGAATGTAGCCGGGCCACCTGGGTGGCAGTGCCACGGTGACTCGGGCGTGGGCCTGTGACAAGGTGACATGAGAGTGAGGGGCAATCTCAACACTAGGACTCACGGGGCCCCTCTGTTGGAGTGCATGGGCCCAGGACAACAGGACAAGAGAAATGGCTGCAGAAACCCGCAGGAAAGAGAAACCACTCAGCGGGCCCTGCCCTTGCAGCACGCAGGACTCCTGGCAGGTGCCCCCACGCATTGCGTCGCAGAGGGGCTGGTGGGCCTGCGCCCCGGCTGACGCGCGGCCCCTTGTCTCCCCGCAGGGCCGGGAGCAGTGCCGGGGGCAAGCGCGGGCAGCAGCGCGAGGGGCCAGACCTGGCCGCACCCCCCGCTGCCGTGAGTCTTTCCCGTGCGCGGGGAGTGGGACGGGGGGTGTGGGGCGGGGGTCTCCCCCAGGTGCCCCGCGCCCCTCCCAGCCCCACGCAGCACACGGCACCCCGCGGACAGTCTCTGTCTCCTGCCACCTCCAGGGGCCCTCCAAGGAGAAGGGTCGTGGGCTCATCCCCCGATCACAGGGACAGTCCTTCCCCTATCCCAGTGTCTGGGGGGACCTGGGACCCGGAGCTGGGAGGTGGGGACTCGCCTGGGACAGGGGGAGCAACCAACCCCTGGGATCCCCAGGGCCCAGCTCTAGGAGCCCTGCCCGGCCCCGGGGCTCGGGGGGCCGCCAGCCCTGCACCCTGGGGAGCTGGGACCTCGCTGCCCAAGGGAGCCCATCGCCACAGACGCTCGTTCTTTCCCCAGGAGCTGAAAGGCCTCCGCAGGTACCGGCACCAGCAGGTGAGCGGGTCCCAGCGGGGCGGGGGGCTGTGAGGAGACCCCGTGGGCTGGGTGCTGGCTGCATGGCGGGGTGGACCAGAGGGACAAGCCTGGGGCTGGGGGTGGAGGGCGAAGGCAGGGCCAGATGGGGCAAGAGGTGGCTCCGTCGCAGACAGACGGGCAGTGGCGTGAGGTGTCTCTAACCCGCACGGTCTCCTTTGCTGCAGCTGGAGCTGAAGGTGCTGCGGGCCCACCTGGCGGCCCAGGAGTAGGACGCGGCGGTCCTCCTGTCCCGGTAGGTGTGGGGCTGGGGGGACCGGGCTGTTCCCGGGGTGCAGCGCAGGGCTCGGGGCTGAAGCCAGGGCCCGTCCCTGCTGCTGTGCGAGTCTCTCCTCGGGGAAATCTGTTTTGGGGGACGGCGCCGGCAGTCTCCCTGAGCCCGAACATGTGTTTTGTCTCCGCAGTGCTCGGCAAAGGGAAGAGGAGCTCCTGGTGAGTTTGGGGGGCGAGGCCGGCAGGGCCGTGGGGCAGGGGAGGGAGCAGGCTGAGGCCGAGCTTGGCCAGCTGGGTAAATCCCAGAGGACGTGAAAGGGGGAACAGAGTCCTGGCACCTTGCATGTGGGGACAGGTGGGGCCTGGCGGGCACCTCGGGCGGTGCCGCTGCTGGATGCCGAGGCCCGATGCTCTCGGTGCAGCCGTGGGCACGGTCTGACGGGCTGGGGCGATTGTGGTGCAGACTCAGATGGAGGACCTTAGGAGGGAGAACCGTGCCCTGGTGCTGGCCCTCCAGGCACAGAGGGAGCAGGGCCACGCCATGGAGGACCGTCCCACGGAGGTGAGCCGCTCTGCATGCCCCTGCCCAGGGAGAGGGGAGTGTGTGTGTGTGCCTGTGTGCGCCCAGGGCAAGGCTGTGCCCCGCTGTGCCAGGCCTGCACTCGAGGCTCTGTGGGTGGAGGGCTTGTGTGTGCGGTGCTGGGCCCCACGTGAGCCTTGTGGGTGTGACACTGTGGGACCGGTGGGGTGACAGGTGTGTGCTGCACCAACCTGCCCTGCTTCGTGGATGGCTGTCCCCTGCCCCAGCCACTCCCCATACTCTGCCAGGTGCCAGGTTTGGGCCCGGGGCTTGCATTTTGTCCTCATTGCTGTTTGCTTTGTCCTTTGCAACAGCCTCCCGTGCAGGGGACAGCGGAGGCGTGCTGCCCAGCCTGCGGGGCGTAAGTGGGGCACAGGGAGGGGAGAGCGAGGTGCGGGGCCCTCCTGGGGAGCTCGTGGGCTGTGGGGCAGGCTCTGGGGTGCTGCCAGTGGTGCTTCTCGCAGCCTGGGGACTTGGTCCTTCCCGGGTGCTGGAGGGGATGAATTCAGTCCAGGACCCGTTTCTGACCCGTTCCTTTCTGTGCCGTCAGGAGCGTTACTGCCCGCCAGGACAAGGGGGCAGGGTCCCAGGCGCACACTGGGACCCAGACCATCCTGCCCCTGAGACCAGAGGCCAGCACCCAGGCAGAGGTCCCCCGCCTGGTGCACGCCAGCACACAAACCGGGGCCGTCTGCCTGGGTGATGTGGGCACACAGACGGAGGCTCTCCGCTGCCGCAATCCGGGGGGACACAGGGAGAGGTATGGTGGTTTCGTGCTGTCAGGGTGTGGGGGCACTGGGGGTGTCTTGCGCAGCGTTCCCGCTGCAGGGCAGGCTGGCGGGGCTGGGAGCAGGGGTGTTTGCAGTCGGGGAGGTCTTCCGTCCAAGGGCCTGTTGGCTTTGAATTCGGTCCCTGATCCATCTCTGACCAGTTGCTTCTTGTGCAATCAGGCGGAAACGCCCCTCCCAGACCGTGGAGGTGGCGGCACAGACTGCTCCTCTTCCCTCCTCGGCGGAGGCCAGCACCCAGGCAGAGGGCCCTAGACACGAGGACACCTCCTCCCAGACTAGGGCCCTCTGCCTGGTAGATGTAGGCTGTGACCCGCCGCAGCACTTGTCGGTAAAGACAATAATATTTCAGGGGCCAAAAAACGCAGGACATCATGAAAGGTAGGATGCTTTCCTTAGTTCATTTTGTTTTTGTAAAAACTGTTTCCTGTCGCAAGCCAAATGAGCCAGATCCATGAGTTAGTCCAGGTGTGTGCATGCAGCCGGGAGGCAGGAACCAGGGCTCGGCGCAGGCAGCAGAGGGAGGAAGGGAGATGGGTCTGGCAGGACGCCCAGGGCCGGTCCCTGGTGCGGAGGCAGTGATGGAGAGAGGGGAGGCCTGGGCATGGGGTGGCGGCAGTGGCCGGAGCCTGGGGCTGTGGGGTGGATGGGAGGTGACCAGTGTCTGTGCCTCCCAGCCCCAGGGCTGACACTGCGGCGGAGGGGAAGAAGAAGAGGTCAGGGGGAGCCAGACGGTGAGTGTCCCCCTGCACCCCATCCCGTCCCAGGCCTGAGGGGCTGCCCCTCTGCCAGCCCACATGATGACTGGGTGCGCCCTGCCTCCAGGCCACTCAGGATGACCCGTCCTGCCTCTGCCAGGGCCCTAGTGCCCTGGACGGACCGGCTGTGTCCTGGGCTGGCCCCTTATTGCCCACCTCTGGGCCCCAGGGTGTGAGCTCAGCGCTTCTGGCCCAGGCCAGGCCTGCTGGGACAGACACCTCGCTGAGCCACGTGTGAGAGCCACGTCCTGCTCCCTGCTGGGGACACGCTCCTTTACCCCGCGGTTGTTCCCTGACTCTGCCCTTCTCCCGCAGGTTCCAGCTCGCCTGGCTGCTCCCCTGCTGCTTCGCCGTGCGGAGGTGAAGCCCCGCACTCCTCCCCTGCCCGTCCACCCCTGTTGTCCCCTCCCTCCGTCCTCCCTGCCCGACCCGGGATGGACCCACGGGATCGCAGCGTTGGTGCCTCTGCCAGTCTGAGCATGTAAGTGGTTTCTCTTTCCTGCGGGTTTCTGCAGCCATTTCTCTTGTCCTGTTGTCCTGGGCCCATGCACTGCAACAGAGGGGCCTCGTGAGTCCTAGTGTTGAGACTGCCCCTCACTCTCATGTCACCTTGTCACAGGCCCACGCCCAAGTCACCGTGGCAGTGCCACCCAGGTGGCCCGGCTACATTCAAGGGTCCAGAGCCGCGGCGAACAGCGGAGACTCGCCCCGTGGCCAAGGGCTTGGCTTCAATGGCTGAAAAGTGGGCCTGGACATGGAGGCACCCCGGGGGCTTGCGCTGGGATGCTGTAAACTTGTCTAGATGCTCTTCAAACTGCCAGATGGGACCTGTTGAGTTTGGATTTGGGACAAAAGGCAGAGACAGAATGGCTGCAGTCTCAATTCTCGCCAGACACCAAGGACAGGAGAAATGGCAAGATCGTCATGCCGACATGTCACCAGGGTAATGACAACACCCCGGTAGAAAAGGTTGGGCGGTAGAGGAGGAGGAACGCCAAAGAAGTCGTGCCAGCGCAGTCACGGCAATCACCACCTCCAGGCAAGTGAAGCTTCCCCCAGTGGAAACTATAACGCTGCGGTGTGGCGTGACCCAGTGGGGTGGGACGTACCTGCGTCTGGCTGGAGCCCATCGCAAACCCTCCCGCCTTCAGTACAAGTCTCTTCCATCAATTTGTCCTACCCCTTTCTGACAATAGGTCAAGCAGGGGACGATTGCAGCGAGGCCTGGTGTTGGCAGTGGGATCCTGGTGGAGAACTGCAAAGCGGGGAGGATGCCGCAGCACTGCAGACTCCCCGTGCAGCTGGCCTAGGCATAGCGGGATGCCTGACGCCGCCCATTGCCTGACTTCCCGCTGCATCCAGAGCTGCCCTGTTTGCCAGGGCCAACGAGCAAGCTGTCACGGTAAGTCCTCAGGAAAACCTTGCCGTGTTCCTTGAATTGTAGGAGAACGCCTTGAGGCTGCCTGACATAGGTGCGGGGTGCCTTTTGCTGCTGTCCCAATGTGGCAGGTTAGGCTTTCCAAAAAATACCCTTGGTTTGTGTTTGCACTGGTCTTTTCAGTCTCAACGGTTCACGTACAGAAGGAGTGATATTGAAATGGGGCAGTAATGGTGCGGATAGAAGGCACCTAGCATAGCTCCCCCCCATACAGCATGTGCCAAATTATAATATACACCTTGTTCTTGCAAGTCTGAATAAGGAGAAAAAGATCATGTCTTGCAGCACTTCACTTAACTAGCAGCAGCAAGGAACCTGAGCATGCTCATTGCTCTGCGCCCTGTAGAAAACATGAAGATTTCACTTTTGCTTTTGGTAGAAACCATTCTCACCTTATGTCTTGTGTGCAATGAAGAGTGGGATTTCCAGAAGTGTGTTTTTCTTGGAAAGGCGGTATGCTGTATTTAGAAAAACACAGTACTTCCTAGGCTGACACATTAACAGGCCCTTGATCGTGGAGGACAGGATCTGCTGGGAGAGAGGGAGTGTTGTCCAGTGTCTCAGCTCAAGCCCCAAAACCTTGGCGGGGGCAGGTAGCCCTGCCGCTGCCATTCCCTCCCCGCAGAGGGGCGGGCATTCCTCCCTCGAGGGGGCTGGGGAGGGACACTGGGACACGGTTTAGGCAGTGACCAAAGCTTACATTGGGAAGGCTGTGGCTGGAGTGGGAGAGGAGCTTGTGCTTTTCTGTTTCTCTTTTGCTGAGTGTCCTGCTCCAGGGCTGGCCTCTCCTCCTGCTAGCCCCAACCCCACAAGATCCTTTCCCAAGGCTTAGAGTGATGGGCAAAGTGTCTGTGTGCATGTAGCCTGCAAGACGCTGACCGCTACCGGTGGTTACGTGAAGAAAGCTGCACAGAACTAGCCCACCCAAGTGCCTTGCACAAGGGTCTTCATTGTCCTGGTGTGGAAATCACCGGGGATTTCACTCATGCAGGCTTTTTCTTCTGTTTTATTTGTCTCACTCTAGGCATAGGCTTGTCCTCCCAGGGCAGGCTGTCAAGGAGGGCAACTGCGATGTGATGGAGAGGCTGTCTGCTATCGGTGACATCGAGAGCGATGCTGTCTGCAGCTCTGTACTTCTCCGTGTTGGCAAAGTGCAGAGCAGACACCAGCGATTAGAAGAAGCCCATAGTCATGGCCCTAACCCTAGTCACGGACCTGCTCGTACAGAGACGATGACTGTAGGATGGTTATTTTGTACGTGGAACCGGGACAGCTGTGTGACTCGGCAGCTGCAGTTATGACCGAACAGGCCTGTTTGAGATGAACTCTGCTCTCCTGTGTGTGGAGGGCACGAGAAAAGGCACCTGAAACAGCCCGTGTTAAGTCACCGTCCAAGTCCAGTGCTGAGGTTTGCAACCTGGACTGTCCGCACCACGGTGCACAGCACGAACAGCGCCCACCTGGATTGAAGGCCAGCGCTTGTGCCCAGAGCTGCATGGATTTCTTTTCCTGAACATGCGTACACAATATCACCACAAAGCAACTGAATGAACTGTTCACACTTATGACAGGTACTTGCAGATATCGGCATGTTCCTTGGCTTTCCCTTCCCGAAAGCTTTGATATCAAGGAAAAGGGACCCGGTGATGCAAGACAACTGACCTTGTTAACACATTTCTTATCATGGATGCCACATCTAAACCTCCTGGCTTTGCTTTACCAAGGCAGAGCTGGACTACCTTGAAGGAGGTGGACAACTAAGGCAGGTCCTGCCTGCCCAACCTGACTGCCTTTTCTGGCCACGTACCTAAATCCTTGGATGATGGTGTCACCATGGACGTAGTCTTTCTGGACTGTACGAAGTCCTTTGACACTGTCTTTCAGCCAGTCCTCCTCAATAAATAAAGCGACTGTGGCATTGATGCCTGCACAGTTGGATGGGTAAAACATTGGCTGATGGGGCGCACCCAGAAAGTAGTGGTTCATAGATTCATTGATGTTAGGGTCGGAAGGGACCTCAATAGATCATCGAGTCCGACCCCCTGCGTAGGCAGGAAAGAGTGCTGGGTCTAGATGGCCCCAGCTAGATACTCGTCTAACCTCCTCTTGAAGACCCCCAGGGTAGGGGAGAGCACCACCTCCCTTGGGAGCACGTTCCAGACCTTGGCCACTCTGACTGTGTGGCCAAGGTCACACGTGTGGTGGACGGGTTGTACTCAACCTGGCGACATGTGACCAGTGTGGTCCCCCAGGGCTCGGTCCTTGGGGCCTCACTGTTTAACATCTTCATCAGCGACTTGGACGAAGGGGTGGAAAGCACGCTGTCCAAGTTTGCTGATGACACTAAGATGTGGGGCGAGGTGGACACACTTGAAGGGAGAGAGAGGCTGCAATTAGGTTTAGACAGCCAGCAAGGCCAGCCGGACCTTGTCGTGGATCCAAAGGTGCATCTCAAGCCGGTCCAGAGAGGTGATCCTCCCCCTCTGTGCGACTTTGGTCAGGCCGCAGTTGGAGCACTGAGTCCAATACTGGGCGCCGCACTTCAAAGGGATGTGGCCAGCCTGGAGAGGGTTCAGAGGAGGGCCACCCGCTTGGTGAGAGGGAGCAGGACAGGCCCTACGAGGAGAGCCTGGGGGACCTGAACCTGTCCAGCCTCAGCAAGAGCAGGCTGAGGGGGGACCTGGTGGCTGCCTACAAGCTCATCAGGGGGGATCAACAGCAAATAGGCAGAGCCCTTTTCTGCCCAGCACCACCCAGGGTGACAAGGAACAATGGTCAGAAGCTGATGGAGAATAGAGTGGCCAAGGTTAGGGTTCGAGTGGCCGAGGTCTGGAACGGGCTCCCAAGGGAGGTGGTGCTCTCCCCTACTCTGGGGGTCTTCAAGAGGAAGTTAGATGGGCATCTAGCTGGGGTCATCTAGATCCAGCACTCTTTCCTGCCTATGCAGGGGGTCGGACTCGATGATCTGTTGAGGTCCCTTCCGACCCTAACATCTATGAATCTATGAATAGGTTTTCGTTAGAGATCAGAAGGCAATATTTTAGTTAGGGTGGCCAAAATCTGGAACCAGCTTCCCAGGGAAGTGGTCCTCGCCCCTACCTTGGGCAAATTCAAGAGGAGGTTGGATGATCACCTGTCTGGGGTCTTGTGATCCCAGCATTCATTCCTGCCTGTGGCAGGGGGTCAGGCTAGATGATCTGTTCCAGTCCCTCCTCACCCTAGCTACTCTGAAACTCCGAAACTAGCTGCTTTGTAAAGAGCATTTGATTAAAGACGCCAAGTGTGAGTGCGCTGAGATGCAAACTGTAGCACAGATCCTGCAGGAATGTCCTATTTATCCTTTGAATGACTGTATAGAAGACATGCGCCTGGCTGCTGACGATGACTTGCCAGGGATATCGTACCTAAAACTGCCACTCTAGACTTCCCCCTTAGTGCCATTGCTTAGAGGTTGCTTAGAGCTTGTTCTGCTCTTCACTTGCTGTATCCATCTGAATAAATCCCAAGCAACAAGTGGAAGCCATTGTGCAAGCACCTCTGCTCAAACCCTGGCTCCTGATGGACTATATCATAGTGCAGGCCTGGCACCCAACTGACTGTATCACGGTGCGTTGCAATGTCCACCTCAGCACAGCTGCGACCAGGGCAGTGCAGGACCCCAAGTGCCAGCACGGCCGCAAGAGAAGCGCTCCCGTCGCGGCCCGCTCAGGTTCGAGCAACCCTCAGACTCTGCTGAATGCCTGTCATCCGCTCTCTCAGGCGGGCCAGGAGAAGAAGACGAGGAGAAGACCAGCCCCAAAGGTGCTGGATAGACCCTTGTTTGATCCGTTCCATCGTCTCCATCCGTACGGCCACAAAACCATGTCAACAAAAGAAACCACCAAAGCAGAGGGTCAATCTCAAAGTGCTGTCAAGCCCTGCTAAGAGACATCCCCTCCAGCAGCGCCTCCGAGAGAATCGTGCCAACTGCCCCGATGCCCTTGACACCGCTGACCGGTCGAGGAAGAGCGAGAGCTGCAAGAACGGCATCCGTGAGGCGTGCCAAAAATCTCGAGGCTTCGCCACAAAGAAACCTCAGGACTGGTTCAGTGAGAATGATTGGGACATGCTTGCCTATGGGTGTGTTACAAAAAGCCACCGCTGAATAGGTGTGTAATGTGTAGCATGTAATAAAATGGAGAAGTTATTCATGCTGCAAATCCTTCTGAAATTTGCTGTCCACGCACATAAGGGTTCACTGGAAAGAAGCTGCTCTGGTTCGGTTTAGCACATCCTTCTTCCCGTACACCTGGTCTTTGCTGTCCATTTTCCCTGAGCGCTTTCCCCCCTCTGCTTGCCCGAGGAGGCTGAGCCCTTCCTCAGCCTGGAAGAGGCTCAGGTTTCAGAAGGCAGACCCCGTTCCTCTTTCTGTGCAGGTACGGTCCATGTGGGAGCTTTCCCTCCGAGGTCCAGCTCCCCGGCCTGAGACAGGCAGAGATCCCAGGAAGGGGGAGCACATGGCGTGCTGCTGCAGGCTGGCGGGAGGCTGCTCCTGGCAGGGGATTCACCATGTGTCTGGGTCCATGAAGGCAGTTCTCCTTAAGCATTTCTGGGGATAACTGTTCTTCTGGCGTGGTTTAATACCTGCCGAGGTGTTGGGGCTTGAAGCCCACTGTATGGAAATGGGCAGCTCCTCCCTAGCTTGCTTCTGCAGCCCCAGATATGGCTTAGGGCTGGTAAAACATTGCGGTATCCAAACCCCAAGCCTCTGGGCTTGGGCCTGCGTATAGGAGAGCTGCCGAAAGACTTTGGAAATATCTGAAGCCCTTGGCAGGGGTGGAGGATGTTTGCCGTTTTAGGGCCACTTGTGGGTCTGGACTGCCTCTTGGATTTGGACTTCATTTGGCTGATTTGCCTGGGAACATGAACATTTCTTTTGAAAATAAAATGTGCCTCAAAGACTGCTAAAGCCGTTTTGCTTTCATGGCTTTTTGCCACAGTTAGCCAGCGCTGCAATGGCTCCTCTGATGCTAAAGGCTTCCTGCCATTTTTGTTGGGCTCTTTCTGCTCTGTAAAGACATGGACCGCATCTACATCCTAGATTAGCCCTGGGCAGGGAGCCAAGGTGCCGTGGAACGGTCCAAATATAGACAGGCCCCAGCCCTAAAATATTCAATCGGATTTGTGCTAGAGAAGGCAGGCAGCCCGAGTCTCGTTTCCTCTCTTACTCTGTTCAATGTATCATGGAGCCATGCAGGTGCTTTCCTTAGCCTTGGTGTAAGGCAGAGCAATAGCAAAGCTATAGTAGATGAATGTGCTGCTTCCCAGGGCTCCCCTGGACCCGGAAAGAAGGTCTTGTCTGCAGCATAAGACATTCAGCGGGAACGTCGATACGAGCCTTAAGGTGAGTGTCCCTCTGCACCCCAGCCTGCCCCAGGCCTGAGGGGCTGCCCCTCCGCCAGCCCACATGATGACCGGGTGCACCCTGCCTCCAGGCCGCTCAGGATGACCCATCCTGCCTCTGCCAGGGCCCTAGTGCCCTGGACGGACCGGCTGTGTCCTGGGCTGGCCCCTCATTGCCCACCTCTGGGCCCCAGGGTTTGAGCTCAGCGCTTCTGGCCCAGGCCAGGCCTGCTGGGACAGACACCCCGCTGGGCCACGTGTGAGAGCCACGTCCTGCTCCCTGCTGGGGACACGCTCCTTTACCCCGCGGTTGTTCCCTGACTCTGCCCTTCTCCCGCAGGTTCCAGCTCGCCTGGCTGCTCCCCTGCTGCTTCGCCACGCGGAGGTGAAGCCCTGCACTCCTCCCCACTCCATGTGTAACCTTGTCATCCCCTCTCTCCCTCCATCGCCCCTGCCTGACCTGGGATGGACCCACGGGACCGCAGCGTTGGTGCCTCTGCCTGTCTGAGCATGTAAGTGGTTTCTCTTTCCTGCAGGTTTCTGCAGCCATTTCTCTTGTCCCCTTGTCCTCGGCCCATGCACTCCAACACACTGACCTCGTGAGTCCTAGTGTTGAGATTGCCCCTCACTCTCATGTCACCTTGTCACAGGCCCCTGCCCGACTCACCGCAGCACTGTCACCCAGGTGGCCCAGCTACGTTCAAGGGTCCAGAGCAGCGGCAAACAGCAGAGACTCGCCCCGTGGCCAAGGGCTTGGCTTCAATGGCTGAAAAGTGGGCCTGGAGATGGAGGCACCTCAGGGGTTTGCACTGGGGTGCTGTCAACTTGTTTGGATGCTCTCCTTGCAGCCGGAAGGGATCCAGTGGTTATCCCCAAGGCCAGCACACTATGGGAAGTACTGGACACCCATCTTGCATCTGTAGCATCTGGAAGAAAACCAAGAAGCTCAACTTGCCACTGGAAGGTCCCGCTGGAGGCCAAAACACCCAGAGAAACACCGCACGCTATCCTGCCCGCTGGAGCATCGGGGACCCAGGCGGATGCTCTCCCTCCCAATGGAGTCAGTGAGACCTCAGCTAAGACATAGCAGGACCCCAAAACACACACAGAAGCCTGAGCTAAAGCATCCAGCTCAGGTGGGGCAGGGAGAGGGCTGCCCAGGGTGATGTATAGTGGGACACAGATGGAGAAATCCAGCAAGGAGGCTTCCCAACACCACGTACCCAGCCGGCACGCCTGCAGGCTTGGAGCACCCCAGTAGTAGGCCGGTTGTAATATGAGTCCCACACTGGGGCGGAAGTGGCTGCCACAAGACTGTACCATACCTGGCCTAGCGCCAAGGTGAGGTGAACTCATGTGAAAAATGCAATGCGCTTGGAGGTAAAGGGGTGCAATGGTGGGTGATGAGGGGTGCACCAGGCACCAGACCAACCCATGCCCCAGAAAGTGATTGCTCGGCATGGCGGCAGCGTTGCCCTAGTTGTCTGCCCAGTATGAGCCAGTTAACTTCCATTACCTGTTGAGCTGTGATTTTGGACATAAAAGGCAGAAGCAGAATCCTTGAATTCTCAATGGTCATCAGACACCTAGCGTAGAAGAAAAGACATTGTCATGCCGACATGTCACCAGGGTAATGACAACACCCCGGTAGAAAGGGTTGGGCGGTAGAGGAGGAGGAACGCCAAAGAAGTCGTGCCAGCGCAGTCACGGCAATCACCACCTCCAGGCAAGTGAAGCTTCCCCCAGTGGAAACTATAACGCTGCGGTGTGGCGTGACCCAGTGGGGTGGGACGTACCTGCGTCTGGCTGGAGCCCATCGCAAACCCTCTCCCCTGCAGTACAAGTCTCTTCCATCAATTTGTCCTACCCCTTTCTGACAATAGGTCAAGCAGGGGACGATTGCAGCGAGGCCTGGTGTTGGCAGTGGGATCCTGGTGGAGAACTGCAAAGCGGGGAGGAAGCTGCAGCACTGCAGACTCCCCGTGCAGCTGGCCTAGGCATAGCGGGATGCCTGACGCCGCCCATTGCCCGACTTCCCACTGCATCCAGAGCTGCCCTGTTTGCCAGGGCCAACGAGCAAGCTGTCACGGTAAGTCCTCAGGAAACCCCTGCTGTGTTCCTTGCATTGTAGGAGAACGCCTTGAGGCTGCCTGACATCAGTCAGGGGTGCTTTTTGCTGCTGTCTCAGTGTGGCCAGTTAGGCTTTCCAAAAAATACCCCTGGTTTGTGTTTTCACTGGTCTTTTCATTCTCAGAGGCTTACATACAGAATGAGTGGAAAGGCGGTATGCTGTATTTAGGAAAACACTGTACTTCCTAGGCAGACACATTAACAGGCCCCTGATCGTGGAGGACAGGATCTGCTGGGAGAGAGGGAGTGTTGTCCAGTGTCTCAGCTCAAGCCCCAAAACCTTGGCGGGGAAAGGTAGCCCTGCCGCTGCCATTTCCTCCCCGCAGAGGGGCGGGCATTCCTCCCTCGAGGGGGCTGGGGAGGGACACTGGGACACGGTTTAGGCAGTGACCAAAGCTTACATTGGGAAGGCTGTGGCTGGAGTGGGAGAGGAGCTTGTGCTTTTCTGTTTCTCTTTTGCTGAGTGTCCTGCTCCAGGGCTGGCCTCTCCTCCTGCTAGCCCCAACCCCACAAGATCCTTTCCCAAGGCTTAGAGTGATGGGCAAAGTGTCTGTGTGCATGTAGCCTGCAAGACGCTGGCCGCTACCGGTGGTTACGTGAGGAAAGCTGCACAGAACTAGCCCACCCAAGTGCCTTGCACAAGGGTCTTCATTGTCCTGGTGTGGAAATCACCGGGGATTTCACTCATGCAGGCTTTTTCTTCTGCTTTATTTGTCTTGTTCTAGGCATAGGTCTGTCCTCCCAGGGGACCCTGTCAAGGAGGACAACTGCGATGTGATGGAGAGGCTGTCTGCTATCGTTGACATCGAGAGCGATGCTGTCTGCGGTTCTGTACTTCTCCTAGGGTCAGCCGTGTTGGCAAAGTGGAGAGCAGACACCAGCAATTAGCAGAAGCCCATAGTCACGGCCCTAACCCTAGTCACGGACCTGCTCGTACAGAGACGATGACTGTAGGATGGTTAGTTTGTACCTGGAACCGGGACAGCTGTGTGACTCGGCAGCTGCAGTTATGACCGAACAGGCCTGTTTGAGATGAACTCTGCTCTCCTGTGTGTGGAGGGCACGAGAAAAGGCACCTTAAACAGCCCGTGTTAAGTCACCGTCCAAGTCCAGTGCTGAGGTTTGCAACCTGGACTCTCCGCACCACGGTGCACAGCACGAACAGCGCCCACCTGGATTGAAGGCCAGCGCTTGTGCCCAGAGCTGCATGGATTTCTTTTCCTGAACATGCGTGCGCAATATCATCACAAAGCAACCGAATGAACTGTTCACACTTATGTCAGGTACTTGCAGATAACCGCATGTTTCTTGGCTGTCTCTTCCATCTCATACCCCTCCTCTTCATCTTCAACATCAAGAGGCTAAAGAAAGAGTCTAAAAAAACTGCCTATATTCAATTCCCTACTAATTTTTGAGGAAATTGATGACCCCATAGGCCGAGGCTCCTGTCGAAGAAGGCCATTTCAAGTGCGGGAAAAGAACTGAATCATGAAAGGTTTGGTATCAAAGAACACGGACCCAGTGATGCAAGACAATTGACCTCGTTAACACATTTCTTATCATGGACCCCACATCTAAACCTCCTGGTTTTGCTTTATTAAAGCAGAGCTGGACTACGTTGAACACTGTGGACGACTAGCTGCTTTGTACATAGAATTTGATTACAGACGTCAAGTGTGATTGTGGTTTGGGATCAGGGACTTCTGGAGGCTTCTGGCCTGTGGCTGATCCTGTCTCCCCACACCGAGGGAGACACAGATGATAAGGGTGCCGCGGGTGGGGAGCCAGGGGAGGAGCGTGGACGATCGCCCCAGTCCTCAGGGCTGGCCGGGGGCTCCCGCAGCGGGGAGCCACGTGGTGCCAGCGGGCAGGCGGGCAAGCGAGCGGGGAAATGACTGCAGCAGGTGGGGGGAAGAGGCAGCGATCGAGAGCACAAGGCCTGCGGCAGTGCCCCGGAGCCAGGAGTGATGGGAGTGCAAAGCCTGGGCTTGCAAGAGTGCTGGAGGGGCTCTGCCTGCTGCGGGGTGGGCTGTGGGCAAACCCTCCCCCTCCACAAGCTACTACCCTCCCCAGCCACCCGCCCCCCCACAAAAGCCACACCTATCCACCCCCCCACCAATCCCCCCACACACCTGCAAACCTATACCCACCCTCCCACCCACAGCCCCCCCGTATACAAGAGTAAGACGTCATTTTAATCTATTATACCATCATCTCTATGTATACTACACAAACACATGTCAAGCAAGACAAAAGTATTTTTTTAAACAAAATGAATGAGTGTTGCAGTATGTTTGATTTTTAGGATATAATTTGGTATTTTTCTGGTTCAGAGATGGCGAAACCTCTTGCTGAAAGGTGTAATTCCGAGGGTCAAGAGGAGGGACTTTTGGTGGCAAAAGTCAGGGGTTAGGGGGCAGGATTTCCAGTCCCAAGATCACGACCAGGGCACGGGGTACCCATGCAGCCCTCAATGGCTTGCCAAAACTTGTCATTGGTGAGCAGCCCTCCACCCAAAATAATTGAATTGCACCCAGAACTGCATGGAAACCAAGTGTATTGTATGAGGAGGCGGAGGACGTGTAGGTTGCTGTGAGGTGTTAAAAAACCAGGTGTGAAGTTTTACCTCTGCTCCGCTCTCAGTGCAGGGCAAGGCATGCAGATTCCCCATCCCCTTGATGTCCACACACCTCTCAGGTGGCTTCCCTGCCAAGATTTCCTATAAAGACAGAAACAGAAAATACAAAGCCATGTTAGCGCTTAGCTCTAGGTCAGATACAAAAGCTGATCTCAAAGCTGTCTTGGCTGCAGAGGTGCAAGACCCTAGCAGCAAGACTAATAGGAGACTGGGAACAAGAACTAAAGCACTATAAAGGCAACACGTTTTCACTGAAACCCTTCTCCTTCAGAAGTAGGCTTGACTTCATATTTCCATCCCTCCTCTAAAACTCTGCACCTCTCAGTCTCCAGAGTGTACGAGCTGCCGCTTGCAACGAGAACAAAACCAGCTTACACAAGAAGCAAAAAGACGCTTAAAAGAAAGAAAACTGACTCAAGTACAATAGTCTTTTTAAGGCTTAAACGTGTCACCAGGCATTTAATCCAAACACTTTGAGTCATATATGTGTAAAATCAAGCAGGGAAGAAGGGTGAGTGCACGCCCGCAGCATTCTGCACATAGCTGGGTTACTTTAACAGCGCAGGCTTTCTATATTTGGCTGGTTTCTCTTTGACAGCGTCTCATGAATAACAAAAGGGATTTATCCTGCAAGCCCCCATCTCGGAGAGATCCTGAAGGACTCGGGCACTGTTAGCACTCAGCACTGCAGAACAATCAAGCCTTGAGCCAAAAGCATAGCTGGCTTATGTCCCAGGGAAAACATTTAAGATTTGGGTTAAAAAAAAAGCAAAGAAGGAATGTTTGGGTTTCAAAAGTATCAAGTGATCATTTTATCCACCTGGAAAATTAAGACGGTGTAAGACTGGACTCATATCATTTAAAACGACAGAAGGATGCAATTAAGGACTATCACTTCTTCCCAGTCACATGAAACAATACACTTAGCAGAGCGTGCTGTGCAATTTCCTTCCAAAGCACGCATGCGACCATCTGCATGACCAGAGCTTTCAGGTGGGCTCAGCACCTGCATATGCAAGATGCACATCGCCACATTTCTCTAGGCTTGGAACAGCCTTATGCTTTCAAGCACATCAAGCATTTCTCCCTCTCCTCCCCCAGAATTAGTGACGATGAGCTGTCTGGTCACACACCACTTCTAGGTCCATTCAGTATGAGATCAGACCTATACAGTGGATCAGGATGTTTAAGCATATAACTTTAATTCCTCATGTGGTTAGACTCCAACCCCTACAGGATTGGGCCCTGCAGCAATAGGCTGTTTCCTAAACAGCAGTAGTAGCAAATAGAAAACACTTCCAAAGATGGTAGCAAGTGTCCAGACCCTCAGGAGGAAAGTCTGATCTGAGTTTTACTGCAAAACTCAGGGTCATCTGCAGGGGGAAAAAAGGCTCTTGGTGTATAAGCAGCACAACCAGAAAGCAGAATAGGTAAGGTTACATTTAGACTGCAGAAAATAAATCTGTTCCCAGTTCTTAATCCAGCTGGTTACTTCAGGTTACAACAGTAGTGAAGACAAGGTAAATGTTATTTTAACTTGCATTACCTGCTTGAACTCAACCCTCGGTGGGAGTGATGGCAGCAACTCTTGGGCAACGGAGACACACTCAGGGTCTCATTCTTGTTGAGGGCCTCGAGTGGCTTCCACTCACATCAGCCTCCCCCTTCAGTCCCCTCTGAGGATCCTGTGATAGGAATTTATCTGGGGGCCAGAGGGAAAATGTCTTTGTTTCCTACTGCAGGGAGTTTCTGTTTTTATGAACAATGAGACTGCAATGTGGCCCTGTAGGGCTGGTCTTATTTGTGCCAGCTTCTTTCCAGCAAGTCTGCAGCACTGCAGGACACAGAGAAGAAAGCGCAAAGCCCAGCTCAACCAGGTCACGGATTGCACCCACTGGAGCTGCAATCCAGTTGTCTTTTCAAGCAAGGCACTGGCCAGGGAACTGCTAAACAAGGGTTGTGTCCCACACTGGCCTGCAGAGCACAGCAAAGCAACTGGGTCTCAAGCACGGTGGAAACACCTACAACCATGGCATGGCGGGGTTCAGTCTGGGGAAAAGTCACTTGTGGGGATGGGATGGCTCTTGGTGTTGGAGATGAGCAAAAGCCAGGCAGCATGGCAAGAAATGGGGGATGCCACAGCAAAGTGGCTAGTGGTTAGTCATTGCACGCCAGGGTTTGGCAGGGCTCTCTGTTCACCTCAGCACCTTTTCTGTGGGTTTCTGTCCCAGGGGCCAGTGTGGCTACTCCCCTCCCAGTCTGCCCTAACAATGGCAACAGCCAAAACCCTGACCCCTTAAATGCATGAGATGGGGCCAGCCCAACTCCATCCCTCAGAAGAAAAGAGTACAGGGTCACCTCCACCCAGCCGCCCAAGCAGTAGCCAGGGTTTCAAATCTTCCTAGTTGCTCTCACAGGAAGCATCTACGCATGCAATTAATGTGAAGCAATAAACTCTGGAGTTTATTGCTCCTAAGTGCACCCTTTGAACTTGCGCCTGGGACTGCAGCACACTGAGCTGGGTCAGAGCACCCCTGGCTGGAAGAGGGTCCCGGGAGTCAGCCCGGAAAGCCAGGGCTGCTCTCCCCAAGCTTGATGTGCTGCAAAGGGGCTGGTTGGGGCTAGCTGGTAGGCAGCCTCCCCCTGAAGCAACCTTGTGCCCAAGCCAGCCACATCAGCATGCACTACTGCAGAATAAAAAAACTCTGCAGCAGGATAGTACTTAGAAATGTTATTGCATTGTAAACACAAATACTCTCCTGTTGCAGAGTTAATTTGTTTGCTCGAACCTAATTGCCCTGCACATGTTGGCCCTAGAGTTAACTCGGCAGTAAACGTCTCATGTAGATGCATTCAGAGGAGAAGCTGGGTTCTTCCCTCATCCTGGAGCAGCATTGGTGGATGCATTCTCCCTCTTCACAGCTATCCAAAGCAGAGGGTGGTCAGGACTCCATCCACTTGCTCAGGAAATCAGCATCAAGCATGCTACTGATCCCAGGCCCGGTGCGGGTATCCAGGCTTTATTCCACAGGCCATCCACCCACATGTTCTCCTGGTTCTTCGTGGTGACACTGGCTCCATGTCTTCTGCCCAAGAGGCTCAACTCTGTTGCTGGGACTTAGCCACATGCGGAATCACAACCCTCTGCATGTCTCCCTGTGTCCCCTCTCTGTCCATCCTGAAAGCTATCTTCAAGTCCTTGCTATTTGCATTAGTTTCTCACTGACTGATGACTTCCCCTTTCCTTTCAGATGTCCTCCCCTCCTGCCCCCAGCTGGGTCCTGGGACAGCTTGTTTTCAATTCTTCTTAAAAACTTCATACAGCAATGCAGATAGCTTTGATGGTTGCTTTATAAAACAATAAAATTAATCAAATAAAGATCCTTAATTTTACCAATATGCTTAGATTCGGTTGCTTATGGTGTGCAAAGGTCTTCAGGATTTACCAGCGTCTTCTAAGAACAGTTCATTGACAACTTGGCCAAAGGCCTGTTAGCTCCGACTAAACACTCCTTGCTCATTTAATTCTCAGTCAAATTTATTTGCTGTAGCTGAGAATATTCTTACATCATTTACCAGTCAAAAGGACAATGGTGATGTGGGCAACGGCAACCCGTTCTCATCTTCATCCTAGAGCAAGCTGAAGACCAAAGCACACAGCACCATTGTACATCAGCAACAAAGATGGAATTGAGCCAACAGGATGCACATGTCTAAAAGGAGGGGTGCAAACTTGTCACCGCAGGCCGACTGTGCTCCATGTATGAGGGCTTTATTTCTATGGTGCCTGGTTTGAAGCCTGATATAACCCAGGGCTTGCTGCTGCAAGAAAAGCTCCCCAGACTGGGATGGACTGGGACACAGGACTGGAAAGGGCCTCCCACTGAGCCCAGTGCCTGCACTCCCAATTCTTTCTCCAAAGGACCTACTAAATCACCCAACTCCGACCCCGCCTAGACACCATGACCACAAAACACCCTTGGACCAAAACAAAAAAACCCTACAATGCCGAGAGCAGGGGAGACGGGGACGCTTGCAATGGCAGGAAATTTGGGGTTACAATTACGAAAGGTCGAGAATCTCCGCTTTAGCAAACAACATTGCCCTTATGTCGTTCGATAAGATCGCCTCCCCCTACTGAAATACTCCATCAAGTTAAAACGAGCAAACAGCTCCAGATAGACCTGATTTATAACCTACAGCGAAAATACTATTTCTCCTGTAGTGACTTTCATCTGAGGAGCTCAAAACACTCCAACTAATTAAGCCTCACAACCTGCCTGTGATTTATTATATTGCTGAGGAGGATCAAAGGCCCGTGAGATGGACAGATGTGCCCAAAGCAGCAAAGAGGCTCGGTTACTGCATCCCCAAAACCCAGGCCCCTCCCTCCTGCATAGCCTACTGCTTGAACCCTAAACCACATCGCCTGCTTTTAAAGGGGAAAAAAACCTCTAAAGGTTAGAATTGAATCTGTTGAGGCATACGAGTGTTATCCACAGTATTTCAAAATGTCATTGAAATGATAGTAGTTCCCACCTAAACTTAATCATGAAAAGCATGTGTCTAAGTAAAGGGTTACATACTCCAAGTGAACAACGTGAAACATCTCCTGGACGTGCAATTCTGACAGTTTCCATGGCAAAGAGAGATCACCCCAGGGAGACACAGGCAATAAAAAGAGAATACTCTGTCAGGGAAAATTCAATACAGAATAATGTATGCATTTCAAACCCAGTGCCCAGAACGTGCGCAGTCGTGAACAGGTTCAGCCTGCCTCACTAAACTGAGAGCTGAATCTTGTTCCCATTGTCTTCAGTGGACTGAGCACAACGGAAATGGGCAAGCAGAAGTCACACCGTAGGTGGGCAACTGAGTCAAGAATTAGACTCCAAGTCTCCTGATCCCCAGGTCTTCACGGCTTACCACTGATTGATGCTACCTGTTAACAGTTAATGAAAGCACATGGCATCCTTCTGCCTCCAGGGCACGGGGTACCCATGCAGCTCTCAATGGCTTGCCAACACTTGGTAAGCAGCTCTCCGCCTGAAATAATTGCCTGTCCCTGATCTACATGTGTAGTGTTCACAGGATAGGACAGCTGTGGCGTGTCGAGCAAAATAGCTTCACGTGCCATGCTCTGGCACATGTGCCAGGGACTGCTGACCCCTGCACTAGAAGATGTCATCACACACCTGCACACTTGCTTTCCACAAACCCACTTCTGCATCAGGAGCATGGTTAAAAGTAGCCCGAGTGCAAGCAAATACAAAGTGAAAGCTGTTCATAATTCCAGCACTCCTCAGCCATGTTTGTGCATTCAGAGAAGACAGATAACAGGCTAAAAACCACTTCTTTAGTGTAATCAAATACTAAAATCTATCATTTCCTTGTAAACATGTCATTTGGCAACCTGCTTTCAAGAAAGTGAATGTTTTATGTATCGTAACCGAGATAAAGCAAGCCATTTTTGTATTTGTACACATTTACTGGTAAAAAAATATTTATTCATCTGGAAGCGATTTGTTAAATCAATTAAATAATGTAGTAGACGGGCAGTTGCTTAGTAACTCACACAATACAAGCATCACAAAACAACACTGATGCTGGCAAAAGTATATAATGATAGCAAATCAACAATTCCTGAGCTTAGAACATCCAATTCAGAGAAGAGGCAAAATAGTTTCTAGTAGGGTAAAGAAACTTATGATCTGCTTCTGCTTCCTCTTCACGGCTTCAAAACAGCACCTAATCACCTGGCTCATACAAAGATGATAAATAAATAATAACCAAAAAAAGACACAGCCCATTCCAAGATGTTGAGAACCATTAAAGGCCATTGAGAGCTAAAGAGTTCATTTAAGAAACAAATTGAAAAGTACCTGTTAACCATCTGGCAATCTATCCAACTTCTGTGTATTAAAAAAAATTATCTTGGGGCATTTAATTTTTATACCATTGCCACTGCACCTTGGGTTGATGTGTCAGCCATCAACAACCGTCGAACTCACTAACTCGACGTGCAGTTACTATCTCCTGAATATAACAGTAATCTCTACTTCAGTCGCACCCTCCATCTCACAGCCTCAAAGCATCTTACACATGTTACTGAACTGTGTATCATCATAACTTCCCTGTACAGCAGGTGTTTCCATCTGCTTCATAGGAAAGCAGAGACTCATAGCTAGGGCTGTCATATCTTTCCTAAATCACCCAGCTGTATAGTACAGCTCGTGTGGAATGCAAGATCGTTCACCATTTTACATGCAAGACCTAGGGAGCAGGTTGAACCAAAAGAAAAATATCAGCATGACTTCTACACTTCCATTTGTCTGTATTACAGAGAACCTGAATATTATGAGCCAGCCTCTTAGGTGGTACACATCAGTATAACACCTGACTTCAGTGAAGCAATGTCAATTTACTCTATTTGTGGATCTGGCTCTACGGCTAATATAGGCAAAAGGTTGCATCAAAGGTACCCTTGACCCTAGATAACGTACCTGCACAGTCTCTGCATTCCTCTCACTTTCATGATATAAGAGGCAGGGATATATTAAAGTTGATCTTATGAGATTATTAAGCAACTTTTGCACTTCTTTTCCCTTACCCTGAAATTGCCCCTTTCACAACAGCTGCAGAATTGCACAGTGTCATCGGCTGCATTCTGAAAAGCAGTTTGGGCAATTCAAAAGCATATGAAAACAATTATAAAGTATTGCTATGATAGCCAGCTGTGTATAACCATACGAGGAAGAGTATAGCCGCTGTAAGGATAATGGAAAAGAACACGGACGTTCAGCATTTCCCACGCCCTCCCCTCCACTCCTCTCGCTGCTTCTTTATGAAACCTGTAATCGCCTTTTTTCAAAAATAATAAAATGCAGATGCACGAATCTTTATTTATGCTTTTTGTAAACAACTGGTGCTTTATAACAAAACATGAGCATACCGTATGGTGATATCACAAAAGATCAAGCCAGGAATAAAGAAACATAACCAAACCTAAAACCCCCCCAGACATGCACATTGCAACGAAAAAAAGAGTTAGCTATTTTTTTTCTGTTCAGCTTGAAAATGCTTTGGTCCAGATGTCTTTTAGTCACAATCATCTTCCATTGGCACAGCTGACTGGGTCTGCTTCTCTTCCTCTGGGTCCCCTGGAAGAACACTTGTCACTGTCTGAATGAGTGACTCAATCTGCTCTTCTGTCAGTCTTTCTTCACTTTCCTCCACCATCTGCAAATAGAAAAAAATAAAAACAGTCTATTGTAATTGTAAAATCCACACTTCCTCTACTGGCTCCAGAAGGAAAAGCTGCATACTACATTAACTGGACATTGCACATTATCTGAGATCGCAGGCAAACTTTTGCTTGCAAAAGTCAAATCTTTAACAACATTACGATGAAATAAATAGTTGTTCCCCACTCTGAGCCAGAGTTGAAAAATCTGCTTTCTAAGATGCATGCCATAGACCACCCCAGAATACGGTTTTAGTGCCAAGTACGGCATTTCAAAAAAAATTAATGGGGCGGGGGAGCGGGGTTTGGCCCTTTTATTACGAGTCAAAACCGTTCCAAATTCTAGAAACACTTGGCTTAAAGTTTTCCAAATCATCTGCATGACTCAGAAGTCTAAATCCCATTTTCAAACCACTTAACATGTTTGAGCATAAATCTCATCTAAAAATCAGTGTGAGTGAAGCTTGTAAGTGCCTAAATCAACTTTGGAAGCCAGATTCCAGGAACTGTGGAGGATGCCACCCTTTGTCTAGAGACTCCAGCTCTATCTGGGGGGACGCCAGTGTATTTGGTTGTCCTCACTCGGAAGAAGAAATCCTTTTAGCACTGTGTGTGGGTGGAAGTTTAAAGAGGGAAGTTAATATGCAGAAACATTTGGAGCAGGATTTAAAAAAAAAACAAACCACTCAGCCCTTGCCTACGCTCCCAGTGAAGTAGTAAAGGGGAGTTTCTACCAAACTATAATGGGAACAGTAAGGGCTAACCCTGAAGGCTTGTGAAAATCGCACTCGTTGGGTGGGTTGGTTTTTTTAATTCATAAAACCATTTTATTGTTCATATAACAGCGCACTAGCAAAAAACGCCGAGCCCTGCCATATGCAAAGGAACCCACGGGACTCTGCTCGTTCTGAAACTGTCAGCTCCTAAAAAGCATCAAAATGCATTCATTCTCCCTGTCCCTATCCAACCATTTATTACTTCAGCACATAACAAAAGGGAATAAGCAGGATGGGAAGATGCAGCTTACACGGACTGCTAGGAGGATCAGAGCAATATATGACAAAGAAAATGGCTGCATCTCCACTGCTCGCTTCCAGACTTTCAAGGGGTTGCTTTTTGTGTGTAGTAGATCCTATTCTGCAGAAGCTACAGCAGACATGTTGCGTGCCATTCGTCTTTGTTAAGTGTAGACACAGCCTGCTTGGCGCCGTGCAAAGGAGAAAGACGAGGGTCGCTTGTAAAGCCGTAGCAAAAGTTTAGGTGGAGTTTTAATTCTTTCTCCGAGGGCAGGTTTATGTTTCAAATCATAACAGGAAAAACAGTCCTTGTTCCTTAGCGCCTCCAAAAAACTTCTTCTTCAGAGCTTTCTGAGCCACTTCACACAGCTGGTTTCTCTACTTAGGTCTTCCATTTAGCCAGGTGCAGAGCCTCCTTCCTGGGACAGTCTCCTGTGGGAACCTTCTTCCTCCCCACAGATCTCCTTCCCCTAACTGAGCCACTTACTGGCCAAGTAACCTGCAAGTTATCACTTGATCCCTGGCCTCAAATCCTTCACTCTTTAGATACAAATGGGACTAAATATTTCCCCATTGAAAGGCCACCCCATTTCCCATTACAACAGTCATTGTATTAAAAAAAATCTAGTTGGACTCTAGCCTCAACTGCCTGTCCCTTGCCCATGCAGCATGAAGCATGCCATTACAGGCGGACAATAAATAATGTTCTGTAAGATTAATTATGGACCTAACCGCTTTTTAGATTGCAAAAATCTCACGGCAACGCCGTTACCTGTGAAAAACAACTGTCCTGATTTGTAGCCAGCTGTTAAAAGAAAGAACTTGTCAGGGACCAGAAAGCAAGCAGAATGGAAACTTCGAAAACAAATGAAACCAATTAAGAGTTTCTTTTTTTGTATACAAAGCTGGGGGGATTTTTTTCCAAATGTCCTTTGTAGAGCTGTGATTTGCATTAATTATGGTTCCAAGTCGAGGCAGGTCTAATCGGTTCTAGTTAAGTTGGCAGCTATCCAGGTACATCTTGCTTTCCAAACCCTGAAGTGGCATGCCCAATTAAACCAAATAGCTTTTTGTCCTACAAGCCACGTCTTTATACAATCTGCTCAGATTTCACCAGCCATTAGCACAGATCCTGGAGGAGGGAAAATAACCCAACTGGAATCTGCTTATGGAACAGACAAAAGGGAGACCCTAACCATCAGCCGAAAGGATGCACAATTATATCCGTGGCTTCCTCTTGCCTGATGAACAGTACACAACTGTCAGAGCGGTGGCTCTCAAAATACGACAGGTCCATGAACTGAAGGAGGTCTGCACAGCATCTGCTATTAAACTGGCATTTTTTTCTCTCTTGCTGATACCTGCTTTTATAACTACATTAAAAGAAGCTCAATAGTCTTTCACTACTTTTGAGAGACAAGGATTTCTTAGGGTAATATCTTTAATTGCACCAACTATGCAGTGGGGATAGAATTAGGCAAGCTTCTGGATGTAAGGCATTCTTCCTTGGGTCTGATCGCAAAGAGCCAGGCATGGCATAGCAAAGAACAGCAGGGGGAGCGGGTGGGAGAAATTCCCAGGGGTAGAGCTTGTCCAATAACTACATACCTGGTCCAATAAAAAGTAGCACTCTTAGAAATCCTTGCCACTCACATAATTTCTGGATCATGTCAGCTACATCATCGCTCCTACACTACCTTAACTACTTCCCCAATACTTTTCCATAGAAACCTCAGAGATGCTGAATAGGAAGGGAGCTGCCCACAATAAAATCCCTTTAGAAAGAGTCTTCACTATGCAATGTTGGAAGGCTTGATTCAAGGTCACCTCACCAGATCTTTCAAGTGATCACAACCACTGGATTCTGGATTTGATATTAGAGAATAAGATCAACAGGGGGCGAGGGGGATCACGTCTTATTGAGACAAAATGCTCATAAGCCATGTCACTTCTCTTCTTCAAACGAGACAATCCCCAGCTTTATCTTTTCTGAGAATTGGTCTGTCTCAGGAGGCTTAAAATTGCAGGTCACACTCTCAAGGCAATTTATACACTAGTTTTATCAGAGGGCTCCCCCCTCACCTTCCATAATAAAGCTGAGCCAAACAATCAGGAGTGTCACACGGTGTTGACAGTCCTAAGAGCGATGGCATGAGAACTTCTTTCAATCATGTATAATACAAAATATGAAAGTGATGACGAGCATTAATTTCTGGGAGCTTCTTCATGCAGTCATTCCAGTTAGCACTGCGAGGGGGGACTGCCGCTGCTATCCTGGGCTACAGAAGGAAGTACCTTGAAAGGTACCTGCATCACCCATCCCTGAACATCATGCTCTGTAACAGATATGACCACCCCAAAGGATCACTAAAGGTGGCGTAACTACGGCAGGGAGAATGGAGCTCCTGTCCCAGGTGCCAACTTGGCAGGGAGGGGGGTGACAAAAAGAGGCAGCTGCTGAACAACTGCAATCACAGCGGCAACTGGAAGACCCTGTTGCCACTATGCCCCGGGCACCCAGCTGCATCCCTACTGATGACCCTGCATCACTGATCACTAAGGTAAGCTACAGAATCATAGTATCATAGTGCTTAGGGTCGAAAGGGACCTAAACAGATCATCAGGTCCAACCCCCTGCCCTGGGCAGGAACGGGTGCTGGGGTCGTATCACCCCGGCCAAATATCTGTCCAGCCTCCTCTTGAAGACCCCCAAGGTAGGAGAGAGTACCACCTCACTTGGGAGCCCGTTCCAGAGCCTGGCAGCCCGAACTGTAAAGTAGTCCCATTCTTATAAAATAAGTGCAATGATGTTGTCTCATGTGTTTTAATGCAGCTTCCCTTACTAAACTGACTGACAGGGCTTGTGCACAATCAGGGGCGAGTGAGATCATTGAGCTGTTTGGTGGGCGAGGGTGCACTGACCATGGCAGGGGGAGGGCAGGGAGAGCACCAGTCCACCTGCCCCGTTCATCCCCCAGGTACACGGTTTGGTGCAGTGCTGTGCTGCCAGGCTCCTCCGGCTGGGCAGGGCAGGGGCAGCACAGAGCTTCGCCTGCCGTGGCAAAGACTCCTGCAGGGAGGTTATTAGCGCCCCATCATGGCATGTGGAGCAAATGCCCCCCTTGCCCTATGCTAGCTATGCCACTGCATACAATCACAGGCTTGTCATCTTAATACTAACAGGCCAGCTCCACAAGTGAGGTCAGCCTTGTTCTAGCCCATGTTACAACATTACAAGTAATTAATAAGTATTAGGATTGAGCCTAAAGGCCTGGACCCCGATGTGCTGGGAACTATATAAACATCTAACAAAAAGAGACAGTTCTTGCCCCTTGCAGAGTCAATGTTAATTAAGACCTAATGATTTATTTCTCCAAGTTAATGGCAGAGAATTAAATGGCCAGAATTTGAGCCATGTGCTAAGAAGTTGCTTTCACGTTTTCACTGAACTGGCACCTTGCCTCATTTTAAGCTGATATATCTGGTCGTGTGCAGTCTGCTCCTCTTGCTGATTTTAACTCTGTCCTCCCCTATATTTCTTTTCTCCCCTTCCTCTTCAAATATCTTCTCCTGGGTCATTCAGAACGTGGGAGTCTCCTCCAGGTGAGACACTCGAAAATTTTACCACTATTTTTAAAGCAGGTAACACAAAATCAATTTGAAGGTCACGTGCAGCTTTTCTACTCTAATATTTTCATAAGCTTGACTGTAGGACATACATGTATTAATGCATAATAATGGCTTCTTAAATCAAATGCCACTGAAATCTGTAAGGCTGTCTCAACTCCTGATGTGAACAGTCCTGCTGTTGCTAATAGCATTACTCGAATGAGGAAGCATTAGAGGACTGGTTGATTACAGAGAGCAATGTGCACCCTCATTCTCTTTTACCAGTTAGCAAGGCTTTTGATACCATCGTCCACAACGCTTTTTGTTCAGTATTTTCATCAACGACCTAGAAGATGGGATGCAGTGCACCCTCAGCAAGTCTGCAGATGACACGAAGCTGTTGGGAGAAGTAGATACACCGGAGGGCTAGGATTCAGAGATATCTTGACAAATCCGAGGAGTGGACCAACAGAAATCTCATAAGGTTCAACAAGGACAAGTGCAAAGTCCTGCACTTAGGACAGAGCAATCCCATGCACCGATACAGGCTGGGGGCTGATTGGCTAAGCAGCAGCTCTGCAGAAAAGGACCTGGGGGGGTCACAGTGGACAATAAGCTGGATGTGAGCCAGCAGTGTCCCTATGTTGCAAAGAAGGCTAACAGCATACTGGACTGAAGGAAAGTTGTCAGCAGACCAAGGGAAGTGATTATTCCCCTCTATTCGGCACTGATGAGGCCATATCTGGAGTACTGCGTTCGGTTTTGGGCCCCCACTACAGAAAGGATGTGGATAAACTGTAGAGAGTCCAGCAGAGGGCAATGACAATGATTAGGGGGCTGGGGGACATGACTTCTGAGAAAAGGCTGAGGGAACTGGGTTTATTTAGTTGGGAGAGAAGATTGAGGGGGGATTTAACAGCAGCCTTCAACTACCTGAAGGTGGTTACAAAGAGGATGGAGCTGGATTGTTCTCAGTGGTGGCAAATGACAGGACAAGGAGCAACTGTCTCAAGTTGCAGCAAGGGAGGTTTAAGTTAGATATTAGGAAAAAAACCTCTCGCTCAGAGGGCAGTAAAGCACTGGAACAGGTTACCCAGAGAGGCTGCAGATACGGGTGCACCGATAAAGATTTTTTTGGCCGATACTGATAGTCAGCTATGAACCAGCCATATCTGCTGATACCAATCCAACAGCTGAAATGCAGCCCAGCAGCATGGAGAGCAGCTTCCTGCCAGTAGGAAACCCTGAGGGAGTGGGGAGGAGGGGCAGACCAAAGCCCCCACAGTGAGGGTGGGAGTGGGGCAGGGGCTGCCCAGCCAAGGGGGGGGCGCAGGATGGAGGCATGGGTGGCTCGTCCATGGCGGTGCTGGGGGGGGAAGCTCCCCACCACTGCACACACCTCTGGGGGAGGCATGGGGGGCATGTGCCCCCCCACCAATTTGTGCATAGGGCGAGAGTGGGCTGCCTGCTGCAGATTTGGGACTAGGGGCTGTGCCAACTTCTTCCCAGCAGTGGGGCTGGGCTGAGGTTGTGCAGGGTGGCAGCGGCAGCACTGGGAGGGGGGCTACGTGGACTTTTGAAGTGGCTATAGCCCACCCTGTAGCTGCGCCACTGCCCTGAGTGCACCCCCCTGCCCTGAGTGCAGCCCTGGCCCAGCCCCCCCACTGGGAAGATGCTGACGCAGCCCCTGGCCCTGCACCCACAGTGGGCAGCCTGCTTGAATCCCGCGCACAAATTCGGGGGGGGCACATGCCCCCCATGCCTCCCCCAGAGGTGCATGCAGCAGCAGGGAGCTGTCCCCCCTCTGCCCCTCCTGCTCTCAGCAGGGTCACAATCGCTGCTCTGGCTAAGCAGTGCTTGCCCCTGCCTCACCTCCACCCTCACCAGTGCGGTCTCTATCTGCCCTCCCCACCATGCTCCTTCCCTTCCCCAAATACTTATTGGCCGGATGCTGCTCTCTGAGCTCCCAGGCTGCATTCCTGGTCGTGTGCATGCGTGCGGCTGTGCGACCGACTGCCAATAATGTTAATTTTTCCTTTTATCACCGCTGATCTGATATGGACTGATATATAAGTGTACCTCCAGTTCTGGAATCTCTGTCCTTGGTGGTTTTTAAGACCTGGCTAGATACAGCCTTGCCTGCGACAATGTAGATGGGGATTGTCCAGCTTTGAGCGAGGGGCTGGACTAGATGACTTCCTGAGGTCCCTTCCAACCCTAATTTTCTGTGATTCTATGATTCGATATACTGCAATGACTGATAGACAAAGTCTTTTATGTCTGGCTGAACTGGCTGGCTATAAATGCTCGTGTTTCTGCAGTGCAGCATAATCACTTTAAAGAGTTCAAAAGATCAAAAGAATGAGCTAAGGATTTTTTTCTTCAAAGAAAGGCCAAGTGCAATGACTTATTATGGAAACTTACTAGGCAATTAGAGAACAGCAAAGCAGCACGATAAAAACCAAGAAATAAAGATTAAGCATGAAGAAATGCACCTAGAGAGACAAGCAAGAAATGATGAAAATGAAAACATCAAACAAAGGAAATAAAAGCTGATTTTCGTAGCTCATTCCAGGTACATCAGATTTGAGCCCAAAGTCTTTTGATTTGCAATTTCAGATAAAAAAAATTGCCGGCTTCTTATCACAGTAATAACACTGGATTATCCTAAAATGACAGAAGAAAAAATACAAAAGGAAGGAAACAAAGCAACCCCTTAACTCGTGTCTGTCGTCATAAAAGTTCCATCAACAAATCAGTTCTTCTAACAACTGTCTTACTCAAATATAAACTACATTAACAACCAGAGATCACTTCCACAGGTCAAGCTATATGCACACAGTATGGCAGAGTTAGCCAAGGTTTCAACTGGATTGGGTACCAGCAATAATTAAGCTCTCCTTGCTTAAACTGTATTTGGAGATACAGGTGGTCTCCAAAAAGCTGTATACGACTAGTGGGAAGTAGCTGGCATTTAATTACAGTAACAAAATGTACATGTTAAGTACTCTCCAAAATACAACCAGAGTTGTACGTTATTCTCTAGCCTTGGAAAAAGAGACATCCTTAAAATCAATGGGGAAGAAAGCCAATTAACCAGACTGTCTATGTTCCTTGTTCTGATAAATCTTTCCAAAGATACTACAATATTTCAGCATTCACCTCTTTACTACCCAGAAATCACTGTAAAATCTCTCTGTAACAGCTGCAGCAGCATATTGATGTCATTCATAACAACATCTTGTATGCCAGAAGAAATACAATTGTGTGGCTCTTAAAATCAATGTATTGACAAACTACATGCCAATTATGCCTTCTATCTGATGTGGACAAATGATCACCAGTAATTAAATTCCCCATGTGACACATTAGGAGCAAAAGGGTTATTCCACCATCCTGCTGGTGCTCTTAAATGGTCTCTAAGGTTAATGCAGGAGTTAGGAAAAAAGGTAGCAAACATTGTTCTTGAATATGATTGGCATAAAATACCTTCAGCTGAAAGAGAGCCGTTTCCTTTTTTATAGCCTGGATGTCTAAGTTTGGTGTCTAAATCCGTATTAAATTTAAGCATGTGAGCAGTCTTGCTGACCTTGAGGGGATACTCTGAGGCTTAATTTTAGGCACCTGTTTAGTGTCTTGCTGAATTAATGCAGCCATTTACACCAATGCAGAGTGAGCGTAAGCTATTACTAAATAAAAATGATAGTGATCCGCACGACTTTACTCCAGTTTAAATGAGCCCAAAAAGCACAGGAAATGCTGAAGTGGGTTGATTTGAGTACTCTGCCTTGAGGCACCTAAGTGAAGTATTTACTCATTTAATATTTGGTCACGTGTGCTGTTATTTTTTGTTTCTTCATTGCCAAAGCGTGGACCTTCCAATATAAAAAACCCAGAAAACATGCACACAATGTTCCTGCTACAGCAAAATGAAAAGACAAATTGCTCATCAACTGTAGAATTAAATAGAAGATGCTGCCATGTTCAGTAATAACCACTACTGGGAACCAAACCTGTACTTATTAAATAAATGTGTGTGTGGAATAATTAGGTACCATGCAGCCCTTTCCAGCTGCACTTTTAAGAGCAGTTTCTTTTTTTTTTAATTGGACTATAAATCCAAACTTCTCAGAGTCAAAATACCCATCATTACCAAAGGAGATTCAGTACCAGAACGGCATGGAACAGTAATGAGGCCCTGATAAAGTCTCATTAAAAATGTTAATTAGCAAAAGCTTTCAAAAGTTTTAAATTAGCAAGGAAAAAATAAATCAGACACCTGACAATGAGAAACTCTCTATATCAGTGGTTTTCAACCTGTGGTCTGCGGACCCCCTTTGTCTAAGCAGACCACAAAAGATGACTATGATTCAAAAGTATGTGAATAACTACACTTACAATTCAAAGGGGTCTGTGCCTCCATTCAAAAATTTTTAGGGGTCCACAAATGAAAAAGGGTTGAAAAACACTGCTCTGTATTAACTGAACTATTAAGATAATTTAATGGAATATCAATAAAACGTTATTAATGAAATAAAGAAGAAAATTTGTATGTACACAGCTGTGCACCCACACAAGCTATTGTATGCATCCTATGTGGCCTTTATTCTACAAATATTTCTCCAGAAGTTAATCTGCAAAGAGCAGTCCCACTGGACTTCATGCAGGCACGCCTTGAAGCTCGACTATTGTTTGCTATGGACATATTCTGCTGCTGCTGCTTGCACAGAAGCATATTGGGCGTCTTTTTTCCATTCCTTTTGTCCAACAGTTAAGATTTTAAATCAATGTTTATCTTATCTAAATCCCAGAAGAATAATGGGCAGACAGCAAATACCGGAGAATGAATTATGTAAGGACCCACCAAAGAAGTCTGAAATAATGTGCATTGAGGTAAACCGTTTCTGATGTGATAACATGACTTGGGCTGGTGAACAGAACAGCCTGTGAGCTTGACTATCCTTTTCTGTGGACAATTATTTTAAGACTTTATTAAATCTAAAAAGCAATACGATGTAATAAAAAAAGAAAGGTGCATTCTTGTTGCTCTTAAAGCTACCAAGCAGAATACAATGCACTTTTGTTCTTATGAAAGAGATGCACACTGTATGCAAGGAGATACCTGCAGTTTCCACATATGAAGCATATTTCCAAAATGTTCATTGGTGACACGCAGCTCAGACAGACAATAAATATAGCAAAAGCCTGAATGTGGTTGGATTCATCTCGTTCTGAGAGGTTATTAGACAAGTATGCAGGGTGGGCAGGAACGTGTATTACTGAGAAAATAAAACATTTCAGCCCCCCGTCATCTTGCATTTTGCAGAGGAACATGTGAAATTAATATTTTGTTTGTCGACAATAACAGCCTGCCAGCCTGTCTGCCAAAAGTAGAAGGCACGAGGCAATAAATCCTTGGTCTATGAGTTTTAAAATAGACTAAATTAAAACCTACTGCTCCACAGAGAGAGATGCAAAGTAATTTATTCATTCAGGAGACGATCCTCATCCTAACCTATCATTGTTAAAAATCAAGTAAAGCCTGGCCTGGTGTCATGGTTAGATCAACACCACTGTCTTGCTTTTTTTTTTTGCAAGCTGCTGAGCTAGGAATAACATATGCTTAAGATTAAATTTGGAGGTTGAGAGAGTTGTTCTGTGTACAGTACTTTTACTCAGTGGGATAGGGATTAGAATTTCATGCTCCTTTTGTTCTCGTTTGAAACTCAATCCCAGGACACGGTCTGGAGAAGACAAATATAAACAAGGAGCAACAATTTATACCAGAAGGAAGAAAAATGACCTTAATTAAAACACAAGGTACCTCCCCACAGAAACCTGCCTTTTAGACAAATTCTAGTTACCCTCATTTATTTCTTGCATGGTACCAAATGGAAGGAGGCATACAAGCTGGAACAGGAAAGCCATGAAACTAAAAGGATAACAAAATTAAATATTCATTTACTAGAGCTATTCAGAGTACAGTCGAGTAAATTTATACACAGACCTATATATAATTGAGTAAAGGTAGGTAAATATATTCTTGAACATGAGATTATAACTGCCCTTTTAATAACTGTGATAGCTATTTTTAAGGTATGGCACTGAATCAAACAGAACGAACAGTGGAAGGTAGGTCTGATAGGAAAAGGGGCAGTTTTGTAGGAAGGTCTCACAGAGGATTAGAAAATATGAAGGTATAAAAATATATGAAAAAGGGTCAATTCTAGCAGAACCTTTAGAGTAGTGCGAAGCATGCAGGGCCCCGGGCTCAGTGTGGCCCCACTGCATTCGGGTTGCAAATCCATTTAATTTTCCACTCTAGCTGTCTAGAAAGAGTAGGGACCTGAAACTGAAACTCTGCCTGGGGCCCAGACAAGTTAAACCCTGCCGCTAATCAGCAGGTGGCCATGAGAAAGTGATTACTGAACTGACCTTCAAGGTGAAAGCAACATTCATTCAAAAGCTCTGAAAGGCTGGGAGCATTGTGACTTACCAGCTGGATCTCCACGGCAGTCACAGGCCTGTGGTTAAGCAACTGTAGCTTTTCTGCTCTGTTTCAAGGCAAAAAAAAACCAACAAAATATTTTACAATACCGTATCATTTGGGGATTTCAAATAAATAAATGGTCAAATGCAAACACTTCCCTGGTAATTTAAACTTGAAACTCATTTCCATGGGTGATTCTTACTGGATCTGTAGCAACGTAAGACCCTGAACACCATAACATATTAAGTATCCTATGACTATAATTATTTCTTGTCATGTTTTTATTTACTGGACCAAGGTAATAACAAAATTCCATCACAATTCTTAATTTCTACATACCAATTTTCATCTTCTGGACTAAAATTTCTATTCTTGGTTTCAGGGGTATAGGTTGTAGCCATGTTGGTCTAAAGTCATAAGTAGAAAAGGTTCTTTGGATGAATCTGATCTCTTTTATTAGACCAACTTAAACAGTTGGAAAACAATTATTAAGCAAGCTTTTTGAACCTGAAAGCTTGCTTAATAATTGTTTTCCAACTATTTAAGTTGGTCTGATAAAAGCTATCAGATTCACCCAAAGAATCTTGTCTGCCTATTCTTGGTTTCTGCCTTTGTTATTAAGTATAAATAATAATAGTTTGCCCTTCTGAGGATTTTAAAACACTTTATATATAAACATTGATGAACGAATCCTCAACAGTCATCAGAGCTAGGCAAATGCTGTTATGCAGGCTGCCCAGCTCAAAAGCTGACACAGAGCAGCTAAATGAAAAGCTAAATTCATTTAACATTGCATCTAGATTTTTAACTATTCCCTAGCCATTCTTTATGTCCAGGAAAAGACTGTTTAAAGAATATGCATACGTTGAAATATTTCAGGTTAAATTTAAGTTAAAATTCTTATTAACTTCCATGGAGTAAGGATTACATGCCCACGTGGCCTAACCATACACTTGGATTCACTAAGCCTAGTGGTGCTACTCACTGATCTACAGATCCAAAAAGGACGTTACAACATTTGCCCTTTTTAAGAGCTTTACTAAAGAACACTTTTTTTGTGGATATAGGCAAGTATCCTCAAAGAATTCAAAACAAAATACTCCAGTTATAGATCTATAAGTGATAATATTTATTTTTTATCCTAGTTAAATATGCATCCACTCAATAGCGAAGCCCGAAGGTGCTGTCCTAATCCAATTTTTTTATCTCACTGGTCTCTGAAGGTGTAATTTTAACATTCTGGTCTTGTTGATCAGGTCACAATTTGAAAGCAACTAGTGATCTGAGCATACCTTAGTGGCTTAGGAGAGAACAGCACAGGAACATCACACCATTAGAGATGTATCTGGCACTATCCAGGAAAGAATCTGCAGCAAAAATTAAATCTTCCTATCATGAAATACAAGCCATTGCAAAAGGGTAAGTTTGGATACATCGAGAAAAGGTTTTTAGGGTGCTGGACTCAATGATCTTCCGAGGTCCCTTCCAGCCCTAATGTCTATGAAATCTATGAAAATTAAAATCCCCTCTCTTGAAACAAAAGAATTGAAAACAAAAAATTAAAGCTAAGTTTTAAAATGAGAAGTTCTTTCTCTAAATAGTTACCTGTGATTCCCCATTTCTTTATTACAAGCATTACTGAATACAATTAAAAAGAACTGCTTATTATTCTTTTCAGGTTCCCCATCTAGTAGTAAACTCCTATTTTAAAGTACTAAAAGCTTTCCTCAGGTTATCAAACACAGTTCCAAAGAGCAATTTAATGTATATTTAAAGTGAGTCCAAATAGCTTCTCACTAGTTTCTTGGAATAGGGGGAGGAGGTTTAAAGAAAGAGGAAACCTCAACATTTTTCAAGGGGAAACAGATGCCAAAATTCACAGAAAACTGTTCTCACATTTTCAAGCCTTCAACAACTGCCACGTCATTGTCTGCATGCCTGTGCTCTCTAGATACCATTTCAGCTTTAAATGATCTTCTAAAATTGACAGACTTTGAAATCTGGGAGACTAACGGTTTATATTACTGCAAGACGCTTCAATGCCTTATCATTCCTGTATGCACGCTAGTTAAGGTTCAAAGGCCAAGGTATTTACAATCCCCAAGAGAAGCCAGTGACAAGTGATGCATTGCTCTCGTCTGTGTGCGTGCACCTACAGAGAGCGAATTTAATACTCATGAAAAGCACGAGTGATATCCCTAGGGAATGAAGCCCTCCATTTATCAGTAGAACAAGGAAAAGCATCAGCAATGCAAACTTTTTCCAGCTCCTCTAGAAATAAATCTCCATGTTGACCTGAATAAAAAATTCTGTATTACTAAAGCCTGGATGACCCAACAAAAACCTTCATCTCTATTGTCTAGGATTCAGCATGATTATATAGATAGAAGAGCCTTATGGGAGCCAATGTGGTTCGCTGAAGGCTGGACCTCCCTGCTGAAACTGAAACAATTGAGTTAATTATAAGGTAGGGTTTATGATGTGGTGCGTATCCATTAAGAACGGAGACGATCTCCAAAGCAATGACACGTTGATTGCTATTTCCAAATCTGGCCTGAATCAGCAAAGCAGATTTGGATTAACTGTAAAACTTCCTAAGTGTAAGAACAGTAGGACAATGGACCAAACTGCCCAGGGAAGCTCCCTCAGTTCATATTTTCAAGGAAAGGCTGGATAGGCAGGTTTAAGAACAGCTTGTCCTGTGAAAACCAAGCAACTCCTGAGGTCCTTTCCAACTCCGATTCTATAATTCTATGAATTGTTGACAACCAAAACAAAGTCCTAAAGGAGAAAGATGCTAACCTATTTTACTCAACTCACTGGCTAAGGACAGAAATTACACATAAACCAGTTTAAGGGATCAGAAACTGGTTTAAACCTGTAATAGAATAGGGCTAGGGGCAGACATCCAAAAAGCCTGAACCTCAATTGATTCAATCTTTGCAGGTTAGTCTAACCTGGCTAGGCTGAACAGGTTTGAACCAGACAGACATTCTCTCTGGACTGAGGAAATTCAGGCACATGACTGCAGTGGCTCAGGCTACAAGCCGGGGGGGAGGGCTACAGCAGCCCTACCTTTCCTTGCACAGTGCTGAGCTATGGGGGGGCATGGCATTTTGCAGCCCTGGGCTGTACTGTCTGCTCCAGAGAGCAGGGCTGGCCCACCCCTCTGCTCCCTAGCTGGAGCAGTGAAGGCTGACTGACAAAGGGGGCTGGAGGGCAAGCCCAGCTGAGGATGCAAACCAGTCTGCAGGCAGGGGGATGACTGCTCCCCCCCCCCAGGCAAACCCCAGCTGGGATCTGGGGCCAGGGAAGGAGGTTAAGCAACCCCCCCCTCAAACTTAGTGCTTGCTGCGACTGCAGACAACAAATCCCAGAGGCATCTGGAAGAGGAGGTGATGAGCAACCCTGCAGAGTCCTGTTGCTGTAAGTCTGGACTGCAAATCTCAGAGACTTCAGGGGCAGCAGGAAGAGGAAGCGAACACACAGCCAGAATGCTGTGCTCTAGCACCCCCCAGCTTCTTGCCTGATACACTACAGGCATGTGGCTGCATTTCCTGAATCAAAGGTATAAATGTCTGTTCACTTGTTTCAATTTAATCTCTGCAGTTTAGACTAACCTGCAAAGACTGAATCGATTCAGCCTCAGGGTTTTTAACTGTCTGTACTTTGCCACTGAGTCGCTCATTTTTATAAGATACCGGAAGATGTTTCAATCACCTAAGTTTCAATTCTGACTGTATTTACAAGATATTTGACTACTTTTACAGAGATGCTTATCTGTAGTTCTCAAAAGGTTTTACAAAGTTGATAAGTATCATTATTTTGATTTCTGAGATAGGAAATCGGAGGCACAGAGTTACTGAGTGACAAATGCCTCAAGTAGGGAAATGTCCATCTGTGCACTCTGAAGATTTAAAAAATAACAAAAACATAGCTTCCTTCTCATGGACAGGCATCAGATATACTGGGCACACAGAGGAAGATCGATCTTGCAGATTTCCTGCCAGGATCTGTGTTTGTTAAAAAGGCTATACAGGCTAGATTAATAGCACATGTCAGGTTAGAAATGCAACTGCTAACAAATCTATTCATTTAAGCAGCAAGATCGAGGCTTCTACTAAAGTTTTTTAGCTCACAGTCCTGCAAGTTGGAGTCTGCAGAAGTGCAAGACTTCAGCAGCAACTACCAGGACTTTTGTGCCTGAAACAGGTATAGTGCCTCTAGGACAGGACATAGCATAGTCGCTCTTAAATACTCCTAAGAGTTCCACTGAGCAAATACAGAAAAGGGACAGTAAAATCAAGGCCCAAGTACAGCCCAGCTCACCCTTCTTTGTGGTTTTTGAGTACCATTATAAAGGTCTAACCCTCCTTATGTGAACCTTATATGAAGTGAGAAGTTAATACAGGTGGCAAGCCTCTGCATGGGGGTGGCAAGGAAAAGGTTCCTTACTTGGTGTGGAACCGACCACAGTCTAAACCAAACTATTTCAAAGCAGATAGTTTGCTTTGAAACGGCAGAGACTGACTTCTCTCTTTTCTGCCACAGAGTACTTTTCTTTCCATCAACGATTCTTTCTGCAGCACATTTAACCTCTTTAATTCTGAAGCAAAACTGTGATCACACAAGAAAAAGAAGAATACTTTATGAAGGACACAAAGGAGTCATTATTAGACTTGCTTTCTGTATGTTTTATTTTGGCTTTGGTTGGGTAGAGTCAAGAATAGCGGTCCCATATGCTTCTATTGTCTGAGAACTGTACCTTCGTTGTTCTCCCCACTAGCCATTTATACACATTTCTTCACCAATAATGGTCAACTTGTGGTTTATAACAACGCAGGGTTATTTGGAGGATAGCTGAATTGAGCACTGAACTGAGGTCACCACTGGTGACTCCTGTGTTGTCTGAAAGATAAAGTATGCATTACTGCTGGTGTTTTAATGCTCTGTGCAGTTAAAGTGACAGAATGTAAAACTGAATACTGATCTGTAACAGGGAGCCCGGGGCTCCAGCTGCTTGAAGGGAATGACTGCAGCAGAAAGAGTCACAAGCAGATGAACATGGGGTTAGCTACAGGAGGGAAGGCAGCAAGGAAATCACTGCAGCCTAGACAGTAAGCTGCCCATTAAGGCGAGGGAACACACTTGCAGCCAGTCTGGAGAACACCTAACTGGAAGGAGGAGGATCCCAGGGGATACAAGCCTGGGGTCCCGAGGCAGAGGGACAGTGCAGCTTGCAGGGAGAGGAGCTCCTGCCAGTTCAGGCTGGTGGGAAGTGGGAGCTGCAGGCCATGGCAAGTACTCCCAGGGTTGGGGAGAGCCAGAGCAGTCTATCTGTGCTATGATGACCAGAGCAGGACTTTGAATTTAAAGCAGTTACTTGAATTTTTGTTCTAGTTTGTACCGAAGGACTGGGGGTGGCTGACAGGGGAGGAAAGGAGCCATAGCAGTGCCTGAGGGGCACACTAGGTGCCCCAGTGGTCAGGCTTGGGGCTAATTTTCTTCAATATTTTCATCAACGACCTGGAAGATGGGATGGAGTGCACCCTCAGCAAGTTTGCAGATGACACATTTACTAGTCCCCCCCAGTTACAAGCTGGAGGGCAGGACTAGGATTCAGCGACTCCTCAACAAGTTCGAGGAGTGGACCAAAGAAATCTCAAGAGGCTCAATAAAAACACGTGCCAAGTGCTGCACTTAGGGTGGAACAATCCCATGCACTGGGACAGGCTGAGGGCTGACTGGTTGAGCAGCAGCTCTGCAGAAAAGGACCTGGGGTTGAAGGGCGGCCTCCTGGTTCACCTAATGGTTGGACCGGTCCTGGCTGCAAAGAGAATGGAGCTGGCCTGTTCTCAGCGGTGGCAGATGACAGAACAAAGGAGAAATGGTTTCAAGGGAAGTTTAGGTTAGGTATTAGGAAAAACTCTCTCACTGGCAGGGTAGTAAAGCACTGGAACAAGCCATCCAGAGAAGCTGCAGAATCTTCATCCTTGAAGGTTTTTAGACCCAGGTAGATAAAGCCTTGGCTGGGATGATCTAGTTGGGGATGGCCCTGCTTTGAGCAGAGGGCTGGACTAGATGATCTCCTGAGATCCCTTCCGACCCTAATTTTCTATGATTCTATGAACTGGAAGAGTCTAAAGCGGGGTGTTAGAGATCCAGCCTGCGGGCAGGATCTGACCTGCAGAGCTGTTTCATCCTGCTGGCAGGGCCAAGAATTCAGAGGCAGGGTGAACAAAGGTGGAAATTGCTACTAAAGTCTGGGATGCAGAGCCCCACTGGGGTGAGCAATGGCTCTGTTAATCCCTATGGTTTCCTGAGCTGATGCAGTACTTTTTCCCCCTACTGCTCCTACTTGCTCCACTGCTGGGATGAATTTAGATTCAGCCGGAGAGGCTCCTTTCGGTCCAGTTCCAGCCTACGAGGAGCCCTTTGGTCTGGATCTGACCCAAGAGGATTGGGGGAGTTGGACACAAAGCGACGGCTAAACAGACATATTTGTCATATTTTGAGACAAGCAATATGGGCTGTAAGAGGAAGAGATGACTTTTTCCCTCAAAAGGTATTTTGGCTGAAATGTCATCAACAGAAACCATTATAAACTACCAGGCAGTTTTTGGTAGGACTAGGCTATATAATCTAATCTCAATGAGAATTGCTTCAGCAAAGATGATATCATTCAGCTATTTACCATTTTCAAAATGATCTGAAGAAAAATGAGGGGATAATTTACAAGCAGGAAGGAAGTCATTAAAATGTGTTATCCAAGCAGCTTTTGATCCTTGTTGCTCCCAAGTGGAAAAATAATAGTAAGAACATCAAAAAGATATTAACAGCAGGGTGCAAAATTAAAAATCACACAAACAGTGCATATATCTTTTTTCATCTTCAGATGCCTGAACAAGTTCTAGCAGGTTTATAAGTGTAAATACCAATCTACACATTAAAATAGATGCTTCAGGCAGGAATGTTAATGCCTTTCATAGACAGTGTATTTACGATTATAAGCGCTTCATTAAAAATATACATAAAAAGGCTTCAACATGGAGATACCGGTCACTGTTTGCAAGACAGTACCCACTGTAGCTTCTATTTTATTTGTAAGTTGTTTGCTGAGCAACTTAACTTACTGTTCTGATTATCAGAATAGTATTTATCTTCTTTTGGCAAAACATCTCCAGGTGATAATGGCATGATTGACTATAAAACGAGGTTGTCTGTGCCAAGTGCACTGACATTAGTATCAATAGTTATTTTCTAGATTGCTGGATGGAAAACAACCATTTTTTTTCTTACCATGATGTGCTTGGGAAATATCTAGAGGCAGAGATGTGTGTAAGAAATAACTGGTATGCAAATGTGTGGTAGATATAGCTGCATCTAGGTACAAGAGAGTCCACGGTAGCAGCTCCTCCTGGTGGCTGCCTGGAACCCAGATGTACTGCAAGTGCGAGCTGCCAGACTAGCACAGGGGTTTAAAAGTGGCAGCTTTGTCCTAGCTCCTCTCTCTTCTGCCTATACAGAAGTCCCTGACCTTTCATGTTCCCAAATAAGTGGAGCAGACAGAAAAAGGAGTCTCTTCTCCCTCTGCATGCTGCTGCAGGGGAAGGGAATGCAGAAAAATTAATCATTCAACCTTGCCATAGAGGAACTAGAAAACCCAGCCACACGGCACTGGGAACAGATGACCTGTCTCAGCAGTGGCTGAGCAGTTGTCCTGCAAGTCTGTTTTTCACAGATTCACAGAAGTTTAGGGCTGGAAGGGAGCTCGTGAGATCATCGGGTACCCTGGGGGCACCCAGCCCCCCTGCTCTGGGCAGGAAAGACTGCTGGGGTCAAACAACTCCAGAAGCTTTTCCTTGTATCCAGTCTGAAACCTTATTCTAGGGGTTTATGACCATTGCTCCTGGTTTTCCTTTAAATCGACAGCAAATCCCATGGCAATATGACCAGCATCAGACCTCCTGCACATACAGATTCTCTTGCTGACAAATACCATATTTACCCAAGTCCAAGAAGAACGTGAACTTAAGAAGCACCCCCCCCCAATAATTATATTCTATACATAGAAAATGTATACATTTGTTATAATCTTCCATGTACAGAACGTGGCTGCGGTTCCAGCTCTGAGCCTGGATTGGGGCTGAAGTCAGAGCCGCAGCAGCTACCTGCCACCCCTACTTGTACTCAAAACCAGGACAAGGGGCTGTTTTCCCCCATGTTAAATGGGGAAAAAACCTTGTCTGGGATTTAAGTAAGTGCAGCACCTATGCACATCTGCAACAGACACTGATTATTCTGAAATCCATCATAAATATTCTTCACAGGGTGTATACATAGCCAATCCACGTGTGATCTTGCATTAGTGCTGCTTTTGTAACAATACTGTATGAACACAACAAAGACTTCAAGAACCTGAATGTAGCTCACGTTTAATTATACCAAGCACACGCTGGGAACTCCAAAATTCAAGTTAATCTCTTTTTTACCATCTATACTAGCAAACCTACATTATGCACATACATTATAAGCAATTAAGATAACTAATAATGAACCACCATCATGACGTGCCAGACTTAAAGTGCTGCTGTGGATTCTACAATAGTAATAACAAATAAAAATATTTAAGGGCTATGATATAAATTAAGGTAGGAATGTCAGCCTCAGTCAACAGTGACCAAAATACATTTTGTAGCATGTACATTTTGAACCCATTAAAAAAAAACAACTTTAATATAGACATGTTAAATACTGAAAAGCTCTAGAACGTGCTTTTTTCCTTAAGGCAGAAAAAGAATAGACAGATTCCCTGGAATAAATTCACGTTGCTATTTGCACAGCAGGTCCTAGCTATGATAGCTCTTGTCCCTATGTGAGCAGAGTGCATGTAGGGGGGAACATTAAACTATTGTGCCCAGATCTGCCATGCTGAGCTACAACATCAGAATTTCCTCCC